>NC_053041.3:537994894-538309081 GCF_002575655.3 Aegilops tauschii subsp. strangulata
ATTGTTTAGGCTTTATGCATTGGCCCATGGAACTATTGATCATAGATACTCCTGCATGCATTGGATCATTGTGCGTCGTTTTTGTATTTTGCCGTTCCAATGTAAGAAAAAAGTTAAAAACTAAAATGCGCTTTTTTAAACCGGAGTGAGTACTATACCCCACATACTTTAAATATCCATCGACAAAGATGTCATTGGCCAGATTAGCTATATCAGCCCATGATGAGTGTTTGATTATGTTGATTGGAAGCTGCACATTTGAGTATTATTTTGCCCGCAAGAACGGGCAAAAGTTAAAGGTTTGTAAAACTACCTAATTTGGTTTCATCATTCATCACCGTGTGCTAACATATATATACTCATCACTTGATCAGTTGTGTACTTTTAATACGCAAAAGCCGGCTGCATGCTAATATAATTAAGATGTGAAGGAGTAGTAACAGCAGCCAGTGGATATACATATACTAATTCAAGTGTCTCTATTACCTGTTCATGTAAAGTGTAACAATCGCTGGCAACTAATGCGACGTGAGCCCTCCCGTTATCTAGACAGAAGAATAAAAAACCTAGGCACAAGAATAAAAATATTATTAATATTGTCTTACAAATATTCTAATGTTGCAAATTTATCAAAAATGTACTAGCACAATCATTTGAGAAATAACGGTCTATGTGTAAGTCCCAAATCATAACAGAGAAATTTGAATATTATGCACGTAGCTAAGCCATCGTCTATTTTACAAACAGAGAAATTTATAACATGTGCATTTGATCACCATGGGCTTTACCAACCTTGTGTTTATTAGCAAGAGGATTCATAACTCTATGTCCCACAACTTTGTAACAAGTTGCAACTTAAAATCTATGCGTTCCTTTCAGTTGGTTCATGTGAATTTGTCACTTTATACTCCTTCTGATCACGCGTAAGGGTTGTATGAACAATCCACGTGTTTAAAACATGTGTACTTTCCCATCAGTTTCTATTACAACCTTCTATAAAATGTAAACAAATTACTATATTTGTGTCCAAAATGTTAGTTCTCACAGGACCAGAAAGGTGATGGACACCTTTTAGTTACTCCAATAGCCAACAAGTACATGGTTGATCGTTTCACCTTTTTAATTCGGAAAATAAGAGTACACAACTGATCATCTCAATTTTGGATATACCATTTTTCTCTATTAATATATTCTTATTGCGACTTTATAAATAAAGTTTCTACGGATCTACTCAGCCTGACCAGTTTTGCAACGTATCTACCCTAAGAGCAACTCTAAAAGAGTCACGAGATGAACCTGATCACTCTAATAACTGTCAATATATCGATTTTGGCCACAATGATACCCTAACATAGTTGCCATATACTCGTGGTCGCCATAATTTTTGGAACTCACTCCATAGACGACCAAGTAGCCTCCATATTTGGAGGCTAGGGAGGTCCCATATGGAGCTCGCTCCATGCCCAACCACCGACGCAGGAGGGAAGTTTCAGCTTCTTCCACCACGCGTCACGACGGAGTTTTGAACTTGCGCAGCACACGTACACACACCACCGTGCACAGATAATCAACGGTTAATGGTGTCGATCGCTCCCCCTGATTCCCAAAAAGTGGCCATTAGGATGACCAAACGGCTACATCCCTGGCTACAAAAGCCTGACGACGAGGCATCCCCATCACCAAAGCCCTAGCCGTCACCTCCCCTCCCATCTCTTTCACCGTCCGGCACAATGCCGCCGCACAAGAACACAACCTACTGGCTGAATTTGGCGGTGGAGCGGAACGTTCCGCCCCAGACGTTGCGCACTGGCGGCGCTAACTCTCCTCGCGGCACACTAGCTGCAGCAGCCACGCCAGATCCTCCTCCAATGGCGGCGGTGGATTTGGCGGCCGTGTGAGATCCAGTGCAACCCACGGCGGCCACGGGGATTCCAGCCCCCTTGTCCAGGTGAAGGAGGAGGAGGAGGCCGGCCCCATCGGTCGACTCGCCCCCCTCGTCCTGGTGAACGAGGTCGACCCTGTCACGGCCCACCTGGAGCCGGAGCACGAGGACTGATCCATGTCATGCTTCATGTCTTCTCCCTTGAAGCTCGCAATGAGGAGCGCATCCTCCATAGTGGCAGCTCGCGGTTACCACTCGTGAGCCCGATCCATACGGCTTCTTCGAGGATCTCTCGTCGAAGGAGGAGGAGGACGACTAGACGATGTCGGGCACCAACTAGCATAGCGTAGGTAGTACTAGGTTGCAATGTCGCTCGAATAGCGAATATTTTGAAAATGTTAAATGAATTTTGAACTCGCCAATTATATGTAAAGCTAGCATTCTGACAACTATTACAGTTTCTCTTAGGTTATTTTCTCTCATACATGTGTTTGCTATGTCTAATTTGAGCCTAAGTTGCCCCTACATTATGGAAGGAAATGACAAAAAATATATATGAGGACCGCATTATGGCGACTTTGTGTTTACAGACAGCGGGCGCTCGACCTCCATATCCATATGGATCATGCTCTGCATGGCCGATGGCGATCGCAGATACAATGAACCTGCTAGAGTTAGTCTCATTAGGTGGCTTGAATATCCTGGCCTCCATATCCATATGGTGTGCTATCTACATGGCTTTCTACTAGAGTTGCTCTAACTCGGTGACTTGAATATCCTGGATAAGACACGGGTGCTATCTATAGCTAGTCTAGTCACCGGATAAGAAAGCGAAGGCGAGAGATGGAAAAAAAGAAGAGAGATTAGGCAGGTCGATCACCACGGGCATGGAGACAGTCCAGTCCAACACACACACACGCAGATACGCTGCCTGCTGACATGCAAAGTGTTGTCAAATATTACTCCCTCCATTCCCAAATATAAGTCTTTTTAGAGATTTCAATAAATGACTACATACGAAGCAAAATGAGCGAATCAACCCTCTAAAATATATCTACATACATTCGTATGTTGTAGTCCATTTGAAATGTCTCAAAAGACTTATATTTAGAAACGGAGGAAGTATTTTGCAACTCGATCCTAAGCAAGCTGCTAGCTAAGGCCTTGTTCGTTTATCCCCAGCCCCGCCGGGATTTGCGTCAAACCCCCCCCCCCCCCCCCCCCCCCCCCCCCCCGCGATCCACATGGGTTTCACCCCTGCAGGGGTTGGATCCCGGTCAGTCATATAGGTGTGTTCGGTTAAACCCGGCGGAGGTCGAACCCCGGCCTATTCCCTCCGAAACCACCGGGAAAAAAACCTCTCCTCCCATCCCGTGGAACCAAACCCTGCCCGACGAACGAAACGGTACAGACAAAAAACGGAGTCGTTCGCTCGACCCCTGTCTCTCCCGCGATTCGATGGCAGCGGTGACGGCGGCGGCGGCCCTCACCTCTCCGTATGGCGACCATCTCGCCGGTAAGATCCAACGCCCCTACCATCCCCTCATCTTCCTTCCCCTCTCACACTATGAATTTGTAGGATTAGTGATTTTGGGGATTAACCGGATGAATCTAAAGTGACAGGGATTAGAAGGAAAGGAAATAATGAGGATTGGGTGACGGGGTGGGTGTCACCAAACCCCTGCGTGGATTGAATCCACTAGGGGATTGAATCTCTGTCAACCGAACAAGGCCTAAGTGAGAATTTGCCACACGTAAAATGCTTCTCTAAACACCCTACGCACCTAGCAAGCTTATCTTGACTTTCTGGACGCATCATATTCATGGCAATGGATCCCATTCCCTGTTCTCGTGGATGGGGAAATTAGCAGCATTGGGCACCACGGGGACGGGGACGTTTCAATAGTCTCCATCTTATACTCCTCGGGAAAAATAACTAAGATGAGACATGTTTGTGAATTTGGACCGCCATGCCCAACAAGGTCGCGCTGAAGTCGGACCGAGGAGCGCCGACCCTGCCTACGAAAAGAATCTCTGTGGCCGCCACTTCATCTCTCGTATTGCAAAAAAAAAAAAAAAAACCCAACAATCTAGACCAGGCGCAGCAAGGGGAAGTGGGGAACTGATGCTCCAAAGGGCAATTTCAACATGATGTTTACCATGCAACCCAAACACCAAACACCACGGTGAATGGCCTTATCAAAAAGGGTCAGATGATGGTTTTTTAAAGGGTTCAAATCATGCTAAACTTTGGCGAAAGCGTCAAAACAGGAGCAACGGTGATTTGAACCCTTCAAAAAAATGCGCAGGAGAGGGTCGGGACGGCTATACTAGGGGCCTTTGAATCTGGATCTGAACAAAATGTTGCCACATGTCGCCTCCTTGCTGCCTACGTGGGCAGGAAATATGACCAACATGGCAGGCACATAGCCGGAGGTTTTCCTCCTTTTAAAAATTTGGTCACAAGAGCCCTTCCAAATGCACTTTAGGTGATTCAGAATCAACAATACGTGACCTGACCCGCAAAAAAACTAATACGTGACCTGACCGCTGCTCTTGTTTTCACCATCTAGAAGCTAATAAGAACTAGCACATAGATCCATCATCCATCACTAGTAGAAAAACGGTCTAATATGAACACATTAGTACCGGTTTGTAACAAAACCGGCACTAATTAGTACCGGTTCGAACGGCTAGGCAGGCGGAGCTAATTAGTACCGGTTTGTTGCGAACCTTCCACGAACCGGTACTAAAGAGGATGTGGCACGCCGTGGTCCGTCTGGGGCCCCACCAGCGCCTTTAGTACCGGTTCCTACCACAAACCGGCACTAGAGGTTTGTAGTTGCAGCTGTTTTTTAGTCCCACCTCGCTCGGCTAACAGGGTTTTTACCACCTTAAATATGTTACTTCTCAAACTATCACAAGCACTTGGTCTTCACTGAACTCTATGTGTAGAATTTGTGGCCGCAATATGAGTCTTCACCGGTTTCTAAACCGTTGAGGACTCATATTGGCAATTCAGATTGTACACAAAAAGATCATTGATGATCAATGTATTTTTGATGTATATTTTTACATGTTTACACCCTCACTCTGTCCTCTCAAACTGCGGACTTTTTTTGCGTTCAGCATGCGCCATTCAAAGCCACGTCATCAACTTTCAACCCTTTCTGACATAATTTGCTATTTTTAATGCATTTACTGATTTGTTTTGAGCTAAATAGCCTTGAAATTGAAAAGCACTACAAATGAACTCTGAAAAGGTTGAAACTTGGCATGGTATCATCATTTCACCCGCATAGCATGTGCAAAAAAGTAGAGAGGGTCACGGCAAAAACTAGATGCACTTCGTGTACAAACTGGACAATCTCTTTCGAAGTATCAGGGTTTCAGATGAAAACTCATCTGTTACACCGGCAATTCAAAATTTTAATAACTTATTATAACTCCGGACTTTTTTTTGCGTTCAGCAGGCGCCATTCAAAGCCACGTCATCAACTTTCAACCATTTCTGACATAATTTGCTATTTTTAATGCATTTACTGATTTGTTTTGAGCTAAATGGCCCTGAAATTGAAAAGCATTACAAATGAACTCTGAAAAGGTTGAAACTTGGCATGGTATCATCATTTCGCCCGCATAGCATGTGCAAAAAAGTAGAGAGGGTCACGGCAAAAACTGGATGCACTTCGTGTACAAACTGGACAATCTCTTTCGAAATAAATAGAAGAAAATAAATAAAGCAGAAAAGAAAAAACTATATAAAAAAACTACTCAGAAATAAATAGAAGAAAATGAATAAAGCAGAAAATAAAAAAACTATATAAAAAATTACTCAGAAATAAATAGAAGAAAATAAATAATGCAGAAAAGAAAAAACTATATAAAAAATTGTTGGGGCGCTGTCCAGTGGGCCTGCCAGACCTCGGGTGTGGAAATTCAGGCCCAGAAGGGCCAGCAGGCTCACAGGGCAGCGCGCTATAGTTAGGCCCAGAAGCCTGCTTTATAGAGGAGTTCGAAGGAGCAGCCGCGGCTGGGTTTATAAACCAGTGCGGCTGCCCTTCGCCCGGCGAGATGGGACTAAACTTTGCGCCCCTCGCCTGGTAGCGCACCCCCTTTAGTACCGGGTCGTGGCTCCAACCGGTACTAAAGGTAGGGTCTTTAGTACCGGTTGGAGCCACCACCCGGTACTAAAGGCCTGCCCTTCCCGCCGCTTGCCTTGGCCAAAATTGACCTTTAGTACCGGTTGGTGGCTCCAACTGGTACTAAAGGCCCATCCTATATAAGCGGCACTTCCAAATTTCGTCAGTTTTCATCTGCTTCTTCTCCTCTGCCCCGTCGCCCGCCGCCCCCGTCGCCACCCCTCGTCGACGCCCCCGCCCCGGCCGTCGTCCCCGGCCGTCCCCGTCGTCGTCGCCGCCCCGTCCCCGTCGTCGTCGCCGCCCCGTCCCCGTCGTCCCGTCGTCCACGGCCGCCCCATCCCCGGCCGTCCGCGTCGTCGTCGCCGCCCCGTCCCCGTCGTCCCCGCCCCGTCCCCGTCGTCCCCTGATACGTCTCCAACGTACCTATAATTTTTTATTGTTCCATGCTATTATATATTCTGTTTGGACGTTTAATGGGCTTTATTATACACTTTTATATTATTTTTTGGACTAACCTATTAACCGGAGGCCCAGCCCAGATTGCCATTTTTTTGCCTATTTCAGTGTTTCACAGAAAAGGAATACCAAATGGAGTCCAAACGGAATGAAACCTTCGGGAACGTGATTTTCGGAACAAACATGATCCAGAGGACTTGGAGTGGACGTCAAGCAATCAACAAGGAGGCCACGAGGCAGGGGGGTGCGCTTACCCCCTGGGCGCGCCCTCCACCCTCGTGGGCCCCTCATAGCTCCACCGACCTACTTCTTCCTCCTATATATACCTACGTACCCTGAAAACATCAGAGACGGAGCAAAAACCCTATTTCCACCACCGCAACCTTCTGTACCCGTGAGATCCCATCTTGGGCCTTTTCCAGCGCTCTGCCGGAGGGGGCATCGATCACGGAGAGCTTCTACATCAACACCATAGCCTCTCCGATGATGTGTGAGTAGTTTACCTCAGACCTTCGGGTCCATAGTTATTAGCTAGATGGCTTCTTCTCTCTCTTTGGATCTCAATACAAAGTTCTCCTCGATTCTCTTGGAGATCTATTTGATGTAATCTTCTTTTGCGGTGTGTTTGTCGAGATCCGATGAATTGTGGGCTTATGATCAAGATTATCTATGAACAATATTTGAATCTCCTTTGATTTCTTTTATGTATGATTGGTTATCTTTGCAAGTCTCTTCGAATTATCAGTTTGGTTTAGCCTACTAGATTGATCTTTCTTGCAATGGGAGAAGTGCTTAGCTTTGGGTTCAATATTGCGGTGCTCGATCCCAGTGACAGTAGGGAAAACGACATGTATTGTATTGTTGCCATCGAGGATAAAAAGATGGGGTTTATATCATATTGCATGAGTTTATCCCTCTACATCATGTCATCTTGCTTAAAGCGTTACTCCGTTCTTATGAACTTAATACTCTAGATGCATGCTGAATAGCGGTCGATGTGTGGAGTAATAGTAGTAGATGCAGGCAGGAGTCGGTCTACTTGTCACGGACGTGATGCCTATATACATGATCATACCTAGATATTCTCATAACTATGCCCGATTCTATCAATTGCTCGACAGTAATTTGTTTACCCACCATAATACTTATGCTCTTGAGAGAAGCCACTAGTGAAACCTATGGCCCCCGGGTCTATTTTCCATCATATTAATCTCCTGTCAACAAGTTATTTCTATTACCGTTTATTTTGCTTTCTTTACTTTTAGTCTTTATCATAAAAATACCAAAAATATTATTTTATCATCTCTATCAGATCTCACTTTTGCAAGTGGCCGTGAAGGGATTGACAACCCCTTTATCGCGTTGGTTGCAAGGTTCTTATTTGTTTGTGTAGGTGCGTGGGACTTGAGCGTGGTCTCCTACTGGATTGATACCTTGGTTCTCAAAAACTGAGGGAAATACTTACGCTACTTTACTGCATCACCCTTTCCTATTCAAGGGAAAACCAACGCAGTGCTCAAGAGGTAGCAAGAAGGATTTCTGGCGCCATTGCCGGGGAGTCTACGCATAAGTCAAGACACACCAAGTACCCATCACAAACTCTTATCCCTCACATTACATTATTTGCCATTTGCCTCTCGGTTTCCTCTCCCCCACTTCACCCTTGCTGTTTTATTCGCCCTTTTTTTTCGTTCACTCCTTCTTCTTGCTTGCCTCGTCGTTATGGCTAGTCCCTTATCTACTCCGTTGTCTTCCGAGAATGAAGTTCTTAATTTTAAACAAAGGGAGGGAGAAAATCTAAAAGATGCTTGGTATAGAATTTGCAATGCTCAAAATAGATCTACCAGGAAGCAATCTACTTCCATTCTTCTTCGCAATTTTTATGTAGGTGCCACTCCTTGGTATAGATATATTCTTGATACCATTACCGGAGGGAATTTCTTGGGTAGCCATACCTTTGATTCTTATAATGCTATGATAGATTTTTTTGGCTCACCACCTCTTTTGGTTAATGGAACTATGTTAACGTTGGAACATGTGATGCAAAGGCTTGAAATTATTGAAAATAAAGTTGCTACTACAGAATTGATTGAGAATTTGGATAAAAATATCCACAATCAAATTACCCAATATGGATCTAAGGTAGGAGTTACTTTGAAAAATTTCAGAGAAAAGGAACCCATAGTTAATGAAATAATAGATCAAGATTCCACTAGAATCGATAAGCTTGAGGGTATTATTACCAACTTAGGGTCCGCTTTTTCTTCCGTAAAAAATACTCCTAATCCTCCTACCAAAATTGCCAAGCTTATGTATGTTCCTAAAAATAAGGGTTAATCTTCTAGTAAGGAAAATGAGGATCTCAAATGAATAAGTGTTCATCCCAATTTTTTTGCTATCATTAAGGAACCGTTTGCTACAAATGAATTTCTTGATTTCTTGCCTAAGAATTTGATCATTAATAAGAGGAAAGGAATTCCTAAGGGTTGTAGGTGTTCTATTGAAGAATTGCCTACCAAAGATGGCAATACCTAGATCTATCCTTGCTTTTATGCCTAGCTAGGGGCGTTAAACGATAACGCTTGTTGGGAGGCAACCCAATTTTATTTTAGTTTTTGCTTTTTGCTCCTGTTTAGTAATAAATTTTTGATCTAGCCTCTGGTTAGATGTGTTTTTATGTTTTAATTAGTGTTTGTGCCAAGTGAAACCTATAGGATCTTCTTGGATGATAGTTATTTGATCTTGCTGAAAATTCCAGAAACTTTCTATTCACGAAAACAATTGTTTAAAAAATCACCAGAACGTGATAAAATACTGATTCCAATTGCAGTAGATCAATAAACAAACTATCTAGGTCTTCCTATTTTGGTAGATTTTTCCGAGTTCCAGAAGTTTGCGTTAGATACAGATTAGTACAGACTGTTCTGTTTTTGACAGATTCTGTTTTTCGTGTGTTGTTTGCTTATTTTGATGAATCTATGGCTAGTAAAAGAGTTTATAAACCATAGAGAAGTTGGAATACAGTAGGTTTAACACCAATATAAATAAATAATGAGTTCATTACAGTACCTTGAAGTGATGTTTTGTTTTCTTCCGCTAACGGAGCTCACCAGATTTTCTGTTAAGTTTTGTGTTATGAAGTTTTCAAGTTTTGGGTAAAGATTTGATGGATTATGGAACAAGGATTGGCAAGAGCCTAATCTTGGGGATGCCCAAGGCACCCCAAGGTAAAATTCAAGGACAACCAAATGCCTAAGCTTGCCCCGGAAGGCATCCCCTCTTTCGTCTTCGTCTATCGGTAACTTTACTTGGAGCTATATTTTTATTCACCACATGACGTGTGTTTTGCTTGGAGCGTATTGTATGATTTGAGTCTTTGTTTTTTAGTTTACCACAATCATCCTTCCTGTACACACCTTTTGAGAGAGACACACATGATTCAGAATTTGTTAGAATACTCTATGTGCTTCACTTATATCTTTTGAGCTATATAGTTTTTGCTCTAGTGCTTCACTTATATCTTTTAGAGCACGGTGGTGCCTTTATTTTATAGAAATTATTCACTACAGAAAAAAGACACATCCGTGACATTTTGGGCCGAACGAATTTTTTTTCTGTCATACATATGACACTTCTATGACGATAATTGTGACAAAACCCGGTATCATCATAGATGTGGTGGGCTCCTACTTCTATGACAAAAAATCATGACAGAAAATGGGCTTTTCGTCCTGGTCGGGCCGGAGACGCAGCTGCATGACATTCTTTGGGCCGCCCGTGACGGAAAAAACCGTGGTAGAAGCGAGGGCGAGGAAAATTTCGGGGAGTTCCCGGTTACGGTGGGAGGTCGGGGGCCGAGCGATGTGTGTTTCTCTCGTACACGTACGCGCGTGTGTGCGAGGCGTTGGCTCTAACTGAACCCGAGCGAGGCGTTGGGCTCTAACTGAACCCGAGCGATTGCACTACAGGCTACGCGTTACTGAACCCGAGCGATCGATCGATGGCTGTTAACTGAACCCGATCGAGCGATTCCTTCGCTACTGCTGCTAACTGAAGCCGATCGATGCTGCCTCTGGGATGAAAAGTGAGCGTTGCGGGGAGGGGGGGTTGGATGAATAGTGAGCGGTGGCGTTGCCTCTGGATGAACAGGACCCCGTGGTGTGGAGGGCTGTAGACGGTGGAGGGGTGCCCGTGGAGGGGTGGTTGAACAGGACCCCGGGGTGTGGAGGGCTGGATGAACAGTAGACGGTGGAGGGGTGCCCGTGGAGGGGTGGTTGAACAGTAGCCGGTGGAGTAGCGCGCGGTGGAGGCTGGATGAACAGGAGCCCGTGGAGGCTGGAGGAGGTCGATGGCTGGAGGAGGTCAACGGTGGAGATGAACAGTATCCCGTGGAGTCCCGTTTCGCGGTACGCCACACCCCTCCCTGATGAACAGGACCCCCGTTTCGACCGTAGGAGGTCCGTTTCGTCCGTTTTGCGGTATGCCACACCCCTCCTGATCAACAGGACCCCCGTTTCGACCGTAGGATGTCCGCTTCGTCCGTTTTGCGGTATGCCACACCCCTCCCGATCAATAGGACCCCTGTTTCGACCGTAGGAGGTCCGTTTCGTCCGTTTTGCGGTACTCCACACCCCTCCCGATCAACAGGACCCCCGTTTTGAACGTGGCCGGTCGAACACAAGGCTGTTTCCTCCATTCTGCGGTACGCCAGGCCTCGTTTCCATCGGCTGTTCCGTCCAAGCCCTCCCGATGAACACGACCACGCATTCCGTTCCGACCCAGCCGGTTGGCTCCCACGCGTTCCGTTGCCTCCCGATGAACACGACGCATTCCGTTGCCTCCCCATGACCACGACACATTTCGTTGCCTCCCCATGAACACGACGACGATGCTGTTTCTCCATTCCGACCCAGCCATGTCAACGAGCCCTCGCCGTACGTATGCGCGAGTAGGCGTTCGAGACCCCGCCCGTATGTACACATACGTGGCCGTATTTTTTTCTTGCACCCTGGCCGCTGCACGTACGTGTACATGCCACGTGCGCGCCTCTACTACGACACGTGCACGCCTCTACATCCACCAGTATATATGTACGTACATGTTCGCGACCAGAATGACAACGCTACGTACGCTTCGACCAGGTGGGTCCCGACTGTCACGCACTTCCTTGCGTGCGAAGATGTAGCTGGTGGGTCCCAACAGTCAGGGGGCGAATCGTTTTGTTTTTTTGCCCGGACGAACTTCCTTGCGTGCGAAGGTGTAGCTGGTGGGTCCCAGCAGTCAGGGGGAAACGTTTTTTTCGCGAAATACGGTGGCCCGTCCGGTGGGTCCCCGCTATAAGGTGGAGGAATAATTATTCTGCGCGTAATATGGAGGCACTTCCTTGCTGCGGCCGTGGACCCAGCTGTCAGCGTCTCCACGCACAGTACTCTTCCGATGGAAGTCGGTAGTTGACCACATTGACCACGCCGTGCCGAGAGCACCACGGCGGTGGACGACGGCGAGACCTAGGAAGGGGACGACACGGAGGTAGGGAAGACTCGACAGTTGTTTCCCACGCGGAGGAGAGTACGACTGTACGAGGGTTTACTGGTTCGTCTGCCGTCGCCGGAGAATAACAGCAGGTGTGGGTGAGTAGAGGGATGGCTAGGCCAGCGATGGGAGTACGGTGGGGCGGTGAGGCCTGCGCGGTAGCACAACCGGCCACGGGGAGGAGGGAGCAGGCAGTCCCGTCGGCGCTTGTTTGAGCGGATGGAGCAGGAAGAGCAAAGATTGAAGAAGCACGACGGCCGTTGGATGGACATCCGACAGTCAGTGCTTGTGCGTCAACCTTTTTTTAGGAAAGCCTCAAATCTGTGGAAAACAACATACAACCCATCTGCCATTATTTCTAATAATTTACAGCCCATTTGCTAATTCTTAAGGTTTTTTTGGAGCCCATATTCTTTTGTTAGCATTACAGCCCATATTGTGGCCACGGTTAAAAAATTATATGAAATTTTGCATATTTCGGTGCGGTCCGAACTGTTTTTATTCCCAAAATTTCGACTCACATTCAAACTGATTTTAAAAATAAATGTATATCAATATAAAATCCAACAAATTCTCCACGCATAAAAATTAATGTAATTTAAAATCTTGAAATGAAAAAAGATATTTGAAACTAATTGCCGGTTTGATGTGTTTTAAAAATGTACAGCCCATTTCTCATTACTGATGGGCCATTTTCTCGGCCAGCCGAATGAAAGCTCTCCTCGTCTTGAAAGATTTGCAGCCCAACAGGCCTGACAAAGCGACTTACTTGGCAAATCACAAAAAAACTGGGCTGTGGCCGTGGACCTAGCTGTCAGCCTCTCCACGTACAGCACTCTTCCGATGGAAGTCGTTCCTTGACCACATTGACCACGCCGCACGGAGAGCACCACGGCGGTGGACGACGGCGAGGCCTAGGAAGGGGACGACGCGGAGCCGGGGAAGACGCGGAAGTGGAAGCCCGCGCGGAGAGGAGTACGAGGGTTCACTGGTTCAGCTGCGGTGTGAGGCTGCCGTCGCCGCAGGGCCTGGCCAGCGGTGGGAATAGTAGGGGGCGGTGAGGCCTCTGCGGCAGCACAGCCAGCCATGCGAGGCAGGAGCATGCGGCACGACCGGCGCTGCTTTGGGCGGCTGGAGCAAGAAGACCAGAGGTTGAAGAAGCACTACGACTGTTGGATGGACATCGTACGGTCACTGGAGCCAGAATCGTTCATATTGACTAAGTTGACAAAGCCCTTCGTCCCCGTCAACTTAGTAGGCCCACAAGTCAGCCTCCCACCAAGGTGGGTCCCAGCTAGCCGGGGGAGTATTCATTTTTTTGTGCGTAATAAGGAGGCACTTCCGGTGGGTCCGAGCTGACAGCGGGGGGAACGTTTTTTTCGCGAAATACGGTGGCCCGTCCGGTGGGTCCCAGCAGTCAGGGGGAAACGATTTTTTCGCAAAATACTGGTGGCCCGTCCGGTGGGTCCCCGCTGTTAGGTGGAGGAATAATTATTTTCCGCGTAATAAGGAGGCACTTCCTTGCGGCTGCCGTGGACCCAGCTGTCAGCCTCTCCACGTACAGTACTCTTCCGATGGAAGTCGGTCATTGACCACATTGACCACGCCGCGCGGAGAGCACCACGACGCTGGACGACGGCGAGGCCTAGGAAGGGGACGACGCGGAGCCGGGCAAGACGCGGCAGTGGATGCCCACGCGGAGAGGAGTACGAGCGTTCACTGGTTCGGCTGCGGTGTGAGGCTGTCGTCGCCGCAGAATAACAGGGGGTGTGGGTGAGTGGAGGGATGGCCTGGCCAGTGGTGGGAGTAGTATGGGGGCGGTGAGGCCTCCGCGGTAGCACAGCCGGCCACGGGAGGCAGGAGCAGGCGGCACGACCGGCGCTGCTTTGGGCGGCTGGAGCAAGAAGACCAGAGGTTGAAGAAGCACTATGGCCGTTGGATGGACATCATACGGTCACTGGAGTATTGACTAAGTTGACAAAGCCCTCCGTCCCCGTCAACTTAGTAGGCCCACAAGTCAGCCCAACAATATGGTGGGTCCCAGCTAGCAGGGGGTATTCATTTTTTGGGCGTAATAAGGAGGCACTTCCTTGCGTGCGAAGATATAGCTGGTGGGTCCGACCTGTCAGCGGGGGGAACGTTTTTTCACGAAAGACAGAGGCCCTTCCTGTGGGTCCTAGCTGTCAGGTGGAGGAATCATTATTTTGCGTGTAATAAGGAGGCATTTCCTTGCGTGCGGCCGTGGACCCAGCTGTCAGCCTCTCCACGTACAGTCCACTTCCGATGGATGTCGTTCATTGACCACATTGACCAGGCCGCGCCGAGAGCACCAGGGCGGTGGACGACGGCGAGGCCTACGAAGGGAACGACACGGAGCCAGGGAATACTTGGCAGTTGTTTCCCACGCGGAGGAGTACGAGGGTTTACTAGTTCGTCTGCCGTCGCCGGAGAATAACAACATGTGTGGTTGAGTAGAGGGATGGCTAGGCCAGCGATGGGAGTACGGTGGGGCCGTGAGGCCTGCGCGGCAGCATAGCCGGCCGCGGGAGGAGGGAGCAGGCACTCCCGCCGGCGCTTGTTTGAGCGGCTGGAGCATGAAGAGCAGAGATTGAAGAAGCACGACAGCCGTTGGATGGACATCCAACAGTCACAGCTCTCGTGTGTTGACTAAGTTGACAGGGCGTTGCGTGTGTGTCAACCTTTTTTTTATGAAAGCATACGCGTCAACCTGTAGTAGGCGCACAAGTCAGCCTCAAATCTGTGGAAAACAACATATAGCCCATCTGCCATTATTTCTAATAATGTACAGCCCATTTGCTAATTCTTAAGAATTTTTTTTGAGCCCATCTTCTTTTTGTTAGCATTACACCCCATATTGTGGCCACGGTTAAAAAGTATACGAAATTTTGCATATTTCGGTGCGGTCAACTGTTCTTAATCCAGAAATATCGATTCACATTCAAACTATTTTGAAAAAGTAATTTATATAAATATAAAATCCAAATAATTGTCCACGCATAAAAATCAATGGAATTTAAGATCTTGTAATGAAAAAAAATTGAAACTAATTCCCGGTTTGATGTGTTTTAAAAATGTACAGCCCATTTCTGGGCAAACCGAATGAAACTCTCCTCGTCTTGAAAGATTTGCAGCCCAGCAGGGCCGATAAAGCAAGTAGGCCTTGTTTGGGTATTTCTTTAAAAAAAATAGAACTGGGCTAGCCATTTTCAGCAAGAAAAAAACACAACTGGGCTCATGATGTGGTAAACATAAATAAAACCCTGGCTAGACGGGCCACAGCCCCCGCACGGCCCCGTTGTTACCCTGATCCGTCGCTAAAACTAGTATAAATAACAACTGCTTGTTCCTAAAAAAAAACTGCTAGTATAAATAACATCTGGGTCCCTGGTGTCAGCCGCTCGTAGTGTAATTCTCTCGTTTATTGACTACGTTGACAATGGCGTGAGCCCCAGATGTCCAACCATTAGGAGGAACCATATTTTTGGGCTTGTACTATAGAGGCACTTGCTTGTGTACTGCCATGACGCTGGTGGGTCCCTACTGTCATCCTCTCCATGTACAGTCATCACCTTGTTCCTCTCGGTTGTTGACGACGTTGACAACGCAAGAGGGCGGCGCACCGCGCACGGCGAGCGAACCAAGGCCGCAAGGCGGAGGACGACGGCGAGGCCTCGGACGGAACGAACAGGAGCCGTTGAAGATGCGCCGGTCCAGTCGTAGGCGGAGGGGAGTACGAGGGTTGACTGGTTCAGGCGCGGGTACGTGTTGGGGCTGACATCGCCGGAGAACAGGACGTGTGGGGGAATAGAGGGAGGGACTGGCCAACGTTGGAGGGTACGTACGGTAGGGCGGCGGAGGCGCAGCCAGCCTTGGGAGGCGGGAGCAGGCGGAGCCGATGGGGTGGTTTGGTTTGGGCGGCTGGAGGAAGAAGAAGACAAGAGATAGAAGATACACGACAGATGTTGGATGTCAATCCAACGGCTGGTAGGCAGAATCGTTTGTTGACTGGCTAGTAAGTCGACACCACCTTGGATAGGCTATTTCCTCACGGGTCCCAAATGTCAGTATCCAAATTTGTCACGGTCATGCAGCCTTTCCTATGAAAATTTATAGCCCATTTGATGTGCTAGGTCGAAATAAGTTTGTGGGTGCTGGTGGGGGCTAATCACTTGGCTTCTGTAATGCACAGTAAGCTCAAGCAGCCGGCGAAAGTGATGTTATTTCCCTTGGTTGGGATTTGTTACAATATTTCACTCTAAATTAAACGAATGGCAAGCCATTTGCCTTGTTGCAAAGAAAATATGACAGTCACAGCCGAGTTGAAAAGGGCAGGAACATCTAACTCCAGCTTACAAACTGTACAAAAGCACGAGGGTTAATTGTTCATCAGGTTTACAAAAAAAACCATATTGAAAAGGGCAACAACATCTAACTCCAGCACTGTTTTCGGCAGTCACAGTCAAATGGATCGGTCAGGTCCATAGAATGAACATCCTGGTCGTAAAATTTACTGGATTATGACCACAATATGTTGTAAATAGAAGCCCGACACATTCAGAAGCTCTTTTGCCCACCTGAAACTCCTTTTTTGCTCTTCGACATACCCATCCGTCAAAACCATGCTGCTGATAAACTTAAGCCTGATGGACAATAGTAACCTCACATTCAGCAGGAAGAATGTGACAAATCTTGTGTTTGCACGGTTGGCTACATATCGTTCTAGCGTTATTGTCTTCAATCGAATCTCATGAGAAGTGAGAAAATCCCGATGCTTACGAATCCACCGATTGGTTATAACTTTCTTACCCCGTCCTGTTGCCTAAATAGACATGAAGATTGAAAACAGTTAAGGTCTAAAAGAAGAGTGTTGAAAGAGCAACAGCTGAACGGTTAATTCTAGTACACTATATGCGGGCTTCCAATGTGCGTGAAATTATCACCTTTATATACAACTTCTCCACACATGGAAAGCATTGCAGCAAGCCAATAATCTTGTTCAGATCAAAACTATTCATTTGGATATATAAGATCTTGACAGAATCCAGCACCATTGATAGGCCATCCATGGAGAAACTCTTCATTGAGCATAGAACATAATATTAGTACAAAATGTGTACTCCAAGATGATATATAAATTATGCGCAGAAATTTAAAATGCAGCTTATGGTTACAAGTGTAGATGATAATATAAAGTACCTGAAGAGCTGTGGAGCCAAACACCATATTGAAATGAGCACAGAGATCATGTATTACACCCAAGGTCTCCAGTTTAGGCACAGAGAGGACGGTTATTTGCAACGGTGAATAACTAGAATCAAGGATCAACCTTTGAAGTGAAGGGGCATCTTGGATGATGAGCTGCCTTCCGTCAAAAGAAATTCCAATTCTTACAAGGTTAGGCGACTTTATTTGGAGACAACCGATTCTAACTGTGAAAATAAGCACCAAGCACTCCAGCGCAGGGCAACTGGAGTGGATGATGCTGTGCAATGAGGCCTCCGATATACGAACCCGCACAAGTGAAAGTTTCTTGAGAAATGGGAGTCGAAGGTTTAGTACCAGATTGTCTGGTAGGTAGCACAGCGCAAAGGTGGCGGTGTGGAGAGAGGACGAAAAACGCGAGATGGACATCGGTGCTGAGGGCACAAGTTCATGGCGTTCGGTATGTGGTATGTGATTTCCAGGGGAATAGTAGAACTCAAGCAGCTGTAGTTCTGTGAATTCAGGGGATTTCAGCCAGGCGTCCACCGTGCAGGGCATGGTATGCTTGCTCAGGTAGCATGACGGGATGCAAAGGCTTTGAACGGAGCCCTGGTGGGAGGAGATGATGGCTCTGGGGATTTCAAAATCATTGAAGAGAGATAGCTGACGACAGTCGAGATTAAGGGGCACAGCGCGCCATAGAGGGCGCCACCGAATTGAGAGGACTTGGGTGCGGCAGCGATCCTTGGTGGGGAGAAGCGAGATGATCTCCCCAAGGACGGCGTCCGGGAGATCGCTGATGCGGTCCACCTGTGATTCTACGGGTTCCTGGGATCCGGTGGGGGCGGGGTCGCCGCTTCTCCCCGCGCCGCTGGGTGCGGGATCTACAACAAGCGTCGCCGCTGGCGGGAGCCTCATCTTCTTGGCGCTGGGGTCAGCCGACTCCATTTTCCTCTAGGGCGTCGCGTCACACTCACGGATTTGAGCAGAGTAACGAATGACGAGCCTAGTTGTAGCGCGAGCGAAGATGAAGGGGAGCTGGGGGTTTTCTGTAGGAGTGAGGTGAGGAATTTGGGGGTACGAGTGGAGCGAGCTGACGTGAGGTGGGTGGGAGCGAGGAGGAAGAAGAGCACCCAGGTTTTTATGGGGGGGGGCGGTGTGCTGGGTGTGGGTAGCGCCTCTCATTCAGTAAATATATGGGCTTTTGAATTGATTTTACTATTTACTAGTGTGGATGGGCTGTTTTGTCTTGGGCCCAGAGAAACAATTACTACTAGTACAGTGGAGACACTCTACAGCTACCCAGAAAAACAATTACTACTAGTACAGTGGAGACACTCTGCCGCTTCTGGCTCCTCCTAGGTCATTGAAACGTCTCCCTCTACTGAATGCCGTTATACTTTTGTTCACCGACATACGGGCCATGCAGCGCGCGGGCCCAAATGCCATCCACCAAATTAGAAGGCAGTATGCAGGCGGAGAGTCACCCCAGTCGTAGCGCGGCAGTAACGAGCCGTCGTATCACAAAACCCCACCTCCCCGCAGTCTAAGTTTGACGGACGAAGCAACCATCATTTCACTCTTCGCTGAATCCCCTTCTCCCTCACCGTCTTCAAGAAAGGCAACACTCGCATCTGCCACTGTTCTTCTCTCCGAACAAAGGGAAGGTAAGTGGATCCGTGATGTTGGTATATTTTCGTTTAGAGAAAAAAAGAACTTTTGCAAAGCAGTAACCGATCCTCACTCTCTTTTTTGTTTCATTGTCATTGCGATTGTGTTTTCCTTTCAGTGGTCTGCTAGTATTCGTCAGTTTCATGATGGACCATGGAGAACCAGGCAAAGATCTGCCGATATTGGAGCAGACGCGGGAGGCTGATCCCCACGAGACAGAGAGCTCCAAGAAGATGGAGGCAACCACCGAGCCGACCCCAGATACGCTCACGGCCACTACTGAGATGGTCAACACCCTGTTTGAGGTTACAGCCCCCGTGGCACTGCAGGAGTAGTTTTCCCCCTTCGAGGATGTGCCCCCCCCGCTGAGCTGCCCAAGGTGATTTCCTTCTTTGCCGATCTCGATTGTGGTTTTTCCTCTAAGTATGTGGTGATTTTTTTAGAAAAGGAAGTATGTGGTGATTAATAATGGAAAATTTTATTAGCTTCGATGCCATGCTATACATAGTGGTTTAAATAACTTGTGTTTCTTATACTGAAAAGTAATTCAGAATTTGTTTCTGTTTCAATTAGAGCCCTGATGCAGACAAGGATTGTGTGGTTGTACATGTCACTCGCTATGAGGTGGACGACCTGAATATACGCACTGGGAAAACAGAGTTCTTAGGCTCGTGGATCCTGGAAGCCATTTGCGGTTATACCAATGAAGAGTTGTATTCCAGCCTCACTGTTGTCAGGCATGTTGTCCAGGGTGTACTGAATCACAAGAAGTTCAAAGCTACTCCTTCGTTTGTGAGGCATACTGTTCTTGTCAAGCTTACGCAGGAAGATGACGTGGCATGCCTCCACAAACAAGTTTATCAGTGGCAAGGCCACAAGGTTGTCTTCATGAAGGTTCACAGGATTGAGCTGCTGCGGGACATCCTCGATGATGTTCATGGCAAGGTCCGTCTTGTGTCCAGCCCAAATTAGATCGAGGCATGAAATAGTTTCCCCAGCTAGTGTTTAATAGTAGTTTGGATTGTGTCTAATTATCCGAACCTTGCCTGTTATCGACCCATCTGGGCTAGTACTCTGTGTGCCCGTGAATCATGTGAGAACCATCGTAATTGTTGCCAAAACAGATGCGTCCTCACTAGTTTTTTCATGAATATGGCATGGTAAGACATAAGTTGTCATGGTTTATCATACGAGCAGTGTGTGTTTTGATGAAATAGAGCACTCGTTCGAGAACCGTGCGCCGACGTATACATAAGTACTTGTAAACACTGTTGGTGCTACCCCACTTGTAAGCAGTTGTGCAAAACACGGCACATTGGCTCAGCTCGTTTCAACACTAGGCTATCGACCAGCTAACAATCAACAATCTGCTGTCTGACATATAAGCAACTATTTATCTTATTATAGTGGTTCATGCAGTTAATTGAGGCCACAATGTAATAAATTCCAAACGTTCACATGCTAGTCCAGCGCTCGTGTGGAACACTCACATTAAACTCGTCTTCATAAAAAACTTGAAAAGAATAAGTTAAGCAATTTTATACATCTCAATGATTCATAGAACATAACAAACATGTACTAGTTCACAGCAAAAGACAAAGTTGTGAGAAGGTTTACAAATCAGGAAAAAACAAGCAAGGCTTCTCTAAGCAAAGGGCCTCCCGTCAGGCTTAAATTTCCTGGAGTTCACTCTAGTTTTTTCTTGTTGCCACCATCCAGGGTTAGGTTCTCTCATTCCAGAATAACCAATTATAATTGTGGTCTCAGCTGGAATGCTGAACTGAACCATGCAGTGTACTGACCAGCTGCGCTATTTGCAGAAATAAGCAGACCACAATGCCTCTTGTCCGCGCACCTGTCCAAAAAACCGCCGTGCAACCGTGCCAGCTAGTCCTCGGTCCATGGATGAACTGGTAGAAAGTGCATTCCGGACTAGGATGCAGTTGTTTTCGCTCATCCCTGCACTGCAATCAGGAAGTAAAACGTACGAATCAACTTCTTTTAGATTGCGTTGGTCATTCTACCTTAGTTACTACCAATAGGGATACCTTGAAGACGGGAGGTTAGACGACGGCAACGAGGGATAGCCATCTCATTTTGCGCAGTTGTACTAAAACTGAGGTGTGTGCTTTTGATTGCGCGGATAGAAACGATACGGAGACAGACATCCCGAAACAATATGGAGACATACATCCCTGTTTGCGCAAATACGAAATACAGTTATTTAAACAGTGACAGATATTACTACTTTCCCCCGTTTCCTCTTAGAACCAAGTCCTAGATTCATGCTACAGCTTTCCCACTTTCTTCCCTGTTTGAACCAACGCTTTGAGTCGACTGTATGAACTAGCTTTACTTCTAATAATAGCAGAAGTCTAGGTGGCTTTGGAACAGCGGACGGAAGTAGAAAAGGATCCACACGAAGGGAGCTGGGGCAGTAGAGCAAGGCAGGTTTCGAAGGAATATATACCTGAGGGTTGTCGGCATGTGGCAAAGACGGCGTCGGGAGGCCGCATCTTGGCCACAATACCGCAGGGAGGAAGAAGGGGTCGGAGGCCCTCCCGAGCCGGTGCTCTCTCAGAGAGAACGGCACGGCCGCCGATCGGGACGCGCGGGCAGCCGTTGGTCTCCTCCCTCGCCGCCGACGACAGCGTGAACGATGCACCTACACCCCTGCCCCGGTCGAGGTTGTCCGGCCGGATTTGTGACCAGCCGTGAGCTGAGAGAGAGTGTGGCCACCTATGTGTTGCTTAGATCTGGAGAGCATGAGAGAGTGAATGAGAGGAACCCTAGTAAAGCAAGCGCTAAGGCTCCTGCTTTTATATATAGTGGAGTGATTTTGTTGTACCAGCTTCAAAAAAATGCGCTCCTACGTGTACCCGCGAGTGGGTGTGAGAGAACTAGTGCGTGCGTGCACCGCTTCTCTTCGTGAGAGTACAATATACTATGCCCAAAGAACGTTCGCCGCAAGAGTAATAGTATAAGTGTGTGACGTGTGAGCTAAAATAAAATGTGCGCACCGTCTTTTGTTTTTTAGAAGTTCTGAGGGTAGGGTGTGAAGAGCACATATGTGCGTGACGTCTACCTACAGATAGACGGTGGGTGCGACGTGCGAGTCTGCGAGAGGACTCGGGAGAGTCGTGACTCGTGAGGGTGCGTGTGCGTGAGAGAGAGGGGGGCACGTATCAATGCAATGCATGTGTCCGTAAATCATTATCCGACAAACGTTCGCCACAAGCCTTTTCCTGACGAACGTCGTAAGAACCGTTAGATCGGCATCCGACAGTGTCAGTTTTGCCATGTCATTTAACAGAACAGCCACTCCTCCTACACACAAATCTTCCACGTGAGTGTTAGCAACTGCCGTATGCTCCCTCCGTTCCGAAATGCAGTGCATATAGCTTTATTGAAAATTCGAACCTCGCAAACTTTTACCGAGTTTTCGTGTAGCAAATTGCACATGTAGAATACCATGTATATATCATTTCATTCATCTTCGAGAGGTAACTATAAAGATGGGTGAGGAGTCTACAAAGAAATACCATCGTATCACCCGCAGCAATTTCAAGCATCCTTTAGTGTCGAGGAATATCATAGGAACTCTATATGATATGATTTTTTATAGGATTTTTTTCCTTTAGAGCCAATTGGTTCATAGGAATAGATTCATATACTCCACATTTCAAAGGAAATAAACATGATATCATTTCTATAGCTTTAGAGCCACTTGGTTCATATGAATGGATTCCTATACTCCCTTAATTTCAAAGGAAAATAAACATTAGCGTATATTCAATAGAAAAGTTCCTATGATATGAACCAAATTACATCTCTTTTCTAATCCCTCCTCATAGGAATTGAGATACACGTCATCTCTAGATTCAATAGAAAATTTCCTATGATGTGAACCAAATGACATCTCTTTTCCAATCCCTACTCATAGAAATTGAGATGCTCCATGTCATTTCTTTCCCTACAACTTCCATGTATACATCTTCTATTCCTAAATAGATAGTACAACCCACTAGTAGCTTTTTTCCAAAACATGCAACTATGGCACAAGAACTATATAGTGTGCCAATAACTTTGAAAGATGGTCGCTGGATGAAGCTAACCCGACAGTGCAGAAATAGGCAAATCCGAGCACTACTGGCCGTTGGATATCATCAACATTCCACCAGATCTGCCACATGTACAAAATTTAGAAGACTCCATGGTTGAACTTAAGCATAATGCACAAACCTCACAACAGAAGCACTTCTCCTTTGTTCTAGAATCTTCTGTATCATAATTGATTATTTTTTTCTAAATGAATTGCCATTATTTGTTTTTTGCTTTATGATTTACAATGCACAACCCCATGAATCTTAACATTTTTATAAAACTAATTGATTTTGAATGAGATGAACTATAAGAACTAAACGAACATCTACATCATGCATATATGACTCAAAGCTTTACATGATATAGTGTGTATTTATTCATAATTTGGTTTCGAAATCTCATGCGTTCAATACATGTGTACCTTACCAGTTTTGAGTAGAGTAGCAAATTTCACGCGGCCCTGGGTATATCAAAATGCAGGGCCCATGCATCATTGCCTTTCAGTCGAACCTACGTCCACAATTTTTTGTACGTACTATATCTCCACTGGTCCCCGAACCCAAAATGCTGCCTCGTTCCCGTAAAACCAAGCGGCCCACACATATTTAAGGCGTCGACTCGAACCCGTTTACTACGATGTGGCCCCGCACGCCGTAGTACTCCTACAAACCCTACCGCCGCACTCATCATCGGTTTTCTTCAAGAGGACGAGGGAGAAGCCGATTTGTAGTGGAGGCGCTTTAAAAAAGGATCTGTAGTGGAGACCCCTACCCTAGGGTGCCCTAGGTAGCTGCCGCATGCATCATTGTTTTCTCTTTTCTTTATGCTCTTGCGCCCTAGAGTGAAATGATGGTTGCTTCGTCCGTCCAGCTTAATGCGGGAAAGGTGGGGCTTTGTGATTTGACCCCTCATCGCTCATTTTCTACTACTACGGCGCTACGACCGGGGTGCCTCCAATTCCAACCGCTGCTCCGAACTGTAATTTGGTGCATCACACGTGGAACAAGACGGTGGATGAGCCACATGTCGGCCAAAGGGGTCCTGTTAAGTGTGTCGCCATTTCGTGTGCGGACTGACCCTGCTTGAGTTGCTACGCCAACACGACAGGAGCAGCCTACCACTTGGTTTTGCTCCTTGGTGAATCCCGACTATATTGATCTAAAAAGATACGTGCTGAACTACCCTCTCCATCTCGGTTTTTTTATTTTTAGGCGTCTCGGTTTATAGGGCCTGCACGTAGTTCTAGGTCATCCATTTGACTAACTAAATATGAGTTACTATGTCACAAAAAGTATATCATTGGATTCTTAAGCGGATGTAGTTGTATTTAAAAGTCGAGGGCGGGGCTTTTCCTGCGCGGTAGGCGGGGCAGTTCCGCGTAGTCGGTTCGACAGAGACGCGAGAAGACGAGGGAGTAGGCTGCTGCAAACGTAGGGCTGTGTGATTTGACAGCGAGTTACTGCTGGACAGGTGGGGCCCCGTGATTTGACTTGCCATTATCATTTTAACTGCGGCGCTACGACCGGCGTGAGTCTCCCGATTCCTGACCACCTCCATACAGGCACCTCTCCCAATGCTCCACCATGTAGTAGAGGCTGGCTCTTGCATGAGAGCCCACTTCTCCACTTTTTCCTTGCCTCACTTTCCTCCACATATGCAAAAATGCCATGTAAAGCGCACTATTGTACTTACCTTTACTTGCTCCTACAGGTGCTTAAGCTTGCCACATAGGCATAAAGTCTGATGTGGCAAGTTAATCAAGAAGAGAAAGACTAGTTTGGTGACCCAAGAAAGAAACGGTGCTAAGCGCGTGTACCTAGGTGAAAAGACAATTTTGAGTCTATAGCTAATTAAATGAAGCAAACTTAGCAACACCATTTCATTGGAAGAGGTCACTCCTTGGCAAATGCAATAAATACTAGTACTCCCTATGTCCCATAATATAAGAACGTTTTTGGCACTACACTAGTGTCAAAAACGTTCTTATATTATGGGACGGAGGGAGTACGAAGAAAGAGATAGAGAGGAGTAAAAAAATACACTTATAGCCAACCTTATAGCCAACCTTGTTGTAGTATGAGTGACTAAGTGATGACTATGTATGACATGCCAACATCAGATAGCTTAACACACCGTGTTAAATCTCCAAGGGCGCGACCGCGTGAGCGACGCGACGGTCATGGTAGGCGCGACCATGATACGGGCTGCTGGCAGCCCTTGGATCTGAGATCAAACGGTCGCATGCGAAGTTGCTGAAAATTTCCAGAATAACCCTCCAGGATAGGATATTCACCCATAGGTCTAGAATCACGCCATGCAACCGTTCGATCTCAGATCCAAGGGCTCTCGGAAGCCCGTATCATGGGAGAATGGAAAGCCACTACCCTGCCGTTCGCACGCTGGCAGTTCGCTCCTACTCGTCCCCGCATGTCCTTCAATACTACGGCGGTTTGCTCCTAGTCGTCCCGTCCATTCACATTACGGCAGTTCCACTAATCCTAACCCTCCTCCCAAATCCATGGCGTCCCAAATCTCCACGATCGGCGGTGAGTACAAGGTTAGAACCATCACCGGCGACGAGTTCGACGTCATCTACACCCGTTCTTCCGCGACGGTGAAAGGATGCCTTTCTCGCTTCAGACGCATGTTCGAAAACTCAGATGATGAGTGGGTCGCTGGGCTAGATGTTGAGTACACCACAGTCCTGGGATGAGAGAAGGATCTAAAGGACAAAGAGAGGAAGAAGCCCGCCGTGATCCAGGTTTGCGTACATAACGTTTGCTTGGTCTACCACATATGCCGTGCCGACGTTGAGTGCCAGGATTTTAAGAACTTCCTCAAGGACAAAACAGTGAAATTCGTTACTGTAGACTTTAAGAACGACAAAGAAGTCCTGGGTTGGATAGGCCTCGTTGTAGGCAACCCCTTCGACCTCCATAAGAATCGGCTGGTGCCCTCTCGTCAGCCTTCAATGCTGACCCTGGCAGGAGCCATGGTTCATCCTTCGTACCGTAAACTGGAGAAACCTCATTACACATTTCATCGTCATGCATGGCAGCGGAATCTACTAGATATAGACCACATCCACTACGCTGCAATGGATGGCTACCTTTGTTTCAATATCTACAAGGGTTGGATGAAGAGAAACAGCCAAGTGTGCGGTTCAAGCAAAGAAGTATCGGCCAAGAGGAAGAGGGACAAGGACGAAGTCGAGGACGTGGACGACGACTCCGAGTAAGGTGGCAGTGTCGTTGCTCATGGTGGTTCTAAACTTCTAATGCAGTGTCTACCGGATTAGTTGCATAGTTTAATTTCAGGTGTGCTTAGTTTAATTTGAGGGGTGTGTTGTGCTGAGCCCCCAGCAGAACTATGTTATGTTTCTTCTCGTTACTTTAACTCTTCAGTATGTACATACTACTAGTATTTCTTTAATAGAATTTAGCACCCCAATTAAGCACGTACTAGCTTTTTTAATAGTAGTATATGCATAATTTGGCGACGAGCGCTCTCCATATGTACCACCTTTTTTTTAATTTCAATTTTTGCTCCATGGCGCAATCCATCGATAGTACTACTGTACAAAAGTATACATTTTTTAAAAGGCTAGAGTACTGTTCATCACATATATAGCCAGTTAAATTCTCAATCTAGAACAACGTGCATGCCATGTAGTAAACCGATACGGAGGAAGTATAGTAAAAATGAGGTGATTTTACCGAGCAATCGGCGGGGGAGCATGGCCTGTCATGCGGTCCCACGTGTCATGATGTACCAAGGCGATGCGCGTGTCCCTCTTGAGGCAGAAGCAATACTACGTGGTTTGAGATGATGGCGAACCGAAGTGTGAAATAATGGTTGCTTCGTCCGTCTGGGAAGGTGCGGCATTGTGATTTGACGTCTCATTGCTCATTACTACTACTGGGCCGGTACGAGTGGGGTGCGTCCCCCCTGCTGTTCTGCATGTATTTGGTGCTTGACACGTCGACCCCGTTGCTATATGTCCCACATGTCGGTGACAGGAAGTACAGAATTCATGAAAGGGAGCGTCGACGGAGGAGTATACTACAAAATTCATGAAAGGGAGCGACTTAGTTTTGGGAAAATCTGTTTTTACGGAGTACGTACCCACTAGGGTTTATAGGGCTCATCTAAAAAACATTTGTTTTTCCGTTTGATAAGTCTCAATTCTACTATACTAGTAGTAGTACCATTACATGTTGGATTTCGAGGTGCGTTAGATCACCCGACGCAAGCAGTGTCAAGAGGAAACTAACCAATGCATGTACAAGTTCATGGAAATTTAGTGGTCATTCATGCATTCGTTCTAATTAATGCCCTCGGTAAACATAACTTCTTGAGAAAAACAAGCGTACTAGTTACTTGTGCAAACTACGAAATTAATTCGACCACTCACCGTCTACCTTGGTTGGAGAGATTTTGAAATTGAGCCATAAACTGGAAAGGAGGGAGTAGTAACTTTTGTCTCGATTACTATTTGTGGCCTTGTATAGATGCAAAATGTATTTTTTTATAGTGGCCTTGTATAAGTAAATGGAGGGAGTACTAACCAAAGTATGTAGTAGGGACGAGGAGTAAACGGAGGGAGTAGTAAAATTTTCTCCTCGTGCTACGAGCCACCGCGCGCGTGGGCGAGGGAGCGGGCGTAAAGGCGTACAGTAGTAGTAGTAGTACTACTACTACTCGTAAGCAAGCTTCACCACATCCTGCGAGCCACCGCGCTTGTGGGTGGGGGAGACGGCGTACTAAGCAAGCTTCTCCTTGTTCTGCGAGTTGACGGGACACATCAAAAGTACTCCAGTGTATAGAGCCTTGCCTCTAAGGTAGGCCCCACATGGTTTGCCTCTTTTTTTAATTTAACATAACGCGTCAAGTCGCAATTTGTTTGTTCACCCGTGGTAGACGATCCTCCCTCCACCAAGTGGACAACCAGTACACGTGCCAAATTACCACGTGGGCTGCCTTTTCATACAGAAATGAGCTCCACCGTGTACCCGCACGGGTGTGGTTGGGAAAGAGACGGGAGTACCTGCGCCGTGCGTGCACCTCTTCTCTTCGTGCACGTCCCCCACCTACGTGGGTGTGTGTGAGAGAGATACAAACCTAGACATAATGCGCCGTCCATCCCCATGCCTCCGCCCAGTCCGACCACCAGTCACCACCACGCCCCACTCCTCCTCACCTTATCTCTCATCTTTCTCCCTCCATTTTTATATACAAGGGGCCACTATCAAAATTACAATTTGCAGATATAAAAGGCCACTAACACTAATTGATGCAATATTAATGGTGTTTGCCTCGTGGTACTAGCAAAGGAGGACATTAATTATCCCTTGCATGCATGTGGGAGTTTGTAAAAAAATGCATCTTGATGTTCCGTGCAATGCACGGGCATCTTGCTAGTCCATGAAAACAACACATGGCAAAATTCCACGGCGAACGAGGGATTTGAATCTGTTGGGAGGGGCTGTTTGGATCTTGCCCGGGGTAGCCAAAATATTGGTGACCCTTTTGTCCACCGATGCCTCTGCCACCGATGAACGAGGAATGGCTCGGGTGCTCATGCTGTCATGCATCCTCCAGCGCGCACGTTGGAGACGAGCTCGCACGAGCTGTGTTTTTTTGTTCCACAACACCGCCCGAGCCGCCCGCAGACCGACCGGCGACCCGCAAATTAGGCCATCAAACCGTAGCCGCACACATTATGACAGCAACTCAACCAACCGGACAAAATTCACGCAAACACGTAGACAAACTGATATTTCATATAAACAACGACGGAAATCATATAAAATACCGGATTTTCATACAAACATGACGGATTTCATTACATTCAAATGAACTACGCGGTGCTAGTTCTGGACAGCACAGGTATAGAATACCTGGCCTAAATGGTCGCCCACCGATCGATTTGTGTTCCTCATGTCCGACAGCACGATCACCGGACTGCCAGGAGCCCCGGAGGTATATGCTTCAGCCCAAAGGACGTCTCGCTTCCCCACTGCCCAACTGATATCATTGGCTGGTGCCGAAGATGATGGTGGCCGGCACCGGTTCGAGTTCATCACCGGCCACTACTTCGCCATGGCCGACATCGGCTCGAGTTCATCCTAACATTCCCCTCTTCCGTGGAGCCCATGCGGGGTCGACGAAGGTCCTCGCAACAAAAGGATCCGGCAAGACACCTGCTGTGTACGCCGGCGTCGCCTCCGCGGTGGCCTTCCTGGGACCCAAGCGGCGGCGGCCTCCCGTGTTCTACTTCTCCTCGATGATGGCGGCGGACGCGGAGGCGCTGGCCACCGACTCGTCGCTCTCCGCGCACCCGGCTTCTGTCGCTGCTTGCATGGCGCGGCCGCCGGCATGGGAGTCTCGGCCATTGAAATGGGAGACGCAGTACGAGGCGGCGGCGTGGACGGCAGCAACGACGCCCGTGCGCCGCTCCTCGTCGAGCTGGCTTGGAGCGGCGAGTTGCTGAACCGCGCGCGGGCTTGGGGCGGCAACTGGCTCCGTCGGGCGAGGGGAGGGAGGTGGATCAGCGAGCTGCATAGCTCGTATCCGGCGGGCTACCCAGCCGGCTTGGATGCGGAATCACTACTCTTCGTAAGCCATTGTAAGAGTGGACAAAATGGTGGAGGAGATAGGGGAGCGGCGGAGGTGTGCGATTCTTGGCCGGCGTTTGGCCTCGTTTAAATAGGAGATTAAATAGACGGCGGATGGGAGGAGCTCGGCCGGTGTTGCGTTTAACGCTGGCCCGGTCATGAACGGACGTGTGTCCAGAGTGGGTTTCTCGGCTTCCACACGGGCGGGTTTCATGGAGGCGTTTGAATGCGGCACGGAGGCGTGTTCAGCCGGGCGTGCCGTGAGTGGCGCCCTCGACTCTGACCTAGGCCATGCGCCGTTCTTCCACTGACGTGTGGGCTCTTTGGGTGCATGCCTGCATGTCAGTGATCCCACGCAGGCAGCGCACAGTAGAGGAACCTTTGGTGGGCCAGGGCGGTCAGAAGCGGGCATTTCATAAACCGATGATTGTTCATTGAGTGTGACGTCATCTTTTTCCTGTAGATAAGCCTACTATGTTGATAGCCCGTTCGATACGTTGTGATTCATAAAGACCGCTGCAAACATCAATGTTCTGCTTATCACAGATAAGATTGATTAATACCCGTAACAATCCATGTCCTTAACAAAGGGTGCATGCACGTATAGGTTGAGCGTGTGTCTTGCGTCGTGTGCTGTGTGCATGCAGGCATGCGAGTGTTGCGTGCGTGCAAGGGTACGTTTCAGTGTTGCATGCATGGGTGCGTACGTGCGTGTGTTCGTGAGTGCATGTGTACATATCAGTGTTGCACGCCAGCATGCGTGCGTGTGTACATGTCAGTGTTGCACGCCTACATGCGTGCGTGTCTTGCGTGCGTGCATGTGTACGTGCGGGGTGAGGCTACACGTCAGTCGACTAACTTTTCATCTCTGGTCATTAGATTTTCTAGCCGTTGGATACGAAATCAAGGGCCTCCAGTTTATCATCAAACTCCACCCCCCTGAGCCGCCAGCCACCACCGGCCGAACCGCCAGCCCCCGCCGCCCGCGGCCGGCCCGCCCTCCCCGAAACCACTCCCCACCGCCGGTCCGCCGCCGCACCGGCCATCCCTCTAGCCCCCCTTGCTGAGCTTTTTCTCCGGGGATCCCCACCCCACCGCCCAATGAACGCCCACCCCCCAACCGCCGGTGACTGCCAACCAGAGGTCTCACGACTTCGAATACCCACTGACCACTAATTTATTACCATTTCTGTCCTTCATATACGCGCTGACGGGTGGGCCCTATGGTAATGTGCGCTGCTGAATGTGGACCGTTTGACTAGTCAACTGATCGTGTTATCAACAAATTACGAAGCTGTATGGTGAGCCAGTGACCGTATGATCACCCTAAAATGTACTCCTGTTTTATTAACACAGTACAGACTCAAACTACCATTTCTTTCTTTCATATACGGGCTGACAGGTGGGCCCCACGGTTACGCGCCCCGATGGTGCAACACTAGTTGCGCCGCGTGGAACGTTTGACTGGTCAATTGATTGTGTCATCAACAAAATACGGAGTTGTACGGGTGAGCCAGTGACCATATAATCATGATATGTATTTGTTTAACACGGTACAGACGCAAGGGCTCATATATACGCGCAAGCACTCACCGCTATAAGCGCACACACGCGAACCCTACCCCTATGAGCACCTTCGAGAGAGTGGGCCAACATATATGATCTTGAGATTTTACGAAGTCACCATAGGTGCCTCGTAGTCGAGTGGAACGTCTCCTCCCACTGAACGTACATCGCCGGAAAACACTGAAATTAACACAAGATAAATGCGAGCACCGGGACTTTAACCTTTGTGGGCTCGAGAAACCACTGTCCTCTAACCATCCAACCATATGTTGGTTAGCACGACAAAATGTATGTGGTGACCGTGATGAGCTTATTCTGAAGTCTAGTGACCATATCGTGCTTTCGCTTCAAATACAATGACCGTAAGTGTCGTCAACAAAATACGGAGCACGCATCAAATGCAAAGTCCGTCAGTGTCATCAACAAAATATGGAGACGTATCGTGAGCTAGATACCGTTGTACTATTGTATATGCTTATTTTCTTAGTGGCCGATTGCGTGTGTGGTGTGGTGGGCACATCATTTCTAGTTGTGGTGGGTCAACATGAAGACTCATGGGTCGGTTCCATCCTGCGCCACATATAGGTTGGACCGAGACGTGTTATACGAAGACCCATGTGGAGGACTCGGCGTACAACACGAAGCTACCAGAGTCGCGGAGGACTCTATCCCCACTGGTGATAAGCCGACTATATATGATTTGTAACCCTAGGCCCTTAGTATGTTATACAAGCTTGGGGGCTAGTTCGTCGGTAGTATACACACACGCACAATGCCTGGTATTCACGTGTACTTTGTAAACATAAGTAAACGGGCTTCTGCCTGAGCTTCCAAGGATAAAGGTAGATGAACAGCCATTTGATCTCCATCAAAGTCCGCATTGAAACCCTTACACACTAATGGGTGTAAAGAAATAGTACGCCCCTCTACTAAAGTGGGTTGAAAAGCCTGTATGCCTAATCTATGCAGGGTAGGTGCTCTATTTAACAGTACAGGATGTCCCCGCATAACTTCTTGAAGTATTTCCCATACAATGGGTTCTTTTTCCCAAATTTTCCTTTTAGCAATCCTTACATTAGAAGTGGCGCGTTTCGTGATTAAATCACGAATTACAAATAGCTGAAAAAGCTTTATTGCTATCTCTAGAGGTAATCCACATTGATGTAATGAAAGCGAAGGACCCACAACAATGACAGAACGCCCCGAGTAATCGACCCGTTTCCCAAGCAGAGTCTCGCGAAACCTTCCCTCTTTACCTTCAATTACATCTGAAAGTGATTTGTATACTTTATTGTGACCATCCCTCGTCGGTTGCCCGCGGGACCCACTATCAAGAAGTGTATCCACGGCTTCTTGTACCAATTTTTCCTGGCACATTACTAAATCTGCTGGCGCTAATTCACTTCTTTTTAATAGATAGGCAAGATTGTTGTTCCGACGGATAACTCTCTTATAAAGTTCATTAATGTCTGAAGTCACTACTTTATCTCCAGACCTATAAACAATAGGTCTCAATTCGGGAGGAAGAACCGGTAATAAGCACAAAACCATCCATTCTGGTTCTACATTTGTTTGAATAAAATGTTTCGCCAATTGCATGCGTCTAATCAAAAAAACTTTTCTTATTCGTCTTTTTTATCTTCCCACTCATCTCCACTATACCCCTCGTCTTCTAATTCCTTCCATTCGACCAAAGAATTCTCTATAATAATTCGCAAATCCAAATCTGCTAATTGTTCTCTAATAGCACCTGCTCCTGTCGCAATTTCCCGATTTCGAAATGTTGCAAAGCCTGGGGTAGAAAAAAAGGGAGAAATGCTGTGGTTACAGGATGCAATTTCCTCTTCGAATAAACCTCGTAATCGTAAAAAAGTGGGTTTTTTAGTGCTGGGCCTAGCAAAAGAGAAATCGCCGTATACTAGGCCCTCCAACTTCTTAAGAGGTTTATCTAAAAGATTCGCGATATAACTAGGAAGACCTTTCAAATACCACACATGAGTCACGGGACATGCGAGTTTGATGTATCCCATTTGATATCTTCGTATCCGAGAATCCACAAATTCTACCCCGCATTTTTGGCAAAATCTTTCGTCTTCGTTTTCAGCTCCGCTCGCTCGAGAATTGCCACAAGCGCAAATCCCGCTTTTTACGGGTCCAAAGATTCTTTCGCAAAACAATCCATCTTTTTCTGGTTTATCGGTTTTATAATGAAAAGTAGAGGGCCTTGTGACTTCGCCAACGACTTCTCCATTAGGTAGGTTTTTGTTAGCCCAAGCCTTTATTTGTTGAGGGGAAACGAGTCCAATTTGAAGTTGTTGATGTTTATATTGGTCAATCATAAAATAGAAATAAGAAAAGAATTTATATTTATTCTGATCAAACTTCCTCCCTATTAACCTGGAAGTTCTTTTCAGATACAAGGAAATGATTCAGTTCTAGAGCCAAAGATCGTAGTTCTCGAACGAGCACTCGAAAAGATTCTGGAGGATCCTCATGATTAGGTATTCTTTTTCCCCAGATCGTAGCATTAAGTATTTCTTGGCGAGCTATAAAATGGTCAGATTTATAAGTAAGTATCTCTTGTAAAATATGAGCAACACCAAATCCTTCTAAAGCCCAAACTTCCATTTCTCCTACTCGTTGTCCCCCTTGCTTGGCTCTTCCTCTAACCGGTTGTTGTGTAACAAGTGAGTAGGGCCCAGTAGAACGCCCATGAATTTTCTCATCAACTTGATGAATTAATTTTAAGATATAGGACTTCCCTATTAGAACAGGTTGCTCAAAGGGGTCGCCTGTTCTTCCATCAAATATTCTGCTTTTTCCCGGGTACTCGGGTTCAAATACCCATGGATTTTTTGTTTCTTTACTGGCTTCATATAATTCTGAAAACACAAGTTTTCTTGAAGCCTCTTGCTCATATCTCTCATCAAAGGGTGCTATTCTATAATGTTTCTTTAGCAGATCCCCCGCTAATCCGAGCGAGCTTTCAAATATTTGTCCCACATTCATTCGGGAGGGTACTCCTAAGGGATTGAAGACCATATCAACGGGTGTTCCATCTTGCAAATAGGGCATATCTTGCCTAGGCAAAATTTTGGAAATGATCCCTTTATTCCCATGTCTTCCAGCTACTTTATCCCCAACTTTGATTTCACGTTTCTGTAAAATATATACACGAACCATTATGTCGAGCGGGTCCCTTTGGATCCATTTCACATCGATAACGCGCCCTCTTCCACCTATAGGTAATTTCAGAGAAGTTTCTTTTGAAGTGGAAACCTCAAGGCCAAATATGGCCCGTAATAATCCAGCTTCCGCGATATAAGATGATTCGCTCGCTATCTGAGGCGTTAATTTACCTACTAAAATATCACCAGTTTCTACCCAGGATCCCAACCTAACAACTCCATTTCTGTCCAAATTGCGGAGTAAATGTTCTTCTAGATGTGGTATTTCTTTAGTGATTTTTTCAGCGGAGCCCTGGCTTGTCGTATCCGTCTGAATTTCATATTTCCGGATGTGAAAAGAGGTATAAATATCTTCATATACCAAACGTTCGCTAATTAGTACTGCGTCTTCAAAATTGTAACCTTCCCATGGCATATAAGCTACTAATACGTTTTTTCCTAAAGCAAGTTCGCCCCCAACTGTAGCAGCTCCTTCTGCTAAAATTTGTCCTTTTTTAATGGATTTACCCCGTGGAACCCGGGGTTTTTGGTGCATACAAGTATTTTTGTTAGAGCGACGGTGGTTAACTAAAGGAATACTTATAGTCTTCCCACTACTTGATAAAAGTATCTTATGACTATCAGTAGAAATGATCTTTCCCTCGCGTTCGGCTATAATGGAAACCCTCGAATCTAGAGGTGTTTGGCGCTCCAATCCAGTTCCAACAATGCATTTCTCGGACCGAGAAAGCGGAACTGCTTGGCGCTGCATATTAGAACTCATTAAAGCCCGATTCGCATCATTGTGCTCAATAAAAGGAATGAGAGAACCCCCAATAGAAAAATATTGGAAAGGAAAAATACTTCTAACATGAATCTGTTCCCATGCAATAGTCAAGAATTCTTGACGGTATCTAGCCGGAACAACCTGTTCTTCCTGAATACCTTGATTCAAGGACAAAGAATTTCCTGCTGCTATCATATAATATTCATCTCTATTTGGTGATAGATAAACCACCTGTCTCTCTTTTTTTCTTTTGCTTTCTCAGCAGATATTTCATAAAACGGACTCTCTATGGATCCCCACAAGTGATCAATTCTCGCATGAATTGCTAAGGATCCAGTAAGTCCAACATTGATTCCTTCAGACATGTCAATTGGACAAATACGCCCATAGTGACTCGGATGAATATCTCGGCTCCGAAAACTTGCGGTTCTCCCCGTCAACCCTCCAGGACCTAAACAACTCACTTTTCGCCCATGAACAGTTTGTGTCAATGGATTCGTTTGATCAAAAACTTGAGATAACGGGTATGTGCCAAAAAAGGTCTCATAAGTAGTTATTAATAAAATTGAAGTTGAAGTTGGAGTTACCAAAGTTTGGGGAGTCGGTTTCGATTGACGTATGAATACTCTACGAATAGTTTTTTGAACTGCATGTTGTAAACGACCAAGAGCCAATCCGAATTGATCTTGTAACAGATCTGCAACCGAACGAATACGTTTATTTTTCAAGTGATTCATATCGTCATCGTCAAGTATACCCGTTCCAAATTTCATTCCAATCAAATGATCCGTAGCGGCCAATACATCTCGTGGTAACAAGAATGTATTGTTCTGAGGTATATCAAGATTAAGTCTCCGATTCATATTTCGTCGACCAATCCTTCCTAATTCACATTTTTGTTGAAAAAATTTCTTTTGTAATTCCTCGCATAAGGACTCCGAAAATACCAGGTCCCCACCTACACAAGCAAATTGTTGATAAAACTCCAAAATAGCTTTTTCTTTTGACTCAATCCTCTTCTTCTCCTTAGCATTCGGGAAAGACAAGAAAATTTCAGGGTAGGAAACATTATCTAGAATTTCTCTTAGATTCGAACCCATAGCTGATGATAGAACTAGAATAGATATCTTTTGTTTTCTACTCACGCGAGCCCATATCCTTTCTTTTTTATCAATTGCTAATTCCGATCTCCCCCCCCCCCAATCTGATATTATAGTGCCAGTGTAGATAGAAATTCCCTTATGATCTAATTCCGAGCGGTAGTAAATACCATTAGTACCAGGAGTAGGCTCTTTCTTCAACTGCAAGGGTCCGATCCGAACTAGGGTAAAGCTTTGCCTCGTAGTACCATCCAGCCTAACAGCCAGGGATATCCTACCGAATGATATGATGAAATCATATCTGCCAACTACTAAGAGAGAGGTGTGTCGGGGGGGGGCAATGTGTGCGAGAGAGGCCTAAAGATAATGTGCGTGCGGGAGACACGTAGGCACATATATGTGCGTATAGAGGGCTAGTAGAGACCGTGCATGTGTATATATGCATGTGAGAGAAATAGTGTTTTCCGACTGAGATTAGTGAAAAGAGTGGTACATAGTAGTCAGAAAGAGAGAGAGAGAAACAGAGAGAGCATATGCGTGAGACACCCCGACACCCTGAGAGAGATTGTGAGCATGTGTGAAAGAGAAATGCCGATGCATATAAAGTGTGTGCACTTATGCGTTAGATAGAGAGATATATAACGCGTTTGTGAGAACGGGGCGAGGCATAGTGCATCTACATGTAAAAGGCGGTTCTACGCATTAAATTAAAATATAAATGGAATTATTATTTTTGGATGAGATCATGAATTTTGCAAATTGCGTATGGACGAAAATCGGTCTATCAGACACCCATACTCCATTGAATTCTAGCATGTGCATGTGTTTATTTCATATTATCGATCCATAGAGTGAGAGCGGTTTGAAATACAGGCAATGGATGCTTTTGCAATTCATATATAAACATTAAGTAGTGCACTCCATGTTGTTAGTGTGAAGCACTTTATACATTTGTCACTTGCATGGATACATTCCAAATTGCTAGCTACGAAATAGAATACATGTCGAATTCAACATAAAGGTGGTTTCGAAGATTCGAATTCATAGGAAGTGCATTCATCTATTTGAACCCGAGATAATGGCATTTGTAAATCAGATGTAAAAGGGGGCATCAATCTTTGTTGTGAGTTTGAACATGCTATATATATTCATACGCATATCTAACTTTTTTTTTGCAACCAAGGAGATTATATCTGGAACCATGCATGAACTGAGGTAAGTTGCATATTTTTTAATATATACTCGTGTACAATGTATATTCAAATGTACCCCCTCCATTCCAAAATAATCGTAGCTTTAGGATTTTCAAGAGTAAAGATTTGTGAAGTTTGACAAATCCTGAAAGTTCAATTCAAGAGAACCGAAAACGTTAATACTTCTGCTCCCAAATATTGAACGAAGCGCCAAATAGGCCTCTGGTCACCCGAAACCGTGCGAGACTAATGTTTTGGTGGTAGGAAATTACTGTCCTGACTCTGGCCCGTGTAGCCTGTCGGCCCGATGTCCAAAGGTCTAAACCAGGGACTTCACCAAGACGCCAGTCTCAACCGCCTCCGAGAAGCATTCATATGCCGTGGGCGCCTACCCATGCGCTCGGCCGAAATCTATCCCGCCCACATTTGGGACACCTGACATGACTGTCCTACCCCCAACCCGCAATATGTCCGAAATTTTAGATGGGGGCAAAGTTCGTAACTTTCCCCAAATTTCAAACAAGCGCGTCTCAAACTGAAACATTGTTCCCCCTTAGTTCCCCGCCTCCCTCCGTGGCGCGAAAACGCCCTCTCCACCAGCCGCGAAACCCCAGCCTCCTCCGTCCTCCACCCCATAGCGGCCAATCCACCGCCGCCCTCCTCCATCACGCCGGAGCCGGTACCCCGATGTCGTCGTCCAACGCAACCACAACCGCAACGCCCTCAAGGACTTAGCAGCTGAAGTCGAGGCAGAGCTGCCTCCACGATGCCGACGCCGACGTGCGCCGTACCAGAACCACTCCAACCACGCCGTCCTGCGCCTCACTGCTGCGGCTCCACTGTCGCAACCGTCCACCGCACCGAAGCTGTTCCCGCTACGCCGTCGTTCGCCGCCTCGGATCTGCTTCCCCGCCGCCGACAGACGGCCACCGCACCACACTCAACAACTTGGCCATGGGTTCGTCCAAGGCTGCACCGTCCTCCACAACTTCTGGTTTCCGGCGAACAACAAGAAGATCGTCGAAAAAACAGAAGGAGGACACAGCACTGCCAGCAGAAAGAGGTACACCTCTTCCCTTATTCGTGCAAATCTTACGTCTCCGCTCACACCGTATTCATCCCACGAAAGAAACTAGCTGAGCGCTTCTTACTGCATCTTCTTCGTGATACTAAATGCACAAGGTTTCCTTCCTTTTACTATTTCACCTTTGCTAGAGGTTAGTAGCCCGCCTGGATTTCACTTCAGGGTCAGTCGAACCGCAATTAAAAGAAGCAGCACCCGCTTAGGCGCGCGGAGCACCTAGTCCGCCTGTTCCCCGGGGAAGCGGCGCATCGGTGTCTATCATAGGGGTGTGGGGCGCAGGAGCTACTTGCGCCCAATCTGGAGGTCGGCGGGGCTTGAATGGATGGCCGGGGGGCGGTGCCAAGCACGGCGGTGCGGTGAGGTCGAGGGGAGGACGCAGGCAGGGGAGGAATACTGGGCCGGTGGTCGCTGGCGTTTCAAGGAAGATCGTCAACACTGACTGGCTGGAGGTAGATGAAGGCGATCTGCCCGTTCTTTGTACATCGGACGGTGCAAAAAAAATGGACTGACCTATTTGCTTTCAGTCGACTGTTATTTTCATAGAATCTTGTAGTAATTTAGTGTGCCATGCATGTTGTAGAGCTATCATATGTCTCCCGTCATTTATTTCTCACCGACATGCTATGTGCTACCTTTACACTTTACTAATTGTGCACACACTTCACCCATACTCACACTATTGTTTTTTTATGCATGGGTATTTCAGACTCTGGCGCAGTGTTGATGAATGCAGAAAAGAAAAGACAGAAGTCACTCCAGTGTAATTCGAAGATAAGCACTAAGCGTTTTAGCGCTCTAATGGGTGCAGTGCCAGCAGTTGGAGACAGTAAACGTAGCTTTGCAGTTGATGATCTCAATTTCCACACACAACCATCCCAGGTGCTTGCTTTAACTTCGCGCTGTCAAATGTGGTTGCATGTTGCATATGGTGTCTAGCTTGTATTGCTTCCAATTTGGTTAAATTGCATCTGCTTACTTTACACATTATACCTTTGATAATGACATGCCTTCCTGTTTTTGATACATACTACATATGTCTATTAACCATGTTCGTACATCAAACTAATGCTCTTTTGTATCCCTCGTCAATCACTTATGATGAGACAGTCACCCGAGTGGGTTACTGTGAGACGCCCTACTCGTTTAAAGAGTGCAGTGTCATCCTCCCCACATGATTCTCAAGAAACAGCAAGGCTAAATGAAGATAGTCAATGTAGCTCTCTAGTTGATCACCGCAATTCCCCCCACACCACCATCGCAGGTGCTTGCTCTTACTTGGCAGTGTGATATGTGGTTGCATGTTGCATATGGTGTCTACCTTGTAATGCTTCTAATTAGGGTAAATTGCATCTGCTTAGTTAACACATTATACCTGTGAATATGACATGCCTTCCTGTTTTTGGTACTTACTACGTCTTTCTATTAACCATGTTCTTACATCAAACTACTTTTCTTGTGTATCCCTCATCAATGCTCCTAATTTGTTAAATTGCATCTCCTTAGCTTACACATTATACATGTGAATATGACACGCATTCCTGTTTTTGGTACATACTACATCTGCCTATCACACCATGTTCTTACATCAAACTACTGTTCTTGTGTATCCTGCGTCTATTGCTTATGATGAGACAGTCACGCGCGTGGGTTAATATGAGACGCAATACTCTTATAAAGAATGCAATTTCATCCTCTCCACATGATTCTCAAGAAACAGCAAGCCTAAATGAAGATATTGAACGTAGCTCTGTACCTGAAGACCGCACTTCCCCTACACCACCATCACAGGTGCTTGCTCTAACTTCACAGTGTGATATGTGGTTGCATGTTGCATACGGTGTCTAGCTTGTAATGCTTCTAATTAGGGTAAATTGCATCTGCTTAGTTTACACACTATACCTGTGAATATGACATGCCTTCCTATTTTTGGTACACACTACATCTATGTGTTAACCTTATTCTTACATGAAACTACCTCTCTCTTGTATCCTGCATCAATCACTTACGATGAGGCACCTTTATTCGTTGCATATTGCATATTATTTCTAGCCTGTTGCCATGTATTGCTTCTAATTTGGTCAAATACATTTGTTAGGGCACCCTTTTAATTTGGCAGAGTGATTGGTTTCATCTTTCATATGGTTTCTAGCTTGCATCGATTCTAACAAGTTCAAGCACCTTGTGCTTAGTTTACACTTTATACATCATACATGTCAATATGTCACGCTTCCTGTTTTTCATACATATTCCATCCTCCTATCATGCGGCTGCCTTACATGAAAGTAGTGTTCGTCAGTATCATGCATCAATGAGTTCTGAAGAGCAAATTTTATTCCTTTTTCTTGTGGGTTTGACTTGACAAGGAAAAATCAAGAAAGAGGAAGGAAAATAGTAAGGAAGGCGATGATGGTGGTCCTCTGCAGCAACGTAAACGGAGCATCTATACCGGTTCTCCTTGTACTGATAGTGCATTACAAGGTCCAAGTCTCCGCTCCCCTACTCCACCATCCAAGGTGCTTGCTCTAACTTGGCAGTGTGATATCTGGTTGCATGTTGCATATGGTGTCTAGCTCGTATTGCTCCTAATTAGTGTAAACTGCATCTGCTTAGCTTACACATGATACATGTGAATATGACACGCTTTCCTGTTTTTGGTACATACTATATCTGTCTATGACACCATGTTCTTACATGAAACTACTCTTCTTGTGTATCCCGCATCAGTCACTTATGATGGGACACCTTTAAGTTGGCAGTGTGATATTGGTTTGCGTCTTGAATATGATTTCTAGCATGTATTGCTTCTAGTTTGATGAATGCCACCAATGAGGAGACAGTTTTAACTTGGCAGAGTGATATTGATTGCACCTTCCATATGGTTTCTTGCAGTGTTTCTAATTTGTTGAAGTGCCTTCTTCTTAGTTACCATCATAGGTGTGAATATGTCAAGCCGTCCATTTTTTCGTACATATTCCATCCTCGTATCATGACTTTGCCTTTCATCAGAGTAGTGTTCGTCAGTATCATGCATGAATGAGTTCTGAAGAGCGAATGATATTCCTTTTTCTTGTCGGTATGACCTCACAATGCAAAATCAATAAAGCTGAAGGAAATTGGCAAGGCATTGGATGATGGTGGTCCTTCCGAGCAACTGAAACGGAGGTTCTCTACAGATTCTACTCCGCCATCCTCCCAACAAGATTCGCAAGACAACGCAAGGCTAGACAGTCAACGTAGCTGTGTAGATGATGAGCACATCTCCCCTACTCCACCATCACAGGTGCTTGCTCTTACTTGGCACTATTATATGTGGTTGCATGTTGCGTATGATGTCTAGCTTGTATTGCTTCTAACTTTGTTGAATTGCATCTGCTTACTTTACACAGAATGCCTGTGAATATGACATGTGTTCCTGTTTCTACATCAGACTACTATTCTTGCATATCCCACATCAGTCACTTATGATAAGGCACCTTTAAGTCGCCACTGTGATATTGGTTGTATCTTGCATATGATTTCTAGCATGTACTACTTCTAATTTGTTGAAACGCCATACAGTTTGAACTTGGCAGAGTGATATTGGTTGCATCTTTCATATGGTGTCTAGCTTGCAGTGCTTCTAATTTGTTGAAATGCCTTCTGCTTAGTTACCACATCATAGGTGTGAATATGTCACACCATCCTGTTTTTCATACATATTCCATCCTCGCATCATGTGTTTGCCTTTCATCCGAGTAGTGTTCGTCAGTATCATGCATGAATGAGTTCTGAAGAGCGAATTTTATTCCTTTTTCTTATCGGTTTGACTTCACAATGCAAAATCATTACAGCTGAAGGAAATTAGTCCGGCAGTGGATGATGGTGGTCCTCCGGAGCAACTCAAACAGGGGGTCTCTACAGATTCTACTCCGCCATCCTCCCAACAAGATTCGCAAGACAACACAAGGCTGGACAGTCAACGTAGCTGTGTAGATGATGAGCACATCTCCCCTACTCCACCATCACAGGTGCTTCCTCTAACTTGACACTATTATATGTGGTTGCATGTTGCGTATGATGTCTAGCTTGTATTGCTTCTAACTTGAATTGCATCTGCTTACTTTACACATAATGCCTGTGAATATGACACGTGTTCCTGTTTCTAGAACATACGTGTACATGATGAGCACATCTCCCCTACTCCACCATCACAGGTGCTTGCTCTTACTTGGAACTGTTATACGTGGTTGCGTTTTTCGTATGATGTCTAGTTTGTATTGCTTCTGATTATGTTGAATTGCATCTGCGTAGCTTACAACTTATACCTGCAACAATCACTTACCCATAAGACACATTTAACTGCTAATGAAGTTGAAGTCCCAAGTCTACATGATGAGTTCATCTCCTGTACTCCGCCATCGCAGGTGCTTGCTCTAAGTTGACAGTGTGATAATTGGTTTCATGTTGCATATGTTGTCTAGCCTGTATTTCTTCTATTTTGATTAAATTGCACCTGCTGAGTTTATACGTTATACATGTGCATATGACATGGCTTTCTGTGTCTAGAATACACTGCATCTATCTATCATACCATGTTCTTACATCAAAGTACTGTTGTTGTGTATCCCGCATCAGTCACTCATGATTGGACGCTTTTAACATGGCAGTTTGATAGTGGTTGCATCTTGCATTGATTTCTACGTTGTACTGCTTCTAATTTTTTGAATTGCCACTTATGACATGGCAAAGTTAGTATCAGAGGCAGCCGTTGCCGTTAGGTGTCATGCACGTATCCTCCCAATGTGGATCCAGTACAGGAATGAGAAAGACAATACCCAGTTTAACACCTTCCTTGACCATTTATCCGTAAGTAATGTTATTCATCGCAATTAGCAATATTGTCTTGCTCTGTCCCATACTTTCTAGCTTCCTCCTAATAAGACTCACATTCTTTTTTCAACAGATGAGGTTCAAGTTGGATCCGAAAGATGATGCAACTAAACAAGCATGCACTCATGTTTTTCAGTCTGCTCTACGACAGTATCGGTACCACCTTAGAAAATCTCACTTTGAAGGCAAGGCTAACAATGAAATCGCCCAAACATCTCCAGTGGAATATATTACAGATGAAGACTAGACAGCCCTCGTTAAACACTGGTCTGATCCAAAGTATCAGGTAGGCTATATGTATTTGATCAGACCACATATTGAACTTGTATTTATGTATGTGCCTTACAAGTGTATCTTCTTCTAGGCTAACTGTTCGAAGAACAAAACCAACCGTTCTAAAGTGGAATTCCAACAGACAACGGGATCTCGTAGCTATATTGCACACTGCGAGGCTCTTGTAAATAGCTGCTACTTCCTTCTTTTTTTTGTGCCATATTATCGTATCTATATTGACTTGTTCCAAATACAGAGGAAAGCCCGTGCGGACCAAAAAGAACCTGAACCGAATGCAGTGCAAATCTTCAAGGATTGCCACACCAGCAAGATGAAGGGCATGAGCACACTAGTTCAAGCCGCTGTTGTAAGTCCTTACTCCTCCTGCCTTGAACTGATTGGTACTGTGATGTGTTCATTTAACTACTTGGTTTGCAGCCAATGTCAGTTACTCTGTTCACTTTTATTCACAGTTGTCTTAACGTATCATTTCACCTTACATGGTTTTAAAGAGATGAAGGATATTCTTTTGGTCTTGATCTGTAATCTAGTTGTTATGTTCACGTGCGCACACAATGATAAAATAGCCAGTTTGTTTTATATCTGTTTGCCCATGATATGAATGATGTCATACTATGTTCATCCTACTTTAAACCATGTCTCTTTATCCTTAGATGTCAACGAATGTGAGGAAATAGACAATATAGTAGGCATGCTACATGGACATATGTTCCGAAAGTGATTTTATTATGTAGTTGGCACTACAATACATGCTAATGTATTACAGTAGTTCACCAAAATAAGTTATGTATAAACGTTTAACCTACTTTGTTAGTTTTTGTCTCATTAGTAACTTATCTGGTACACTAATCTACAAGTTCAAACTTTCAGGAAGCTATGGAACAAATGATTGAATAGCCACAACCACCTGAAGGTGACGAGGCTACTACAGGCACAATGTCACCTCTTGCTGCAGTGCGTCAGTATCTCTCCACTAACAGTGCAAAAAGCACCTTCCTGCGTAATTCTGGGTTGGTTGTCAAGGTAACCTCGTCCAAATCGCCTACTGAACAAAATCTTCCTGCTAGACAGAGTGATATATCTATGCTCCAGACACAAGTCCAATCCCTAATGGACGTTGTTTCGGAAACAAGAATAGTGGTTGAGAAATGTCGTCAAGATATGAATGGTTTTGAAACCAGACTATCAGACATTCGCTTCGTTGTTCAAGAGCAATGGCGGAAAAAGGTGGAGATCGTGCTGCTCCATCAGATTCTACAGCCTGAAACATTAGCACTCAGGTCAAATGATCTGTGCTTCTATACATCTGATGGTGCTTTTATCTGGAAGGACTGTAAACTTTATGCCAACAGGCATTTTGTTGTATGGTTGGAATTTATTTTGTTGTGATACAACATTTATGATGCTGCCTCAGGCTGCAGTAATTACGACACTATTTTTGTATAGTGTAGGTTTATCTTAGTAATGTATTCAGTCGAAAGCTTCGTAGGAGCCCAACATGACAACATTCGTCGGGCCCATTCCAATTGGGCTAAAAACGATTACGGGCCGAAATTGGCATGTAGCCCACTAAAAATATCTGGGCCTAAATCAGCATAAGCTTTCATATTTTTCTGGTAGGCCTGTGCCCATAGTGGGCCTTTAACAGGCCTAAACATAATTTGGGCCCTCAGTAAAAATAGGCCGTTTACAGGTGTAAATATGTCGAGCCCATAAAAAACATGGGCCTTTAATAGACCGAAAGTGAGATTGGGCCCTGATTGTGCCACATAACCCACTGGACTTAGCAGGCCGAAATGGTGGCCCATTTACGATGCGGATCTTTGACAGGCCGAAATTTGGACGGGCCGTAAATGCGCCGACCTAATACACGGGCCTTTAACAGGCCGGAACTTCGGTCGGGCTAGATTATCGTCATTTTTATATGGGCCGTTAATGGGCCCGATATGACTTTGGGCCACATATGGCCCATGGTTTACGTCCAGCGTTAACAGGCCGAAAATGACAACAGGCCGAAAGTGGCCCAAAGCTATAGTGGGCCTCTAACAGGCCGAATGTGAGACATGGCCGAATATGACCCAAATCCTTCACGGTCGTTTATGGGCCGAAAGTTTTGATGGCCTATAAATGGGCCCAAATGAAGCCGGACCTTTAACAGGCCGGAAATACACCGGGCCGTAATTCGGCCCAATTACTTAGCGGACTGTTAACGGGCCAGAAGTGACCATGGGCCGCGTTGATGACAAGTTTAGGACAGGCCGTTGACGGGCTGATTTGACAGAGAATGTTGGGCCTTTAGCTGGGCTGGCCCATTATGGTCTGCAAAATCTTGTGGGCCTTTAGCTGGGCCGACCCATTGTGGTCCGTAAAATCTTGTGGGCCTTTAGCTGGGCCGGCCCATTATGGTCTGCAAAATCGTGTGGGCCTTTAGCTGGGCCGGCCCATTATGGTCCGCTAAATTTTGTGGGCCTTTAGCTGGGCCAGCCCATTATGGTCCGCTAAATCTTATGGGCCTTCGGTTGGGCCGGCCCATTTAAACTTTGTGGGCCACTTTTGGGCCGGTCCACGTGTTAACATATCATAGGCCCATCTCGACCGTTGGATGAGTGACACCTGTGCCAACGCGGAGCTGACGCGTGGATCCGTCAGCCAATGAGAATTTTAGACGTGGAAAATCAGCATTGGTCGTGGCTGTTAACGGGTTATCGGATCCAAAATCCGACCCGATAGCTTAACGGCGTTCCGTTACGGTGCATGCCACGTGTCGGTCACCCTTGACAAAAGCACTTCTGTGATGCGCGATTTATCGTCATGGAAGTGGACACTTCCGTGATGATAATTTTGGCAATGTCATGGAACACTTCTACGATAGCACAGGTATGACTATCTTGATTCTGTCATAAATTTGTCATGGATGTACATGCATGACAGAAAACGCGACCTACTGTGACAAACACGTATCATCACAGAAGTGTATTTTTTTTGTAGTGATTGTTCTCTCATGCTTCACTTATATTATTTTGAGAGTCCTACAAAACAACATGGTAATTTGCTTAAATAGTGAAATTAGTCCTAATATGATAGGCATCCAAGATTAGTAAAAACTTTCTTATAAGTGCGTTGAATACTAGGAGAAGTTTGATACTTGATAATTGTTTTGAGATATGAAGATGGTGATATTAGAGTCATGTTAATTGAGAAGTTGTGAATTTGAAAAATACTTGTGTTAAAGTTTGTGGTTCCCGTAGCATGCACGTATGGTGAACCGTTATGTGATGAAGTCGGAGCATGCTTTATTTATTGATTGTCTTCCTTATAAGTGGCGGTCGGGGACGAGCGATGGTCTTTTCCTACCAATCAATCCCCCTAGGAGCATGCGCGTAGTACTTTGTTTTGATAACTAATAGATTTTTGCAATAAGTATGTGAGTTCTTTATGACTAATGTTGAGTCCATGGATTATACGCACTCTCTCCCTTCCACCATTGCTAGCCTCTCTAGTATCGCGCAACTTTCGACGGTACCATACACCCACCATTACCTTCCTCAAAACAGCCACCATACCTACCTATTATGGAATTTCCGTAGCCATTCCGAGATATATTGCCATGCAACTTACCACCGTTCTGTTTACTATGACACGTTCCATCATTGTCATATTGCTTTGCATGATCATGTAGTTGACATCGTATTTGTGGCAAAGCCACCGTTCATAATTTTCATACATGTCACTCTTGATTCATTGCATATCCCGGTACTCCGCCGGAGGCATTCACATAGCGTCATATTTTTGTTCTAAGTATTGAGTTGTAATTCTTGAGTTATAAGTAAATAAAAGTGTGATGATCATCATTATTAGAGCATTGTCCCAGTGAGGAAAGGATGATGGAGACTATGATTCCCCCACAAGTCGGGATGAGACTCCGGACGAAAAAAAGAGGCCATAAAAAAAGAGAAAATGCCCAAATAAAAAAATGAGAGAAAAAGAGAGAAGGGACAATGTTACTATCCTTTTACCACACTTGTGCTTTAAAGTAGCACCATGATCTTCATGATAGAGAGTCTCCTATGTTGTCACTTTCATATACTAGTGGGAATTTTACATTATAGAACCTGGCTTGTATATTCCAATGATGGGCTTCCTCAAAATGCCCTAGGTCTTCGTGAGCAAGCGAGTTGGATGCACACCCACTTAGTTTCTTTTGTTGAGCTTTCATACACTTATAGCTCTAGTGCATCCGTTGCATGGCAATCCCTACTCACTCGCATTGATATCTATTGATGGGCATCTCCATAGCCCATTGATACGCCTAGTTGATGTGAGACTATCTTCTTCCTTTTTTTCTTCTCCACAACCACCATTCTATTCCACATATAGGGCTATGTCCATGGCACACGCTCATGTATTGCGTGAAGATTGAAAAAGTTTGAGAACATCAAAAGTATGAAACAATTGCTTGGCTTGTCATCGGGGTTGTGCATGATTAAATACTTTGTGTGATGAAGATAGAGCATAGCCAGACTATATGATTTTGTAGGGATAACTTTCTTTGCCCATGTTATTTTGAGAAGACATGATTTCTTTGTTAGTATGCTTGAAGTATTATTATTTTTTATGTCAATATTAAACTTTTATCTTGAATCTTTCGGATCTTAATATTCATGCCACAATTAAAAGAAATACATTGAAAATTATGCTAAGTAGCATTCCACATCAAAAATTCTGTTTTTATCATTTACCTACTCGAGGACGAGCAGGAACTAAGCTTGGGGATGCTTGATACGTCTCCAAAGTATCTATAATTTTTGATTGTTCCATGCTATTATATATTATGTTTTGGACGTTTAATGGGCCTTATTATACACTTTTGTATTATTTTTGGGACTAACCTATTAACCGGAGGCCCAACCCAGATTGCTGTTTTTTTGCCTATTTCAGTGTTTCGCAGAAAAGGAATACCAAACGGAGTCCAAACAGAATGAAACCTTCGGGAACGTGATTTTCGGAACAAACATGATCCAGAGGACTTGGAGTGGACGTCAAGCAGTCAACGAGGAGGCCACGAGGCAGGGTGGCGCACCCTCCACCCTCGTGGGCCCCTCGTAGCTCCACCGACCTACTTCTTCCTCCTATATATACCTACATACCCCGAAAACATCAGAGACGGAGCAACAACCCTATTTCCACCGCTGCAACCTTCCGTACCCATGAGATCCCATCTTGGGGCCTTTTCCGGTGCTCCGCCGGAGGGGGCATCGATCACGGAGGGCTTCTACATCAACACCATAGCCTCTCCGATGATGTGTGAGTAGTTTACCTCAGACCTTCGGGTCCATAGTTATTAGCTAGATGGCTTCTTCTCTCTCTTTGGATCTCAATACAAAGTTCTCCTCGATTCTCTTGGAGATCTATTCGATGTAATCTTCTTTTGTGGTGTGTTTGTCGAGATCTGATGAATTGTGGGCTTATGATCAAGATTATCTATGAATAATATTTCAATCTCCTCTGAATTCTTTTATGTATGATTGGTTATCTTTGCAAGTCTCTTCGAATTATCAGTTTGGTTTGGCCTACTAGATTGATCTTTCTTGCAATGGGAGAAGTGCTTAGCTTTGGATTCAATCTTGCGGTGCTCGATCCCAGTGACAGTAGGGAAAACGACACATATTGTATTGTTGCCATCATGGATAAAAATATGGGGTTTAAATCATATTGCATGAGTTTATCCCTCTACATCATGTCATCTTGCTTAAAGTGTTACTCCGTTCTTATGAACTTAATACTCTAGATGCATGCTGGATAGCGGTCGATGTGTGGAGTAATAGTAGTAGATGCAGGCAGGAGTCGGTCTACTTGTCACGGACGTGATGCCTATATACATGATCATACCTAGATATTCTCATAACTATGCTCGATTCTATCAATTGCTGGACAGTAATTTGTTTACCCACCGTAATACTTATGCTCTTGAGAGAAGCCACTAGTGAAACCTATGGCCCCGGGTCTATTTTCCATCATATTAATCTCCCGTCAACAAGTTATTTCTATTACCGTTTATTTTGCTTTCTTTACTTTTAGTCTTTATCATAAAAATACCAAGAATATTATTTTATCATCTCTATCAGATCTCAGTTTTGCAAGTGGTCGTGAAGGGATTGACAACCCCTTTATCGCGTTGGTTGCAAGGTTCTTATTTGTTTGTGTAGGTGCGTGGGACTTGAGCGTGGTCTCCTACTGGATTGATACCTTGGTTCTCAAAAACTGAGGGAAATACTTACGCTACTTTACTGCATCACTCTTTCCTCTTCAAGGGAAAACCAACGCAGTGCTCAAGAGGTAGCATCCCCGCCCCGTCCCCGTCCCCGTCGTCGCCGCCCGTCGTCGCCGCAGTTTCTTATAATTTTAGTTATAGAAAAATTTAGAATTTGCATATAGAATTTTAGTTATCACAATCCAATCATTTAAAAAATGTTACTTTTTGCGGGCATATAGTATTTGTTCTCGACGATGCCCGGCCGCATCCTTGCCGTCGACCCGTTCGCGGCAACGTCCTGCTTCAGAGGACCCATGTCCAGGACTGGGCTCCGCCGGGCTGGCACTGGGAGGTACTACCTTCAGGGGTGAAGAACCCGGCCCCGGGTCCCGTCGTCGACCCTGATCTCCTTTGGTGGCGTTCACGTGGGCCACATTCGGTGCAGAGGGAGCCGGCTCCGCCGGAGGTGGTGCGTCGCCGTGTCAGGGAGGAGGACGAGCACGTCCGTCGCTACATGGCTGCTATGGACGTCAGGTTCTCCAATACCTGGCAGGTTCTTTGGGCAGATGACCGGAGATATGATCCTGTGATGGTTCCTTCTCTTTGGGTGTCCACCGCCCGCGCCTCAGGAACCGCGAGTAGCCTAGATTCTTCTGTAGTATTCAATCTTTATTAGCTAGCTAGCTAGTGATGTATTCGATATATAATATTCGAGACAATGTATTCGAGATTATATATATTATTAGAGACGTTGTATTCGAGATTATATACTATTCGAGACGATGCATATTATGTACTATGATTCCGTTTTTCCTTATTGATTGCATCCATGCATTGTAATTTGAATACTAAATTGTTTTATATTTCTTCTGGATTAGTTAAATAAAAGCTATGGCGGACAATACCGGCAGAGAGGGAGAAGAGACCCTGCTCAAGATCATACGCAGCCCTCGCAGGCCAGATGATCTGAATGAAGAAGATGACGGCTCCCAATATCTGAACAATACCGGGGAGGGTGATGATAAGATATTCGATCTCGACGACCGAATAGATGAAGTCATGAACTATGATTATGATTATGATGATGCAGACAATGTTGATCTTGAAATAACAAAGAGCGGCGAGGTATATTTATATAAGCAGGCATCTGGTGATCATCACATGTTTTTTTGATTTGAAGATATATTAACGAATCGATCTTTCTTCTTTCAGCCCTCCGGATCGAGCAAATATGCTTCTACAGGCAGCAGGATAGTGCGAGGCCCGGGCAAAAAGTTAAAGGAGGGCGTAAAGTACAACATCGATGCCATCAAATCTAATGGCGAACCACTAGCGCCTAAGAACATTGTGAACAAGTTCGTTCGTCAGTGAGGAGTTCTTGTGAAGGACCAACTCCCGATCTCCATTCTTGAATGGAAAGAGCCAGCAAAGGAACGTCCAGATGTTACTTGGGTCGACGACAGAGCAAAAAAACGCTTTGGGAATCTCTCATGGAACATTTCACCCTACCAGATCATTTCACTGATGCAGATGTGCAGAAAGTCAAGGACGCTGCTCTTAGGAAGATGGCAATTGCATTCAACACCCACAAGAAAACTGTATGGGACAACTACGTCGAAGGAGAAAGGAAGACTCCAGAATTCAAGGGAACACTAGAGAAGCAAAGAGAACACTGGCCCGCTTTCGTGAAATTCAAGGAATCAGAATTATCTAAGGAACGGTCGAGAAAAAACAAGGCCAATGCCGCAAAACAGACGCAGTTCCATAGGCTAGGGCCAGGTGGCTACGCGGTGGCAATGCCTAAGTGGGATAAGTCTGAGCAAGAGATGGTGGATGCAGGGGTCACTCCAGTTACTAGGAGCTGGCCCCCCAGGTGCAGAACTTGGTTCTATGCGCATGGGGGGGCGTTGGACCCGAAGACATGCCTGGTTTCGAAGAAGGCAAAACTAAAAGGAGCCGAAGAGAAGTTACTTCAAGCAATAGAAGATGCTCGAACGGGGGTGTTCACGCCCAACAGAGAGAACGACGAGCTTACGCACGCCGTGGGAAATCCTGAACACCCGGGAAGAACACGAGGCAAGGGCGTTATTCCCTGGTATGAGGACTTTTCGGACTGGAATGATGCCTACAGGAGGCATGCAAGAAGGAAGATGAAGGAGGAGAAGAAGAGGAAGCTGGAGGAGGAGCAGAGGAAGCAGGAAGCAGAACGCCTTCAAGGCCTAGAATCAGCACACGCGGACTTGGCACTCAAATTCCAGCGGCGGCAGCAGCAGATCGACTCACTTAGCCAGGAAAGGGGGTCTCAGCAGCAGCAGCAGCTAGCGGATGATCCAGCATTGGATAGCACCATCCCATCCATGCCGAGAAGCAGCGTTGGTTTCGCCTCGGGTGACGCACTGCTGGATAGATACCCTGTGGATGACATCATGGAGAACACTAATTGTGAGCTACACTTCAAAATGAAGAACATATCCATGAAGGTGGCGGACGCTGTTGCTTATACAAATCCCCCCGAAGCAACCTTCCATTGCAACCCGATTCTAGCCGGCTATGCTCGTGTCGTGGTTGATGAGGTGGTGGACCAATATTCGGGGCTAGAGCTTGACATTCCTAGAGGTGACGAGGAGCACACACTGGGAGAGGCCATACATCGTATCATCCTATGGAGAAAGGATTGCATCATCTTTCGAAGGCCACCGACACCGCGTCGTCATCCAACTCCTCCTCGATGTGAGGCCACTCCTCCTCCTCCAAGTCCGGCATAGCAGCAGGCCACTCCTCCTGCTTCAAGTTCGGCACAGCGTGAGGCCACTCCTCCTGCTTCAAGCCCGACACCGCGTGAGGCCACTCCTCCTGCTTCAAGTCCGGCGTAGCGTGAGGCCACTCCTCCCGCTTCAAGTCTGACACCGCGTGAGGCCACTCCTCCTGCTTCAAGTCCGGCACAGTGTCAGGCCACTCCTCCTGCTCCAACTCAGCCACGTCAGCCGTCTCCGCCGCCTCAACAATCGGGGAAGAGAGCCGCCGCAGCTATGGTGCGTAGCGGTACGAGTCGAGGTAGTACGGGAGGTACAGGCGGAGGCAAGCGATATAAATATGGTCCAAGCCTCGCTCCTCTTCCTCAGAGGCCTTACGACATGACCGAGGAGCAAAACGCAGCCATAGTGAAGGTCCAAGTGGACGCCCATTTTGGACCGAAACCGGCACCGTCGCCAAGGGAGAAAGTGCCTGAGGAAAAGATTGACCACTTTATTCGTATGGCTAGACCACCAGCTCCCAAGCCTGTTGACTCAGACTATGAGCGCCAAATCAGGAAGGCACATCGAGCACGAGTACAGGAGGAGTCGAGCTCGAGCTCGAGCCAAGCAGCTGGCAAAAAAATGCGGGAAAACCGTTTCCCAGTTGGGAGAACAGGCGGCGCAATCGATCCCCCCGCTTGTTGTGCCAACAACACATAAGAGTACCGGCGCCCTATATATATGTGGGCAAACTGTTAACGTTCCCCAGCTGGGCAATCTGGTAATAACCGAGGAGCATATAATGCAGGCTGAAATGCTCGGTATGACTGTTGGACAACTCCTCAAGATCAAGCCCATGTCTCCGCTTAGAGAGGAGGAAATAAAACGAAAATATGTCTGCGGCGAACCTTTGGTCGAGCCCGAGGAGGTCAAGAACCTCCCAACAAGAATGTATGAATTGCATCAATGGTACATGGAAATTTGCAAGACCCACAATCTATAGTCCCTCATGGTGAAAGTCAAGGAAGAGAATTACTTCCATAAGCTAGCTCTGTCTATTGAGTATACAGAACTGTTTCAGTTATTCAATTATGACGCACTCGACAAATCTATCGTTAGTTGCTTTTGTCTGTAAGTGATTTCTTTCTGTAATTTAAGTCTCAAGCTAGTTGTAGTGCTCTCGTTGATCATTACCTGTAATTATCCTCACTATATTCTTTTCTGTGGTATTATGCAGGATGAAGATGTCCGAAATGAGAAAAGCTGGACGCTATGGCATTGGGTTCATTGACCCAAATACCATTAATGAAGAGACATGGACATATGAACATTATAAACAAGAAGTAGAGAATAACATGCTAGAGCTCTTGAAGCGCCTCAATACCAATGCAGATATACTACTTCCTTACAACTTCCAGTGAGTCACATTGTCTTGTACTACAAATTCTGTTTTTGTTACTAGCTAGATGTTAATAAGTGTATAGGGTTTAGGGTTAGTTGATGAGTGTTATGCACATGCCCGCTTAATTTATACATGCAAACGTGCGCATGCAGGTACCACTGGATCTTGGTAGACATTAAAGTTAAAGAAGGAAAAGTTGAAGTACTGGACTCACTGCTTAAAAAACCTAAAGAATACTCAATCGTGTAGGGGATAGTCAACAGGTAATTTCAATCATTATATATATATGTCCTGATATCAACTAATTAATAACTCATTTATTCATTTTCTTTGCCGGCGGGCCGGCAGGGCTTGGCAAAAGTTCATCAAAGACGTTCCAGCAGGCTCATTCAGAGAAAATCTGTATTGGTATCGACTCACGGTAATTAATTAAGTAGTACTAGCTAGCTAGCTACCATGCAATCTCTTTAATTCTAGTTTCAATAACATTAATTATCATGCTTGATTAATTATTATCTGATTGAACTCTATTCTCGTACAGGCCATGAAGCAGGAGCCGGGGAATGATTTATGTGCATACTACGTTTGCGAGACATTCACATTATGACGTCCGAAAGGAGCACATCTGATAGACAGATATGGGTACGTTTGCCAGAACACTATACACAATTTTTACATCATTATCGATATCTAGTCACACAACTAATACATGCATATTAATCTTCTTCTTAACAGTTCAATGAGGTGCGGCAGAAGCTCCTACCAATGGATCGCGTACGAGCAATTGCAGAGAAAATAGCGGGATTTTTGCTCAACCAGGTCATAGATCCTAGAGGAGAATTTCATTACCCGCTACCGCAGTAATGCCTCCATGTAGGAGAAATTGTATATATATACGTACATGTGTATGTGTGAATATGGTGGTGCGAGACATTCGATTATATATGAAGAGACATGGACATATGAACATTATAAACAATAAGTAGAGAATAACATGCTAGAGTTCTTGAAGCGCCTCAATACCAATGCAGATATACTACTTCCTTACAACTTTCAGTGAGTCACACTGTCTTGTACTACAAATTCTGTTTTTGTTACTAGCTACAAATTCTCTACTTCTTGGACCATATTTATATCCCTATATATATATAAAGGGATTGACTATTCGTCACCCTGGGTGAGGAATAGTTATTCTTCACCCCCCTCTATTTTACCATCAATGCACCGTAATTTTACGTTCCGTAAGTTTTTTCTTATTTTCGATGTAAAAAGAGACTGTGAGAAAACATATAGTCACCGTAAAAAATATTTTATGTTATATAAAATTACAAACGTAAAAACATAGTGTAAAATATACATAAACTACACATCTTCTTGTCTTATGACCTACATTTTTATTTTCTTATGCCAAATTTTACGTAGTGAATTAATAGGAATGTAACTATTTGAATTTCAAACGTAATTTATTTAGGAAGTGATCGTAAGATTACCTCGGGTGAAGAATAACTTATTCTGCACCAGAATTGACTATTCGTCACCCTGGGTGAGGAATAGTTATTCTTCACCCACCTCTATTTTAACATCTATGCACCGTAATTTTACGTTTCGTAAATTTTGTCTTATTTTAGACATAAAAAAAGAACGTAAGAAAATCTATAATCGTCGTAATATTTTTTTATGTTACGTAAAATTACAAATGTAAAAACATAGTGTAAAATGTACATAAAATACAATTTTTGACCTATATTATTTTTGTTATGCCAAAATTTATGTAGTAAATCAATATGAATGTAACTATTTGTATTTTAAATGTAATTTATTTATAAAATGATCGTAAGATTACCTTGGGTGAAGAATAACTTATTTTGCACCCTGGGTGATGCATAACGTGTACAGTATGTAGTATCGTAAAATACCAGCAAACGAAAAATAATTAAATGGAAAACACAAAATTAAAGGAAATAGAAACCCTGAACCCAAAACCCCACTAACCTTTTAGTACCGGTTGATGTTACCAACCGGTACTAAAGGTCTCCCCGTCCCCGGCACCGGCTCGTGCCATGTGGTGGCCCTTTAGCGGCGGTTCATGCATAACCGGTACTAAAGGGGGGACCTTTAGTCCCTACACTTTAGTTCCGGTTGCAGAACCGGCACTAAAGGCCCTTACAAACCGGTGCTGTAGCCCGGTTCTGCACTCGTGCATGTGCATTTGATACGTATAAAATGTATGGATTCGCTGATCGTCTAGCTGGTGCATACGATGCTGTCAAATCTTTATACTCGGTCGGCAAATGTGGCATCCATACGCAGTTGTACTTGTATACATTGCTTGCTTCTTCAGCATGCACACAAACCTTGATATTTCATTCAGAGCTCACCAACCGATCGAGGAGAATCCGCAGTACACTTTGGAGTGTTTTTTTTTTGCGAATAAGTACACTTTGGAGTGTTGCATGCTAGCTAATTCTCCACGCACAAATCTATATATACCCTGCCAAGATTAAGCTGTATTCTTCTCCACTTTTTTAGATTGCAGGCAGACGCTTACACATAGGCTTACACACACACACCCCACTAACATCACATCCACGCACACGTAGGCATGACACAGCTACCATTCGAGTCCGCGTAACTTAGCGGCGACGCTACGACAACCGACGTGCCGGCGGAGACGGTGCGCTGGCCGGCACTCAGGGGATGTGTGTCGATTAGCCGCCGCCCATGGTCTACGAGAAATTAGGGCAAAGATGTGAGAGATTCGATGCTTTCTTTTCCCTTGGTCCGTGCCGTGCGTGCATGCGCCATGCATGCATATCTCTAGGATCGAGTTCAAAGTTACTATATTCGAGGTAATTATTGTTGGCGTGTGCGTGTGCATGAAAAGATAACGACGATCCAATAATCAAGTGCTAAATCTTCACCCGACGGCGAATCTCATTCTCATTATCAAAACAGTACTTAAGATTCCTGGCCGGGTAGGCAGTTGATAGATCGATCATTCATTCCTCGTACGGTGTGCTGTGGATCTCCAGTGAACCGACCGATCTCAACCGTCTCCTCGCGGGGTCGGTCTGTCCTTGTCCGCTCGTGCCTGTCTCGACGATGCTGATCGTTTTTTCTCAAAAAAAAAAAAAGGAACAAACGTTATGCCGGAGTATTTGAAGCTTCGAGAAAGGGAATCCATCGAGCGTCAAGATTCTGTATATACTCCTTCGAGTATATACTTCTTCGCAGAGAAAAAGCTTCAAATATATACTCTTCAAGATCCGGAGAGAGCGACGGATGCACACACGGATGCAACTCTTTGTTCTTGAAGAATTGAATAAAATGCACAGGAACAACCACAATCGTGTAATCAAATGCGAAAAACAATCACGTTGCAAAAGTCATCGCACCAAGAAATTGACAGTGGTAAAAAATACTGACGGTAAGTACATAGAACACGATTGTGGTGGATCTATGCGTTTTACTCTCTTGAATTGCTTTGCGTTGTGTATATCTTTTTAGGAACATAGAGCGACTACATTGTGGTGATTTTATGTAATTTAGTCTCTCGAAAGCAAACTCTTTTCTAGAGCGACACATCAGTGCATGTGCTGGAAAGCATTTTTTTGTTAAATTAATTTAATAATTTCTTGTGAATATATGCAATTCAACTCACAAACAAGATAATTCAAAACTTGAACTACGTTTCAAAGAAGATAAGATCATTGGATTATTTACATTAATTAAATAATTTTGTTTGAATATATGCAATTCAACTCACAAACAAGATAATTAAAAACTTTAACTATATGTTTCAAAAGATAAATTCATTGGATTATATCTAATTACTGTGCTAGCAAACAAAAAATAAAAAGATATTTATCTCGACAGACGTTGTCTTCCGCTGAACCAACATCGTGGAAAATCCTAGAATAAATCAAGGAAAATTAAACATCCACACCAAGACTAAGACTTGAATCCAAGTGGATTTATTCTATCACAAGGAACCTGGCCATCTAAGCTATGATTGGTTCGCACGAAAAGTTGCATATACAAGACACTTCACATGCACTCTTCTCACACGTGGAAGAACAAGCATATGAGAATTAGCAAAAACATTTGCATGCTTAATAAGAAGGTAATATATTTTTTGTTTACCCACAAAAAATATATTTGTTGACGATATATGTCACACCGAAACCAAGCTCGATCAGCCTCAGAGCGCCTGAGACGAAGACAGTGGCAGCGGAGAAGGAGCATGCGTACAAATTATATTGTCAATCAATGTTAAGTGGTGTGAACATATATATATTAAGGATCCAGAACGACTAGCAGGTAAAGTTATACACATATATAACAACTTTCTGATACCCATTGGGAAGAAAGCACCTTCTCACCAACTTCGTTTCTTTTGCACACCATCAAGCTTTCTTATGCAAGTTCGTCGATGTAAGGGTTTTACATATTTTCTACAAAGCTATAACCTTTATGTGAGAAAGAGACCACAAGCATTACTTTCCTTGTTTGCATTTTCGATCTGGCCGGTGTGATGAATGACACTTGATCGCCACAAGACATAATAAACCGAAGGATTGAAGGAAGAATGAACGGACAATAATTTTTAGAGCTGGCTGGCCGGTACCCATGCACGCATGCATAGGTAGAGAGAGGTAGAGCCCAATCCAACACGCTGCCGCATGCAGATTTTGACAAAGAGGACCTCGCAAAAAAAAAAAGATTTTGACAAAGATGAGTTTTCTTTTAAGAATAACAAAGATTAGCCTTTTTGGGAAAAGGAGGATATATTACCCCCGGCCTAACAAAGATTAGCTGAGGTGAGAATTTACCACACACGTAAAATACTGCTATAACGTCAGCGTAGGATTAAAAGGAACGTCCAGGGCGGAGGTGACTAAAAAGTTCAGAAAGTTGGCGTCACTCTTGTCTTGTATCGTCCCACCATTAAAGTACATTTGCACGAAAATAGTGCACAAATACAAAACAAAAGGGTACTACTACTATGCAAAACAGGTTGAAAGCTAAACTAAAAAAAATGAAAGTAAAGAATGACTAAGACTTGGCGAATGCGTGATCCCTTTTAGCGTCCCCTTGCTTATATTCTTAGGCAGTTTTAATCAAGGATACGACAGCAGTAGCCAGCAAAATGTTACATGCACGCATGTCTGCCGCAAGGGCAGGAACCTAACCGGAATTTGATCCATGTGCAATGTATAGGTGCGAATAATATATATGTCGTCTCAAAAGATAGAGGTTTATCTATCACTGATGTGTACCGTGTCTAGCTGGTGCACACGATCGATGCATGTTGTCTATCTTATTTCTTCGCGGCAAATGTGACAGTTTGTATTGCTTGCTTCCTCAGCATGCACTGATGGATGTCCGTTTCAGATTCAACCACAAACAGATCGATGGAGGAGATCTCCGAAACAAAATGAAAAGGAAAAACTATGGGGGAGAGCCGCTGTTGACTGTTGAGTGCTACACAAAGCTTTAACGGCCAAAAGAGGATATATTGGATTTTGGAAACCGGTCGGTGTGCATTTTCTTGTCTTCGAAGATCGCCCACTCTAAGAAATTAAAAAGCCATAGAATATTTAAAAGTTGAAGGTTGTTTACCATGCATGATGCAACCTGTACACTTGGAAAATATGGTCAGGGGCGTTCAGCGCACACACACACCCCAAGCTAGTATGACATTCAAAGTAAGCACGAATATTTTTGGTCGACGGTCACGGTAATATATGAAGTTTTTGTACAGAAGATTATAACATCATAAAAAAAAAATCATAGAGGTTTCCAACTTTTCGTGCTGAACAAAGAGCATAGAAGTTATAGCTTAAAGAACCTCAACGCCCTTTTCAAAGAGCAAAGGCACCTAGCACTAGTAGAAAACTGGGTTTTGGTCACAGGGCAATATTCACATTAGTCCCGGTTCAATCACAAACCGGGACTAATGTGAGCATTGGTCCCGGTTCGTGCGGCCAGGGGCCTGCCGGGCCTCGTGGGGGCATTGGTCCCGATTCGTCCGGCCCCTTTGGTCCCGGTTGGTGGGACAAACCAAGACCAATGGGCCTCGCTCCTGGCCCACCACCATTGGTCCCGGTTGGTGGCTTGAACCGGGACCAGAGTCTCACCCTTTAGTCCCGGTTCATACCACAAACCGGGACTAAAGGGTTGGTCCTAGTAGCGGTCAGAGTTTAGTCCCACCTCGCCAACCGAAGGGCGCTCACACCGATTTATAAACCCGTCCCTCTTTGCCTTGTTGAGCTCCTCTCAAAGTGAAAATAGATGCCCTTATACAGGGAATTTGACCTAAATTCACAGTAAATTTCTTTGAATTTCATAGAAATTTATTATGAATTTAGGTTGAATTTTCTCTATAGGCGCATCTATGTTCATTTTTTTATAGTAAATAAAATAAATAAACCTTAATAAAATAAATAAAAAATAAATAAACCTTAATAAAATAAAATAAACTATAGTAACTAAAATAAATAAACCTTAATAAATTAAATAAAAATAGCAGCAATAAAATAAATAAAAATAGCAGCAGTAAAATAAATAAAAATAAAATAAATAAAGTAAAATACATAAGTAATTAGAAACAAAATGGAATAAAATAAATAAGTTTTTTGTTGTAAGTAGAAACAAAACAAAATAAAAAAAGCAAAAGAGAAAACAAAAAACAGGGAAAAAAGTTATGCCACCTACTGGGGCACCACGGCCTGAATACGACTTGAAACCTATCCATGGGCCAGGATTCAGGCCCGTAGAAGGCCCAGTAGGTCCTACAGGCAAAGAGAACGGTTAGGCCCGAAAGCCTGCAATTGAGAGGAGCTCGAGAGGGTGGGCGCAGTAGCGCTTATAAACCACTCTCGAGCTCTCTCAACTAGCGAGGTGGGACTAAACTTTTGACGCGGGGCAGCACAAGGCCTTTGGTCCCGGTTGGTGCCACCAACGGGACTAAAGGGGGGCATTGGTCCCGGTTCGTGGCGCCAACCGGGACCAAAGGCCTTTAGTCCCGGTTTGTGCCACGAACCGGGACCAATGAGTTGCCTATATATACCCCATCGCCACAGCAGAGCACTCCTATGCACTCCAGAGTGCTCTGTTTTTTCTGGCCGGCGAGGGGAGGGCATTTGGGTGCTCTAGCTCACCTCCTATGCACATGAGGCGTTCGATGAAATGTCTGAGCCACACTAGTTAATCTTTCTCCTCTCAAAACTCGACCTCCGAGCTCCATTTTCCCCGAGATTTGTCTAGGTTTAGCGGTCCGTCACGTCCCGTCCCCGTCTTCACCGCCGTCGATCGCCCGCGCCGATCTCGTCGCCAGCACCACCGTGGTGAGCCTCTTGTTCTTATCTTCTTTCTGAAAGAAAAAAAATTCTTACTTTAGATAGATACTTGTCTAATTTTGTTACTTTTATTATTCCTTCTTATTACATAGTGCGATGGTTTTGGTATCCACCCCCGTCGGCCCTCGTCCTGTCTATGATTCAGATGTGGTATATATTATCTTTTTATAACTATTTGGTTCATTTATTGTTTATGACAAATATGCCGACCAACGTGACATAGATTTTATTTATCTAGGAGGTGGTTGAACCAGAAATTCTAACCGACCCTATTGTCGAGAGGTTAAATTTAGTTGAAGAAGAAAACAATTACTTGAAGGAAAAAATAAAAAAAATTGAGGAGGAGAAGATGATATTGGAGTTGCATGTTGCGGATGTCGTCGATGATCACAAGATCAAGATGGATGCAATTCGCTTGAAGATTAGAAAGATTAGAAAATATGCCATTCATACCGAGGCTTGGTATCATTATGCCGTTGGATCAATTGTTACCTTGGTTGCGATTATGGTCGCATTTGTTTTCGCATTGAAATGTTTTACATAGTTTCAATGTATGGTTTAATTAATTAGATGCTCTGGAGAGCTATATATATGTTGTTAGATGAGAACTATGTATGTACTTTGGTTTTAATGTGATGATGAACTTCTATTAATTTGGTCACTTAATTATCTATTCATGATGTTCTATAATGGTTTTTGACACACTTAATTATATATAATGCATGCAGATGAACCGGCAATGGATGTACGGTGACAGACACACCTCCGAGTACATTAAGGGCGTGCATGATTTTCTCGAAGTGGCTGAGGCAAACAAGCAGAATGGCTTTATGTGTTGTCCATGCCCTATATGTGGGAATACGAAGTCTTACTCTGACCGGAAAATCCTTCACACCCACATGCTTTACAAGGGTTTCATGCCACACTATAATGTTTGGACGAGGCACGGAGAAATAGGGGTTATGATGGAAGACGACGAAGAAGAAGAGGATGATGACAACTATGTGCCCCCTGAATACGGTGATGCTGCAACGGGGGAAGCTGCTGAAGATCAAGAGGAACCAGACGATGTGCCCAATGATGCTGCAAGGGGGGAAGCTGCTGAAGATCAAGAGGAACCAGTGCCCGATGATGATGATCTCCGCCGGGTCATTGTCGATGCAAGGATGCAATGCGAAAGTCAAAAGGAGAAGCTGAAGTTCGATCACATGTTAGAGGATCACAAAAAAGGGTTGTACCCCAATTGCGAAGATGGCAACACAAAGCTCGGTACCGTACTGGAATTGCTGCAGTGGAAGGCAGAGAATGCTGTGCCTGACAAAGGATTTGAGAAGCTATTGAAAATATTGAAGAAGAAGCTTCCAAAGGATAACGAATTGCCCGACAGTACATACGCAGCAAAGAAGGTCGTATGCCCTCTAGGATTGGAGGTGCAGAAGATACATGCATGCCCTAATGACTGCATCCTCTACCGCGGTGCGTACAAGGATCTGAACGCATGCCCGGTATGCGGTGCATTGCAGTATAAGATCAGACCAGATGACCCTGATGATGTTGACGGCAAGCCCCCCAGGAAGAGGGTTCCTGCGAAGGTGATGTGGTATGCTCCAATAATACCACGGTTGAAACGTCTGTTCAGAAACGAAGAGCATGCCAAGTTGATGCGATGGCACAGTGAGGACCGTAAGAAAGACGGGAAGTTGAGAGCACTCGCTGACGGGTCGCAGTGGAGAAAAATCGAGAGAAAGTACTGGGCTGAGTTTGCAGCTAACCCAAGGAACGTATGGTTTGGTTCAAGCGCGGATGGCATTAATCCTTTCGGGGAGCAGAGCAGTAATCACAACACCTGGCCCTTGACTCTATGTATGTATAACCTTCCTCCTCGGATGTGCATGAAGCGGAAGTTCATTATGATGCCAATTCTCATCCAAGGCCCTAAGCAACCCGGCAACGACATTGATGTGTACCTAAGGCCATTAGTTGAAGAACTTTTACAGCTGTGGAATGGAAACGGTGTACGTACGTGGGATGAGCACAAACAGGAGGAATTTAACCTGCACACGTTGCTGTTTGTAACCATCAACGATTGGCCCGCTCTCAATAACCTTTCAGGACAGACAAACAAGGGATACCACGCATGCACGCACTGTTTAGATGACACTGAAAGTATATACCTGGACAAATGCAGGAAGAATGTGTACCTGGGCCATCGTCGATTTCTTCCGACCAACCATCAATGTCGAAAGAAAGGCAAGCATTTCAAAGGCGCGGCAGATCACCGGAAGAAGCCCGCCATGCGTACCGGTGATCACGTACTTGCTATGGTAAATGATTTACACGTAATCTTTGGAAAGGGTCCCGGCGGACTAGCTGTTCCGAATGACGCTGAGGGACATGCACCCATGTGGAAGAAGAAATCTATATTTTGGGACCTACCCTACTAGAAAGAGCTAGAGGTCCGCTCTTCAATCGACGTGATGCACGTGACGAAGACTTTGCGTGAACCTGCTAGGCTTCTTGGGCGTGTATGGGAAGACAAAAGATACACCTGAAGCACGGGAGGACCTGCAACGTTTGCACGAAAAAGACGGCATGCCTCCGAAGCAGTATGAAGGTCCTGCCAGCTATGCTCTTACGAAAGAAGAGAAAGAAATATTCTTTGAATGCCTGCTCAGTATGAAGGTCCCGACTGGCTTCTCGTCGAATATAAAGGGAATAATAAATATGCCAGAGAAAAAGTTCCAGAACCTAAAGTCTCATGACTGCCACGTGATTATGACGCAACTGCTTCCGGTTGCATTGAGGGGGCTTCTACCGGAAAACATCCAATTAGCCATTGTGAAGCTATGTGCATTCCTCAATGCAATCTCTCAGAAGGTGATCGATCCAGAAATCATACCAAAGCTAAGGAGTGATGTGGCGCAATGTCTTGTCAGTTTCGAGCTGCTGTTCCCACCATCCTTCTTCAATATCATGACGCACGTCCTAGTTCATCTAGTCGACGAGATTGTCATTCTGGGGCCCGTATTTCTACACAATATGTTCCCCTTTGAGAGGTTCATGGGAGTCCTAAAGAAATATGTCCGTAACCGCGCTAGGCCAGAAGGAAGCATCTCCATGGGCCATCAAACAGAGGATGTCATTGGGTTTTGTGTTGACTTCATTCCTGGCCTTAAGAAGATAGGTCTCCCTAAATCGCGGTATGAGGGGAGACTGACTGGAAAAGGCACGCTTGGAGGGCACTCAATAATATGCAGGGACGGATATTCTTGGTCTCAAGCACACTACAGAGTTCTACAGAACTCTACCTTGGTGACCCCGTATGTCGATGAACACAAGAACAGTCTGCGCTCCAAACACCCGGAGCAGTGTGACGACTGGATTACATGTGAACACATCAGGACTTTCAGCAGTTGGATGGAAACACGTCTCAAAGGTGACACCACTGTTTGTGATGAGTTGTACTCATTGTCCAGGGGACCATCTTCGACTGTATTGACTTACAAAGGATACGAGATAAATGGGAATACATTTTACACGATCGCCCAAGATCAAAAGAGCACCAACCAAAACAGCGGTGTCCGCTTTGATGCAGCAACCGAGAGGGGAAAGGACACATATTATGGTTACATAATGGACATATGGGAACTTGACTACGGACATGATTTTAAGGTCCCTTTGTTTAAGTGCAAATGGGTCAATCTGTCAGGAGGCGGGGTACAGGTAGACCCACAGTATGGAATGACAACAGTTGATCTAAACAATCTTGGGTACACTAACGAACCGTTTGTCCTAGCCAATGATGTGGCACAGGTTATCTATGTGAAGGACATGTCTACCAGACCGAGAAAAAGAAAAGATAAGGAAGCGAATACATCATACGATGAGCCAAAGCGCCACATAGTTCTTTCAGAAAAAAGGGACATTGTGGGAGTGGAGGGCAAGACAGACATGTCTGAAGATTATGAAAAGTTCCATGAAATTCCTCCCTTCAAAGTCAAGGCTGACCCAAGCATCCTGATAAACGATGAAGATTATCCATGGTTATGGCGCAATAAGCAAATGACACAAGCGAAGAAAAAGTGAAGACTTTCTCCCGCAACTATTATGATGATACCATGCCAACTTTGTAACAGACGAGTATGATACCATTGTCCGTTTTGTACACGAAGTGCATCTAGTTTTTGCCGTAACCCTCTCAACTTTCTTGCACATGCTATGTGGATGAAATGATGATACCATGCCAACTTTCAACCTTTTCAGAGTTCATTTGAAATGATTTTCAATTTTAGGGTCTTATAGCTCAAAATAATTAGTAAATGCATGAAAAATAACAAATGAAGTCAGAAAGGGTTGAAAATTGATGAGATGTGGCTTTGAATGGTGCATTTTGAATACACAAAAAGTCAGGAGTTCAAATAAGTTTTAAAAAATGAAATCTCATTGTAACAGACGAGTTTCCGTATGAAATCCTGATACTTCGAAAGAGATTGTCCGTTTTGTACACAAAGTGCATCCAGTTTTTGCCGTAACCCTCTTAACTTTCTTGCACATGCTGGGCCTCCACATGCTGGGCCTCCACATCAAGTAATTAGAAACAAAATAAAATAAAATAAATAAGTTTTTTGTTGTAAGTAGAAACAAAACAAAATAAATAAAGCAAAAAATAAAACAAAAAAACAGGGAAAAAATAAAAATTATGCCACCTACTAGGCCTCCACGGCCTGAATACGACTAGAAACCCATCCATGGGCCAGAATTAAGGCCCGCAGAAGGCCCAGTAGGCCCACAGGCATGTACAGAGAGGTTAGGCCCGTAAGCCTGCTTTAGAGAGGAGCTCGACAGCTCAGGCATACCGCACCATATAAACAGGTGCGGCTCTCTCTCAGCTAGCGAGGTGGGACTAAACTCCCACCACCACGCCGCTGTGCAAGGCCATTGGTCCCGGTTGGTGGCACGAACCGGGTCCAATGCCACCCTTTGGTCCCGGTTCGTGGCACCAACCGGGACCAATGCCCCCCTTTAGTCCCGGTTTGTGGCACCAACCGGGACTAATGCCCACCTTTAGTCCCGGTTGATGCCACGAACCGGGACTAAATGCTTTGCTATATAAGTTCACACTTAGGAAATTTTCACTCTCACCTCGCAGTTGCCGCCCCGACGACGCCGACGCCGCCCGCCGCCCCCGCCGTCGCCGTCGCCCGTGCCCGTCGTCGCCGTCGCCCGCGCCCTCGCCGTCAGCCGCGCCCCTGCCCCGACGCGCGCCGCCCCGGCCCCGTCCCCGTCGTCGCCGTCACCCTTCCCCGCCCTTCGCCGCCGTCGCCCCCTACCCCGAGCGCGCGCCCACTGCCCCATCGCCATCCTCGCCGCCGACCCCGCGGTCCTCCTCACCTTGGTCCGGCCGGCGCCCTCCCTAGCATTTTTTCATATATATGCTTGTTTTTTTTCATATATATGCTTGTTTTTTTCATATATATGCTTGTTTTTTTATATATATGATGATATATATGCTTGTTATCATAATTGTTTTTGTTCATATATATATGTAATGATTTTTTATAGAATATGATGTTTTTTTTCATAGATGATCACATATATGATGTATGCATGGATGTGGATGAAATATGATGTTTTTTTGTTCATAGAACATGATGAAATATGAACAATGCATTAGGCAAAACCTTTACTTTTTTCGAAATTTTCTATTTGAACATTTTTTTATGAATGAGAGGAAAAAGGAAAATAAGAAGAGGAAGAAAGGAGAAGAAGAGGAGAAATAAATAAGAAGAGGAAAAAAGAAGAAAAAGAAGAGGAGAAGAAGAAAGGAATAGAAGAGAAGAAGAAAAAATAGAAAAAATTCTATTTTTTTTCTTCTTCTCTCCTCTATTCCTTTCTTCTTCTTCTCTTTTTTTTCTTCTTTTTTTTCTTCGATCTTCTCCTCTATTCCTTTTCTTCTTCTCCTCTTTTTATTTCTTCTTCGTTTTCTTATGTTTTATCGGGTCTGTCGTCGTCGATATACCCCTCTCCCGATAACTTCAACACGAGGGGGGGTCGATATACCCCCTCCCCGATAATATTATTTTCCCATGTACGTATGTCGTCGTTGTCGATATAACCCCCTCCCGATAACTTCAACACGTGGGGGGGTCGATATACCCCTCCCCGATAACATTATTTTCCCATGTATGTATGTCGTCGTTGTCGATATATATAACTCCCTCCCAGATAACTTCGACATGATGGATGGTCGATATTTATACCCCCTCTCGACCGTGATAACTTATACCACGGGAGCACCCCCCCGGCCCTCTCGCTCGACCAAAACTCTCAAGGACACCCAAACCCTAGAATAAAACGATGTCGGTCTCCTACCCCCTCCCGCCGCGCCCCTACCCTTGAATCGTTGCCGAGGCCACCCCAAACCCGGAATAAGCTAGGTCTACGTTTGCACTAATATATCCACCTGCTGTCATGTTTGTGTAATAATTGCCATGTTGTAATATTTGCAGAAACAATGGAGCACGGACGAGACGAGCAAGCAGAAGAGGTGTTGGGGGACATAATCTTAGCCGGAGGTGATATCTTGTCGTATCTTAACGACAATGATGGGCTAGAAGAACAGGGTGAAGAAGCAGGCTACGGTGATCAAAGAGTGGAGGAGGAAAGACATGATTATGATGGCTCCGGTGACCCAATGCTGGTGCAAGAAGGAGCCTGTGGTGACGGCTCCGGTGACCGAACAGAGTCCGGCCAGGTAAATTGCAATGGATTTTAAACGAGAGTTTATTCTTAAGTAAATCAATTGGGAGAAACTTTTTCCCTGACTTGCTGCATCAAAAACTAAATCACAAGCTTCTGCCTTTTCGCTGGGATTAGTTCTTGTTTGTATATCCTTATTCTATTTTTTATTAAATTCAGCTCTTGCAATTGGGTCGTTGCGATTACGGGTTGGCTGTCTAATTGTTTATTTTGAATCTTTTTTTTCTTCTTAATCTTTCTATTCAGAATTCAGTTAACAGTTGGTTCAGTCCGATTCAGGTGCCAATTCAGGTGCCTAATCAAATAGATTCGATGGTTATAGTAAATTAATACACAACCTGTATCCCAAATGACAAATGAATAGGTGTGGAAGTTATAATTGTAAATAAACCGAGTCCAATTTAAAGTTGTTGATGTTTATATTGGTCAATCATATATTAGTTAAGCCTGTGCTGACTAGCTAATTGATGCATTCATTGTTTTGGTATGTACACATATTAATTAACTCTCGGCTTTCTTCTTTTTTCTAGCCCTCCGGATCAAGCACAACTTCGGTAAAGAGACGAGGCCCGAAGAGAAAGTTGCGCTCGGATGAAAGGTTTGAGATCACAGCAGTCGCGCGCGACGGCCAACCGATTGAACCCATCCGGACAAAGGATGCATTTGCTGCTCAGTGCAGGGTTCTTGTTAAGGACAAGATCCCGATCAGCATCCAGCAATTGTATAAGCCTAAGAAGGAAGACCCTGAGGTGTCTTATGTCAATGATATGCAGAAAAATGATCTTTGGACTGAGCTGAAGGCAAATTTCACCCTACCTCCAAAGGAGGATCCGGAGAAGCCAGTTAAAGAGCAATTAATCAAGTCTCATGCTCTTAAGAAGATGGCAGACCTATTCAGGAGGTGGAAGAATGAGCTGAAAACGTTTGTCGACAAAGAAGAGACACCAGAATTCATCGGCCGGTATGAGAAGATCAGAGATCACTGGCCCGCATTTGTGGCCCACAAGACATCGGAAAAGAGTAAGAAGATGTCAGCGACAAACAAGAAGAATGCTGCGAAGAAGAAGCTTCACCATCGCACGGGGTCAGGTGGCTACCTCAAAGCCCGGCCTAAGTGGGCCAAGGCTGAGAATGATCTGCTTGAAAAAGGGATCGAACCACAGACAATGAACTGGACAGACCGTTGCCGGACTTGGTTCTTCGGGGCTGGCGGAACCTTGGACCCTGTATCAGGGAGGTGCGTTTGGACGAATGAGCTTTTGAGAATACCAGTCAAGAAGATTCAGCAATATATCGATGCAGCGCAGGAAGGGACGTTCATTCCAGACAGAGAGAACGACGAGCTCACAATGGCCCTCGGGAATCCTGAGCACCCTGGACGGACACGAGGCACGCCAGGCTCCGTTCCGTGGAAGGCTGGTTTTCCGGACGCGGGCGGTTACAAAAGCCAGGAGAGGAGGAGAAAAATGGAGCAGACCCAAATTCAGAAGCTGCACGAAAGGGTTCAAGCGCTAGAGGAACGAGATGGCAATCGACATGCCGAAACTACCCCGCCATCTCAGCGGAGAAGCAGCGTGGCTTCCACCGAGCTGCTTCAGCCGGAGCATGTCTTGACGGCTCCTGCTAGCTACCCCGTGGATGCTATCACGGAGTCTCAACATTGCCACCTTATGGCGGAATGGCAGAACTTCAAAGTCAAGGCGGCTGTTGGCTCTGTTTTACCTCCTGAACCCGGCGCAACCTACCACTGCCGGCCGATTCCAGAAGGATATGCTAGGGTGATGGTGGATGAAATAACGGAGGAATTTGAGGACCTCCAGCTTGACCACCCTACCAGTGAAGGGGAGACTCGGCTGGGTTTAGCTCTGAAGACTCCGTGCCTATGGCGGAAGGAGCTCATTAACCTTCCCAACTGGACGCCTCCGGCGAGTAAGGGCACTCCGCCGCCGCCTCCTCCTCCGGCGAGTGATCAGGGCACTCAGCCTCCTTCTCCGGCGCGTGGCGGCACTCCGCCTCCTCCTCCGGCGAGTGATCAGGGCACTCATCAACCTCCTTCTCCGGCGCGTGGCGGCACTCCGCCTCCTTCTCCGCCCGCGCCGGCGTGCCAGAGCAGCCAGCCTCCTCCTTCTCCGCCTCGTCAGCAAGGGCGGAAGAGACCCGCCGCCGCTCCGGCTGCTCCGGCGCATCATAGTCCTTCTCCTCCGCCTCGTAAGCAAGGAAAGAAGACAGCCGCAGCCGCTCCGTCTGCTCTGCCGGCGTCCAGCAGTACAGCTGCCAGAGGCAGGAGGCAATACAGATTCGGTCCTTCTCTGAAGACTCCAGAGAAGTTACCATACGAGAGGACCGAGGAGGAGAATGCGAAGATCGTGCGAGCCGAAGTGAAGAACTTCTTTGAAGGGGTGAAAGCAAAGAAACATCCACCTCCGGAGGAGAAGGTAGATCCGGTGAAAGCGAAGCGCACTCTGGATGCCCTGACAAAACCACCAAAGTCTCCGCCGAAAGGCAACTATGAGCGCATTATTGCAAAGACATTTGTCGAAGCGGAGCGGTCGGGAAGTACTATCAGTGATCAAAGGTTAAAAGAACGACGAGCTGGGAAAAAAATTGCCCAGCTCGGCGAACAAGCGAACCAATCGTGCCCCCCACTCAAGGTGTCTAAAGACATCGTCGCTAATGATCCGAGGATGGTGGCCGGTTATAGCAATATTGGAGATTACCTGCCCGACGATGTACATTATGAAATCATGGAGGTGGACGAACACAAATACCATTACGGGAAGCCTCTCGTCAAAGATGAAAGATCTCTAACAACGATGATGCGAAGATTACATGATTGGTACATGAAAACCTGCAGAGAGTCTGATGGGATGAATACTTTGACGCTGAGAGTTAAACCGGAGCATGACCTCGTTGGAATTGAACTGCTGAATGTTCCATTTGAGGAGTTCTTCTAGTTTTTCAATCAAAAGGCCCTCGATAAATCAACGATCACTTGCTACTGTCTGTAAGTAGTACTACTTCTGTCATTAAGTCTCTCTATATAGGTCAGCTCTTTCATTGCATGTATTTATAATTATCCTCACTATATTATGCAGATTGAAGATCGCCGAATTGAAGAAAAGACAAATCGTGATATTGGGTTCATTAACACAAATCTCATAGATGCATATACGGTTGAAAAACATGCCAAAGAAGCCGAGGCCAACTTGCTACGATCGTTGGTATTAAATCAAAACAAAGATATAATACTCTTTCCTTACAACTTCAAGTGAGTGTTACTGTCTTGTGCATATTCGGTTTCCCTTATTAGTCCAGGTTATGGTAATGTAATTGATGACTTATGCATGCATGCGCAGCTTCCGCTATATTCTCATAGAGATTAAGCTTGAGCAGGGAGTAGTAACCGTCTTAGACTCGAGACGAAAAGATCCCCAAGACTATGCGGACATGACTCAAATGCTCGAGAAGTAAGTTAAATCGATCATTATCCACATATCGGCAACTTTGTTCATTTCCTGATATCAACTAATTGTTTTCTTTGTCTGGCAGGGTTTGGAGAAAATTCACCACAAAAGCTCCGGGACTGCCGAAGAAGCTGCAATTTAGACACCCGAAAGTAAGTACTATAGTAGCATGTTCCGCACATCTCCTAGTGATTCAAGCGCTAGTTTCATCAATACCATTTAGCATGCTTGCTTATCAGTTAGATTGACCTCTATTTCTTGTAAAGTGGTTGTGGCAGGAACAAGGGAATGATTTCTGTGGATACTATGTTTGCGAGTCTATCCGCCACACGACCTGTGAGCGGGGCTACTCTGACGAACAATATGAAGTGCGTAAGCAATAATATTCACAATTTTATTTTATTACCATCATTTGTGTCGAGTTTCATTTATTCATATATATATGTATTGACCCCCTTCTTCAAATTAGATGTTTCGGATGCGGGATGAACTCCTAGCAGAAGATCATATGCGAGCAATTCAAGAGGAATTGGCGGCATTCTTCCTTGACCACGTGATCGCTGAAAACGGAGAATACTATGTGGACCCTGTGTTCTTACAATTTAATTAGGAGATTATATTGTAAGAGATAATTATTGTATATATGTAGCCGGTAGTGTCAGATAGATATACGAGAACTTGTTGTTCGACCAATCTCTCGGAGAAGGAGAGGTGATCGATATCACTTCTCTCTGTATGCATATGTTCATGACGATCTTCTGTTTCCTTCATTTGCTTACTAGCTAGCGCGTCTAGTCCTCTCCATACGTATATAGTACGTAGCGTCGACCAAGCACGGAGATAAGAGAGGACACTTCTCTCTATTAATTAGCTAGCTAACACAATATATGAAACACCTAAATTAACCCCCCAAAACCCCCCAACCCCCCCCCCTTCAAAACAAAAAACAAAAACCCCAGCCCCTGAAATGCTGACGAGTGGATGCCTATTGGTCCCGGTTGGTGACACCAACCGGGACAAAAGGCCCTGCCTATTGGTCCCCGTTGGTGTCACCAACCGGGACCAAAGGCCCCCCTGCCTGGGCTGGCAGCAGCGGCCACGTGGAGGACCTTCTGTCCCGGTTCGTGTAAGAACCGGGACTAAAGGGTTAGGGCTTTAGTAACGACCCTTTAGTCCCGGTTCGAAAACCGGGACAAAAGGCCCTTACAAACCGGGGTAAAAGCCCCTTTTCCTACTAGTGTAGTTATATTGCAATCACGTAGGGTTTTTTGTGTGTGTGAAAATGACACACATCCATTATAAAAGTTCATCAGAAATACAAAGCCCTAAACATAATTAAAATTACATTGAGGTCAGTGGACCACTAAACGCCCACTGCCGCCACAAGAACTAGCCGTAGATGCACCACTATACCCGCTCACATACCGGAGTCAGGCTGATCTTATCAATGACAGTCAGGAAGTCTTCGTGTAGGTGCCCTAAGAACCAGCACCCCAAAGCCCCAGTCATTGTCGTTGAACCCTTTTAATCGATCTGAAGAACCTGGTACCAAATTTCGTCGTCCTGTACACACGCCGATAAAGCTTAACCTCGCCGCCTCGAGGAACTGACAGAAATCTACGCCGGAGCAGCGTCTAATATGTCCCGACGGACAAACTTAAGGAGGATCGAAGCCCAGAAGACTGGCTCGAAGAAGAAATATGTAGTCATCGATCCATCACAAATATTTCAATTGGCGAACTAACACTAGATTTGTCATAAATATTGAGATAAGGATAGTTATCTGTTTACAGATGATTTAACTTAACACAAATGGTATAGATGATTGAACCTAATACAAATGGTAGTACTTCCTTTCGGACTTATTGAGTATCCTCATATTTTTGGACAAAATTTGACCATAAATTTAATTCATAAATTATAAATAAGTGGCGTAGAAATTATACCTTTAGAAAACTCTTTTGCATGCTGGAGGAACTTTTAAGATACCCAGTGAAAAAATCACCTGTTCTCGATGAGTTGGGGCTGCAGCTTGCAGGAAAAGATTGCGGTGGCGGCTTGATATATCCGGTGGGAGCATCGTGTGATGGTTTAAGGAGAAATAATTAAACCGGCACCATGCAAGTACAGCCTTTGCCATTTGGGCAATCTCTCGGAATCACACTATCCGAGCGCCGGAACTAATTACATAGGTATTCCTATATTTTATTATTTACGTTGTTTCTTCAATGAGCGATTTACATCGTGTGACCCACTACTCGTACCCACTTACTTCGCCACCCTCATATATCGCCAAGGAAATCCATAAACATATTAAGTTGTTTGTTTGAATCATCTCTCAGCCATTGTTTTCTATTGGCGACCACCTTCTCGTCACTCTCACCATAGCACGTTCGATTTTATCTTGCCCAGGTGTTTTTGCTCCTCGTAGTTGTTCCTCTATGAAACATAATATAGGGCCTCTTCTATTTTTTTTTATTAAAAAGAAATAGTCAGTACATAGCCAGTGGAAATTTCTAACATATTCCCTTCACAATTCCCGTTATAGCTTCTTCCCTTGAATATATAGTACCCATTTTGTTTTACTATAACATGATATTTCAAGCGCAGCTGAAACAATACTAAAATATTGTATTTTACGCACAACTGAAACAACGGCAATGGCATTTGCTGAGTTCATATGATGCAGTGCCCGCGAACATATCATAACAGTCTTGCATGGTCTGACTATTTCTCTTATCTGATGTCATGCATGCATTTAACCTGGTTGTCGAACATGCATATGATTCAATTCTTAGCAGACCTCACCTATCTCCCTCTATCTAAACCATGTGGACATACTTTCTTCTATACTCTATATCCCATGCCTTTTGACACTCTACGTAGTCCACTCGTTGACAATAATTAGTCATTGAATGCAAATCCATCTATAAAAAATTCAAAAGCCAATTATATATTTTATTTTAGATCTAATATACCGTATAAATATAAATAAACTTACCAATTATAATATACTTTTATTATTGGTCAACCATTAATTAGAAGTTCTCAAGTTAATTATATATAAATTTACGTATGTATGACTCAATTTGTGATGTGGACTAAGCAATTGTTGTTCACATCAGCAGTGATGTCATTGCTCGTAATTCAATCCACCTCCAATACGAACACTATTTCTCTTCTTTTCTTTGTGGGGGAACACTATTTCTCTTCGTTGGCTATTCACCTAGGAGTTGGACTGTTACGTGGTTATGGGTGTCCATGTCCTACACGATTTTCTATATTTTTTTGGTTCTCTCCTATATGATTTTTTTTTTGGTTTCTCCTATATGATTTTATTTGCACGTTGGGCTGCTACGTGGTTATATGGGGGTGTCCTTGTCACGATTTACTCATTTTTCAGAACGATTTACTCTTTTTGCGAGACGTGCCATGATTTACTAACTTTTTTATTTCTGTCCACAGATTTACTTGCGTGCGCAGTAGCCTGCCATATTACCTTGAACGTACTAAAATAAAAACATACTGCTTCCACATCCTTTCACATAACTTTTTTAATCTGAGCTGTTCGTTGTCACTGTTTGTTGAACAAAAACTAATTAGCTAATTTTATTTTGTTATTATTTTATTCAGAACAAAAATATACTTTACTTATCTTTACAAAAAAAGCTCATTAAGTATTTCTAGCATGGCTGGCGTTTGTGTTCTCTTATTAGAATTTGAACTAATTCTAAAAAAAAAGAATTTGAACTGGAACTGATTATTTCCACGTACAACACATGAGATTTTAAACCTATAGGTCACCTTCTCTGGTACGTCTCCTTGTCATATACGTAATTGTGATTTCTGCACTTTGCCATCCTTTTTGAATATTTCATATACGTGACAAACTCTTACATTCTTGTAATATTAGAATCTGAATTGGAATCGGTTGAATCGGTTACATGCGTGTGTTTCATGAGTTCTTAACTGCACGTACAACCTTTTTCTAGACGTGTACAATTAGGATCCCTATAGTTCTCGACGTGTACAATTAGGATTCCTGTAGTGAATCACACCGGCCGGTTTGCAGTTCTGTGTAATGGCGTGTAGTACTTATCTTTTTCTTGTGAATATTAGTACTTGTCTAATATAAGTTTTTTTTAAGTTCTAATATAAGTTTTTTTAACGTGTAGTGCTTTCCTAATCTCCACTGTTGATTCATCTTAGTTTTTAGAGTGTCAAATCATCACCGTTTGTTTTCTATCGTTTTAAGTATATAATCGATAGATAGATAGATAGATAGATAGATAGATAGATAGATTGAATAAATTGCCATGAGGCGTTCCCATAAAAAAAGATATGCGCTTGGTGATCCAGAGAGAGCGACACGTGCACATATCCATTTAAATTACATAATCTGCGTGCACATTTTGTTGGCTGTTTTTTTTTGAACATCTTGTGCGAGACCTATCAGCATATGAGATCACTGCGATTCCCTTTTTTCCATGTACTACATCGTGGTGCTCCACTAGCTACCTCTATCTACCCTGCCCTCACATCGACCCTCGTTTCCCTTTCACCTCTTGTTCTCTTTGCTAGCTAGAGCACGCGTGCAGCTAGCTTTGATTCCGTGTTGCCGCCATGTGCCGGCGACTGATTGCCGTTGCGAGCCTCTGCGTATACTAGGCGGGCTCATCATCGATGTGCTTCGTTTTTCTGTCGATTACGCGGGATCTCGCTTGGAGTATGGCCGTGAACATCTCGATCCCAGTATAGCAAAATGTTGCCGTGGTACGTCTTTGCAACCGCAAGCTTCGATTGTGACCGTCACTAATAATATATATGCCCTTTTTGTTAAGAGACACTGATAATGTGGCTTGAATGCGTAACTCCAGTACTGCAGAGGCCCAGAGGTTCAACCTTCCTTTCCGGAAAAGCAATGCGTAACTCCAGTACTGATGGTGGTGGAGATTTAATAGAGATCTGAAAGCGGTAACTTAGCCTAGCTTTGCCTGTACAGGTTACTCACATCAAACTATCAAAGACATTTCGAAAAACTTTCAGCGTCCTGCAATCCGTTCTTTCAACTTATTTTGTGAAGAAGAATACTAAAATACGTACACTTGATATAGGGCTTGTGGACACATGGATTCACACACGCGTGCAAGTCATCACTCACAAACATGAACTTTACTACACACTAGACCCATGGAGCTAGCCAAAAGATTGATGAAGCCACCAGAGATCCGTCTCAATCTTTCTTTTTTGACATTGACCTGCCACACTCTTACCATCGAAGGAATTTCCGTCATGGCAAGAAAGAATGACTACTAAAAGTCATCTTCTACTCACGAGCTCATTTGAGCTCGCGATGAACAATAAAATCAGAAGAAAAAAATGGAAAAACATTCTGAATTTTTTTTGGGTGCAAACAATGACAAAAGTTTTACGTGCTCACAAAATTTCATTTTGAAAAGACATTCATGGAAGTTGCGCAAAACAAAAACAAAATCAGCACTCCAAAATGCTTTCGAAAATAACACTTTTGGAGCATCAATTTTGTTTTTTCTGCCACGACTTTCAAGAATGTGATTTCAAGATGAAATTTTGTGAGCACGTAAAACTTTTGTCAATGTTTTCACAAAAAAAGTTCAGTATTTCTTGAATTTTTCGGGTTTTACTATTCACCAAGCTCATTTGAGCTCGAGCTAAAAAAACTCCACTTCCACTACTTATATATCTAGGATATGTTTTAGTAGTAAGACATAGGCAACCAAGCTAGCTAGTGTATATCTGACAAGGAATAATGAATCATCCTCTTGTCATTTCCCGGTTATCCAATCCATACTGGATTCTCAACTACATTATCTCAACGTGATATTACCTTTAACAACTATGATGCTTCATAGCTTTGTTTTTTATTTGATCTCCTAAAGTAGATTGAGCCTATGACAGCAACATCAACCAATGTATTCTTTCCTTTCCAAAGAGGAAACAATAAAGCATGGACAACTACCCAGTAATATGATCGTGCCGGTTAGCATTAGCTTTTGAGGCAGACGTAAAGAAATACTATTTAACTAACAATTCCAGTACACACATAATTGTTGTGAGTGGAGAAGCTATCAGACTACTTTTGATCTTGCAACATTACTGTAAAGATGCTGATCTGCTTAATTGATCTGTTCTTCTCACCTTGAAGTCGTCGCAAAACAACAAATTCTTGACATACCTCCCGTAAAACTACACTTCTAGCAAACTATATTACATGATGTGTGTGTGCCATGAAGAGCGGCTAAGCCCTGTGAGCTCTTTCACCCCATGACTGTCATCGTCTGCTAGCAAACTACATATAGTTTGTTTCTTAATGGGAGTGTTATTTCTTTTATATGCATGTGAAAAAACACATATGTTGTGACTATTTGATCAAAGTATGCGTGACCCAGAAAAATTCCCTACTAATGTATTATCAAAGTATGTGCGACACATATGCATGAAAAACCCAGTAACATCTTTGGATCAAGTATCAAATCATCTGATTACGTCTCTGAGGCCTAAAGGTGATTCCATGAGTATTGGATATTCAAGATGATGGTCTTGATGCTAGGACCTAATCAATCCATTACCTAAAAATCAGGTCATAAAGTAGATAAATATTATGTGTCTGCAAAAGATATATAAATATCCATCGCAAAAAGAAAGGTATATAAATATACTAATAAAGGTACACTTATTAAGTTCAAACATACCCATATGGTCGCCAGTACAGTTTCCTTTCTTTCTAAAAGGAAGACACTCTATTCATTTCTATTAATAGCAAATACGGATCATCCCGTTTATTTACCAATTAAGTAACAAGTGTTACTTCATGTTTGATACATTTATTGAGTTCACCGGCAGATTTCTGTCACAAATGAAGTGCATGAAGTTCACAGGCATGATTGGGCTTTACCAACAACCTAATAATGGCATTTTTGCTAACTAATCGTTGTTGCCCAAGCAATCTAGTCGAACACAAACACCACTTAATCCATTTGATTGTGCTTATTGCATTACACAATTTTTACCACTTGTGAGGCTAACATTGTGTTTGTCGACTCAAAATGCATTGCACATATTGCTCTCTTGCCTTCGAATGGACCTCATCCATTACATATTTTGCATTGAGCAAAAACCGAAGAGTCCACACACAAACCTGGATCAATACTAGGCATACCAAATTTGTTTCTTGTATCTAAGATTTGTGGATTGTTTTATGGCAGCGCAGCAATTTAATATCAACTCATGGATTTACTCTAAAAAGCAAATGCAATTTAATGTAGACAACATGAAACATGTCATCGCGTATCTTATTTTTTTAGGCAATTTAGGTCCCTCGCTTGAGGAGTTTCTTTTATGTTTCTATGAAAGGTATGAGGAGTGTTTTTACCTCTTCGTATGGAATAAATACCCCATGGCTTCGCAGCCAATGGCCACAAGTAATATGATAATTTAGTGATAATTTATATGACATGTTTGCTTAAATAAATGACTTGTCCAAGAGTATAACCCCCATCCTCTATGGTATGTTTTAAGTTATATGTCATATATCTTCTATATGTATTTCTCTCAACATGCAAGCATGCCACCTCAGTATGCAACATGCATGGAAAATGTCTCACCTCAACATGCAATCATGCATAGAAAAAATCTACCTCAACATGCAAACATGCATGAGAATTTCCGTTCTATTTGCTACTCCCTTTGTCCCTAAATATAAGTATTTTTAGATATTCCAATATGGACTACATACTGAGCAAAATGAGTGAATCAACACTCTAAAATACATCTATATACATCCGTATGTAGTGCATATTAAAATCTCTAAAAAGATTATATACATCCGTATGTAGTGCATATTAAAATCTCTAAAAAGACTTATATTTAGGAACGGAGGGAGTATTTATATTGTACAAATATTTTTACCACTATGCAATATTCGACCACTATAAATCATATGTATTTTTGGCTTTTATTTGTCATATTATTACTCCAAATATTCATGTTCCATACAACCAAACCTCATTGAAATATTGCAAAACATTTCCGCAACAACGTGCGGGGTCTCATCTTGTAAGATAAAACATGGGGGCCAAGCTAGACAATGGAAGCTATGGATTTATCTTCGGACAACGTTGTCATCTTCTAACGGTAAACAATAAAAGCAATTATTTACCAAAGATTTTGCAAGAAACTAAGGGCATCTTCGGAAGTACTTATCTCATCATTATTAAAACATGTCATGTAGTATTTCTAATGAGGTGGCAAGTAGTAAAGGAAGAGAGAGAGAGAGAGAGAGAGAGAGAGAGAGAGAGAGGGAGAGAGAGAGAGAGAGATAGAGAGAGAGAGAGTTCGATTGTATGAATATGAACTAACAACCTATGCACAAGTTCCAAGATAATAAGAGAGAGCAAACTCTCATATTCTCTCACGTCTCATTGGCCAATCTAAGATACAACTGTTGTAGTGCTTGTTCGGGATGACCGTTTTGGCTCTGGGTGCATATGCTCCCTGAAGAACAGTAAATTCAAAATAAATAGTATACAAAATTTTAAAAATTATATTTTTGTAGATGTTCTTGTTTGTGTAATAAGTGTGCTTGACAATTTTCATGGGAAACGGGATATCAGTTCTCTATGGGTGAAAAAAGGAAAAAGAATAAGTGTGGAGGTAACATTTGGGGTTCAACTTGTTTTTTTATTGCACATGTTAAAATGCTTAAGCTTTTTCCCTAACAGTTTGCACGTAGCATTTGAATGTGACAATGAACATATCTTTTTTTTCCAAAAATAAAAATGACATTTGCCAAAAAAACATTTTTTGGTGCGCAGGAGCATATGCTCCCAAGAGCCAAATTGGAGTTTCGTGTTTTGTTCTATATATTTTTGGTTGATGACATGTACATGTGTACATACCTTGTGGCTAGATCCGCGCCACCTCATGTGCGGCCCTTGATGGTCTCACGTGGAAAAATGTCTCACCCTTTTGCCAACATCACTCTGGCCTAGCGTGGAGTATTGATTGTCACGACTAACAGAAGATCTGTTATCAAGATGGTGACTGAAGCACTGCTTAATGTACTAGGTGAAAACTCTTGTTCTGGTCTTCATTGGTTAGGCTCGGCATCGATGAACTTGCATGCTATATTGTTGAAAGTGTTGTCTCTTCGAGGCGTTGACCATCATTGGTAGGTCTCCGTAATCTACAAGATGGAAATCCTTGTCCTTGTTGCCTCCAGTTGGACATGGCGACGATGATGTGAGGGCAATGTATCCCTTCTTGAAGGGGGTGTTATGGAAGAAGCCGACCTAGTCATAGATGGTATACTCATATCTTGTAATCATTTTTGTCGTAGTTGCCTAAGCTTTCTACTATGCATTTTAATGACTTTGTCTTAGTTGCTTTGCATCAACTTCGATAAAAATAGATGCATGTGTCACAATGATGTAGAGGCATGGGGTTTTAACCTCCTTTTTAAGATAAAAAAACTAACAAATTATTGGAGATGCTCTAATGGATTCACTTAAAAGTTGAAATCAACAATGTTTGTACATGAGCTCCGCCCCTGAAACTGAATATGATGCGTTTCGGATGCTAATTATTATCGACTTCATGACATGCATGACGCGCGTATAGATACTCGTAGATACGAATCTTTTGTTATATGTAATTTTTATAGTGGGCATGACCTGATGATCCACACATTTAGTACAAGTTAACTTCCTTGCATAATTGTACGGTGGCAGCCCATTGAACGCTGGCTTAGCCGCCTTCGTATGTATCGACAACCTGATGTAAACTATGTACCTGTAGACGGGTTGACATGTAAGACAATAGTTAGTAAATAGCACGCGATATCTTTATGTTAATATAATTGGCTGCAAGGCAGCCGACTTTGTACTAGTGGGCACTGACCCTTATTAGTTTGGTTTCTTTCATTTTCACTCATGCTGCCCATCTTACCATCTTACAAATACGGTCATCTGATCGTGCAATTTTCTAGTTTATTTTGTTAGCATGGAACAACAATAATTAAAGTCAATTAAACATAATAGAAATATTTTATACATGACAATAAGTCGTGGTAGGCTCTTCTCTTCGTTTTTTGAATTTTCATAGGTTATTGGCGCACAAAATCTTCAATGTCATATAGTTGGCTGCAAGATTGGGAACCTCGCAGGTGGACACCCACCGTTTTAATTAGTACGCTCACCTTTGTAATTTGTTTCCTTTCGTTTTCAGTCATACCGCACATGTTAGCTTCATGCAAGCAAAATTTTCTAGTTTCTCTTGTTTGAACGAACCAATAATGGTAAAAGTTGACTAAGAAATAAAAATATTTTATACATGACAGTAAGTCCTGCTAGGATCTTCCCTGGGTTATTAGCGCATGGAATCTTCATCGTCGTATAGTTGACTGCCAGATAGGGACTTCACACGTGGATACCGGCTCTTATTAATTAGTGTGTTCACCTTCATAATTTTTTTCTTTCGTTTTCAGTCATACCATGCATGTTACCATCATGCAGATACGGACACCTGATTGTGCAATTTTCTAGCTAGTTTCTCTTGTTTGTACGAACCAATAATGTCTAAAGTTGACACAGCAAAACAGGAATGTTTTATACCCCCTCTGTAAATATTTATAAGACATTTTAGGTCACTAAGTGAGTACCTAAAAATATCTTAGAAATGTTTATAGACGGAGTACATGACAGTTAGTCCTTCCCTTGGCTTTTGATGGGTTATTTGCACGCGAAAACTATAGTTGACTGAAAGATAGGGAACTTTGTACATGGGCTTTAAAATTTGTTTTCTTTTGTCACTAGTAGAAAACAGGGCTTTCGTTCAGGCCTGGCCAACCCATTAGTCCCGGTTCCGCACGAACCGGGATCCATGGGGTGCGTTAGTCCCGGTTCGTGAGCCCGGGGGCCGGCCGGGCCACGTGGGCCACTGGTCCCGGTTCGTCTCGACCTTTTGGTCCTGGTTCAACGCACGAACCGGGACCAATGCGCCTCGCCCCTGGCCCATGACCATTAATCCCGGTTTATGCCACAAACCGGGACTAAAGGGTTGGTCCTCGTTGCAGCCAGAGTTTAGTCCCACCTCGCCAACCGAATGGCGCTCACACCGGTTTATAAGCCCATCCCTCTCTGCCTTGTTGAGCTCCTCTCAAAATGAAAATAAATGCCCTTATACAGGGAATTTGACCTAAATTCATAATGAGTTTATCTGAAATTCATAGAAATTTATTATGAATTTGGGTTGAATTTTCTCTATAGGCGCATCTATGCTCATTTTTTTATGTTGGGGTTGGCGATCTTTACAGACTTTTTGTGTATTGAATATGCACCATTCAAAATCAGTCTCTGCTTGAATCGTTCATTTTGAACACACAAAAAGTCAGGAGTTCAAATAAGTTCAAGAAAATAAAATTCCTTTGTAACAGATGAGTTTTCGTTCGAAACCCTGATACTTCGAAAGAGATTGTCCATTTTGTTCACGAAGTGCATCCACCTTTTGCCGGGACCCTCTCAACTTTCTTGCACATGCTATGTGGATGAAATGATGATACCATGCCAACTTTCAACCTTTTCAGAGTTCATTTGAAATGCTTTTCAATTTTATGGTCTTATAGCTCAAAATAATTAGTAAATGCATGAAAAATAACAAATGAAGTCAGAAAGGATTGAAAAATGATGATGTGGCTTTGAATGGTGCATTATGAACACACAAAAAGTCAGGAGTTCAAATAAGTTTTAAAAAATGAAAGCCCTTTGTAACAGACGAGTTTCCGTATGAAATCCTGATACTTTGAAAGAGATTGTCCGTTTTGTACAAGAAGTGCATCCAGTCTTTGCCGTAACCCTCTCAACTTTCTGGCACATGCTATGTGAATGAAATGATGATACCATGCCAACTTTCAACCTTTTCAGAGTTCATTTGAAATGCTTTTCAATTTTAGGGTCTTATAGCTCAAAATAATTAGTAAATGCATGAAAAATAACAAATGAAGTTGGAAAGGATTGAAAAATGATGATGTGGCTTTGAATGGTGCATTTTGAACACACAAAAAGTCAGGAGTTCAAATAAGTTTTAAAAAATAAAATCCCTTTGTAACAGACGAGTTTCCGTATGAAATCCTGATACTTTGAAAAAGATTGTCTGTTTTGTACACGAAGTGCATCCAGCTTTTGCCGTAACCCTCTCATCTTTCTTGCACATGCTATGTGGATGAAATGATGATACCATACCAACATTCAACCTTTTCAGAGTTCATTTGAAATGCTTTTCAATTTTAGGGTCTTATAGCTCAAAATAATTAGTAAATACATAAAAAATAACAAATGAAGTCAGAAAGGATTGAAAAATGATGATGTGGCTTTGAATGGTGCATTTTGAACACACAAAAAGTCAGGAGTTCAAATAAGTTTTAAAAAATGAAATCCCTTTGTAACAGACGAGTTTCCGTATGAAATCCTGATACTTTGAAAGAGATTGTCCGTTTTGTACATGAAGTGCATCTAGTTTTTGCCGTCACCCTCTCAACTTTCTTGCACATGCTATGTGGATGAAATGATGATACCATGCCAACTTTCAACCTTTTTCAGAGTTCATTTGAAATGCTTTTCAATATTAGGGTCTTATAGCTCAAAATAATTAGTAAATGCATGAAAAATGGTGCATGAAAAATAACAAATAAAATAAATAAGTAATTAGAAACAAAATAATATAAACTTTATTAAAATATATAAGTATAAACAAAATAAAATAAACTTTAATAAAATTTATGAAACCAAAATTAACAAAGTATTTTCTGTTCAAAACATTATAAGAAACCTCTAGTATTATTGAAACTAAAATCATATATAATTGATGGAACTAAAATTATCGAAGTATTTTCTGTTCAAAATCATTAAAAGCAAAAAGAATTTTCATAAAGAACTTTTTTTGATAGAAACTTTAATAGCAAAAAGAATTATAATAAAGTTAAATAAATAAGTAATTAGAAACAAAACAAAATAAAATAAATAAGTATTTTGTTGTAAGTAGAAACAAAATAAAATAAATAAAGCAAAAAAAATAACGGGGAAAAAATAAAAAAAATGCCACCTACTGGGCCACCACGGCCTTAATACGACTAGAAACCCATCCATGGGCCAGGATTCAAGCCCGCAGAAGGCCCAGCAGGCCCACAGGCATAGCAGTGCAAGATTAGGCCCAGAGGCCTGCAGTTCAAAGGAGTTTGGGAGTGGAAGAAGATCCCACGTCTTGTTCTTTTGAAGTGCACCAAGCTCCTTCATTGCGTCTTTCTTTCCACCGGGGATCCAGCTTTGATGGCGGGGCAGGGCTTATAAACAGGTCATGCCGCTCCTCGGCTAGTGAGGTGGGACTAAACATGCATCCCACCGCACCGCGGCTTTGGCAGGCGCAGGACATTGGTCCCGGTTGGTGCCACGAACCGGGACCAATGCCCCCTTTGGTCCCGGTTCGTGGCACTAACCGGTACCAATGCCCCCCCTTTAGTCCCGGTTGGTGCCACCAACCGGGACCAAAGCCCTCTGCTTCCCGCCCTTTGGGCTGCTGAAAAGAGGCCTTTGGTCCCGGTTGGTGGTACCAACCGGGACCAAAGAGGGGCATTTGTCCCGGTCCGTGACAAGAACCGGGACTAAAACTTCATGTATATAAGGCACACTTGTGAAATTTTTGGTTTGCATCTTGCAGTTCGCCCCCGACGACGCGCGCGGAGAGGACGCCGCCAGGCTGCCGGACGCCGTCGCCGTCGCCCCCGCCCCGGAGCCCACGCCGACGGCGTCGCCGTCCGCCGCCCCCGCCCCAGAGCCCACGCTGACGCCGTCCGCCGCCCACACCGTCGCCGTCCGCCGCCAACGCCGTCGCCGTCGCCCGTGCCCTGCTCCGCGCGCCCGCCCGGATCCTCTGCACGCCGACGCCGTCCGCCGCCCCCACCGTCGTCGTCGTCGACGCCGTCGCCGCCCCCGCCGTCGCCCTAGCCGGCCGGCCCCGCTGTGAGCCGCCGCCGCCCCGAATCCTTTTTTTTTCATTTTTTTTGTATATGTATTTTTTCCATGTAATATACTAGTAAGTGTTTAATAAAATTAGTTAGATTAGTTGAATTAGATATTTTTCCATGTATTTTAGATTAGTTGAATTAGATGTTTTTTTGGTCAATTTATGTATATATATGTGCATATTTAGAAGAAAAAAAATGTGTTGAACTAGTTAAATATAATAGAACTAGTTAAACAAGTTTATTTTTAGTAAGTGCTTAGTAGTTGAACTAGTTGATTTAATAAAACTACTTTATTTTACTATAGAAGTAGTTTATTTTAGTAAGTACTACTTTATTTTATTTATAGTAAGTGCTTAATTAGTAGTTGAACTAGTTGATTTAATTAAACTACTTTATTTTACTATATATAGAAGTAGTTTATTTTTAGTAAGAACTACTTTATTTTATTTATTTATAGTAAGTGCTTAGTAGTTGAACTAGTTGAACTATTTTATTTTAGCAAGAAAATTAATAGAACTAGTTTATTTTTTTAGTTCAAGCAATTAATCCCGCATCCTCGGCGTCGACTCGGCGGAGGAGGCCGGCTTGATCAGAGGGGCCATGTCCGGGACTGGGCTCCGCCGGGCTAGTTTTGGGAGGTGCTACCTTCTGGTGGGCGTAGGTTGGTGAGGAGCCAGCCCGTCGTTGACCCAATCCTTGTTTTGTGGCGGTCGCGTGGGCCAGTGACGGTGCCGAGGCTTCCGGACACCGCGGAGGTGGTACGTCACCGTATCAGCAAGGAGGACCAGCACGTCCGTCGCTACATGGTTGCGTTGGAGGGCAGGTTCGACCATACCTGGCAGGTTCTTCAGGGATCTCACTGGAGCTATGATCATGTGATGGTTCCGTCCCTTTGGGTGTCCACCGCCCGCGCCGATACCCGTCGGGCGCTACTGTTCTAGCTGTACTAGCGATGCTATATGTATGATAGTATTCGAGGTGTATTAGTGATAATATTCGACGATGTACGGACGCATGGAGATGATGTAGTTTTGCTTATAATTGAATGCATCCTAATTTGAATACTACTTTATTTTGTGATTTGATTTTGCTTATTGAATGCTCAAAGTGGAAAACTACTCCTACTTTGAATGCTAAAATTGGAGAGCACTATGCAAGGCGTATGCATATGATTAGTTGATAGCTTATAGGGTTTTTGTTTTCGGAGAAATCTAGGAGCCCCCGGCCCCTCCATCATCCCCGCCGTCGTCCCTGTCACCGCCCCCTCCAACATCGAGGTGAGACTAGCCAAATCCTCTTTTAGAAAGATAATTAAACAATATTTCGGGTTGACCGTAAGTCTGTCGAGTCTCCACCATATATGAGAGGACGAAGAATCCTGACTGTTGTCGTGGGGGTAGCTTCTCCTTCGTTCTCGTGTGCTAGACAATTTGGTGTAATGCACTTGAAAACGAAAGGAGGAGCTACCATACCATCACCGACGGTCGCAAATGTCAGAGAGGAATCAGTGAGGGAGAGTTCCACCATATATATATGAGAGGACGAAGAATCTCGACTGTTGTCGTGGGGGTCACTTCTCCTTTGTTCCCGTGTGCTAGACATTTTGGTGTAATGCACTCGGGGACAAATGGAGGAGCGACCATCACCAATGGTCGAATGTATACACCACGTGAGCTGAGAGTTTTCAAGAAAAGACTCGACAAACCGATAGTCAACCCGTGATGAATAATAATGATCTAACTTAGGTTTTTTAGTACATATATTTAATTGTAGACGTTTAATATTTGAATTATGAACATAGGAAATGTCGTACTCGGACGACGAAAGTCTCCCGGGGGAGTGCGACTGGTGCCACGACGACCGAGGTCAATGCGACAGGCCTCACCTGGACGAAGAACGGCGCTTCAGTATTCAGCTGGAGGAGACCTTCGATGTTGAAACGGTACGCAACGACGGCAACTGTTATTTTCTCGTAATTAAGCACGACTTCAACTATTTCAACGTGTACTTTTCATCTTTTACAATTCGGCTAGCTTATCCCATGCCATGCAAGACGCTACGTCTTGAAGAGGATGGGTTTTGAAGACCATGAAAGTATGGAAACAAAGAAAATTCACCTAAGGACCCATCATGATATAGATTTTGAAGCAGATCTGTATAATTCTGAGAGCGTAACCCATTTTGGTTGCAAAAATTGAGAAGCATTTTGCAAGATGTATGGTTTTGATGAGGGTATGCTTGTCACCATGGATCTTGGTGATCCTGACATCGAGCAAGACAATATGGACATTTGGGTCATTGTTGATACGCCTCCAATTCTACCGCTATGTGAGTTTCTCAAACATAGTTATTAGCTAATTTATATTGTTCATTTCAAAATAGTTGACAGCTTATTTTCATTGACAGCTTATTTTGATTGTTCAAACAATGTGCGGAACATGGTAGGCAGAACCTACTACACCGATGGCTCTGAGTTAACTTATAAGGAGAAAACTCATCTGGTCGGATTTTGTACTGATCTTGAGAATTACAATATCTATTGTAAAACTCCTCCACATTATGGTCAATACGTGCCACTAGTGCACGTGTTGAACTACGGTAACTACTATGGAGATACCCTGGTAAGATTTCTTACTATTACGACATCCGTGCATCTTTTGCATACTTCTAAAACTAGTACATCATTGCTAACTATGAAGTTATTACTATGTTTTTCAACAGATAGTCCCAGAGGATTGTGTGCCTCATTTGATGTATCAGAATGGTAGGCTTGATGTTTTGAACATACAACCAGGTCATCCTACGAATCTCAACAGTCCATACCGGATTTCTAAAAGAAGTGGAGACATGCAAATCAAAGAATGGAAAAAATGTATGGACAGTCGCAAGGAGGTTCTTGGAAGCGCAAGAATTGGAGACAGGATGATCTCCATTCTCCATAATGGAGAGTCAGGGTCTATATTATTTTATACTATTTTACCTTAAAGAGGGTATTTCGGTCCTACCTAATACTGATGATCATGCGCTAAGAACAATTAAGTAGGGTTGGTTCGATGACTATGAGGATGATGATCGTATGACTGGTTATTAATAACGAGTAGAAGTTGTATGATGATGATTAGTAGGACTTGTTATTATATATGATGATGCATGATGCGCGCATGAAGAGTTATTATATATCAGCGGGTGAAATGAACATGGATTGGATTGAAGTGAAGGCAACATGAATATGGTGCATGTCAAAAGTAGTACAATCCAAACTTGATCAAGTTAGGATTAGTATTACTTTCGACATGCACCACATGTTGCCTTCACTTCAATCTAAGCCATGTTTAGGCATAGCAGTACGTAGCGTTGGTAAACCAAGCACGGAGATATAAGAGAGGACACTTCTCTCTAATAGCTACCTAATAACAACCTAAATTAACCCCCAAAACCCCTAAATCAGCCTCTTTCAAAAATAAAACCTCAGCTCCAGCCAGATGCTGACGCGTGAATGCCTATTGGTCCCGGTTGGTGTCACCAACCGGGACCAAAGGCCCCCCGGCCTGGGCTGGCCGTAGCGGCCATGTGGAGGCCCATCTGTCCCGGTCCGTGTAAGAACCGGGACTAAAGGGTTAGGGCATTAGTAACGACCCTTTAGTCCCGGTTCAAAAACCGGGACAAAAGGCCCTTACCAACCGGGACAATAGGCCCTTTTTCTACTAGTGTGTATTCAGTCACACCAAGCATGTTAGCTTCATGCAGATACAATCACCGGATCGTGCAACTTTCTAGTTTCTCTGGTTTGTATGAACCAATATGATTAAAGCTGACTAAACAAAATAGAAATATTTTCTACATGACAGCAAGTCCAGGTAGCCTCTTCCCCTGGCTTTTGAAGGGTTATTGATCGTGTGACCTCATGAGAATGTGGGATAGAGAGGCCATGTTCGTCAATATGGGCACATGAACGTTCTTCTTACATATGCCTTCTGCTTTTGACAAGATAATTGTTTTAGTTCATTGCAGGATGGTCGAGAGTTGGCGGAAGTAGCATGTAGAGCAGGCGTAGCGGGTTGTTGATAGCAGCCTAGGCTTCCAGAGTTCCACTATAGCCTTTTTATCATTTCTTTGTTATGGACCTTGTATGACAACTGTCCTTTTTAATCTTCTGTGTTTAGGCTACATGCATCTTTGTGTGCAGAAGTCATGAGGCTAAACTCTTCTATAGTTTCTCATTTTCTTGATGAGATGATGATATTAAATAATACTTCTATTATCAAAACATATGTAGCTATGTTCATGCTTAACTCTAGTACATACAGGATAACTTTTTCATATAATTTAATTTTAAAAGGACGATAGTCAACTTGACGTACATTTAGGCGGCTGCGCTTGGTTGTACCCATCCGTCACATTTTGGTGTGGGTCTCACCAATCTTGTTTTGAGGGAAATTTTCTAAAAACTTTGTTCCACATTTGTATGTCATCGATCCTCTCAACCTAACACATGGTGATCAACTAAAATAGCAATACGAACCACATAACAGGGATAACCAGTGAACCGGACACATTATTATGTTCACTCTAATCATGGACATATCCATCTCTTGTGTACGAAACCCAATGGCTAATGAAGTAAATGCCTTTTTTTCTCCTAATGTTGTCGGAATTATTCGCATTAACAGAAATTTGGACTAGTATTAGTCCAAAAATACTACTAATTCTGGGACAAAATCACCCATTCCTGATAAGGCAAGAGAAGCCATTGAAAAGCCCTTGGAGTATGGCATCGGTTACATCGGTGCCGTAGTGCCTGGTATGAGCCTCGTGGAGAAGCAATCGCTAGTCCATGGGGCTCATACTTCAGCGCTGCAACGCTTGGTACTCAGACATCGGCTCGAGGCATTTTTGTTGTGGTAGAGTCAATTAAATATTAATCACGAAGAATCATCATATTAGTTCAAACCTACAACGTCAAGCTGTCCCATCAAGCTAATTGGATAATGATACACTTTTTTTTAGAATGTAGGTTCTTCGCCTATTCATATATAGCCACGGATAGAGATGTCATTGACCAGATTAGTTATATCAGCTTGTGATGAATGTTTGATCAGAATCGATTGTAAAAGGCGTGCACAAATATATTATTTTCTCTGAAGAACCAGCAAATTAAAAGTTGTAAATGCAGACGTCTATGCATGCCAGATTGCCATTCTCATTTTATTTTCTCCATTCATCACGTAACATAATTATACTCGTCCACTCGATGGAAGAGGCAACCGGCTGCATGCTAGTAATTAAGAGTGACTTAGATTATATGTATAAATCTCTGCCAACTAGCACTAGAAAACAACAAATATATGGTTGTCAAAAGTGACAGTATTGGTATAAATGTATCCAAAAGAGGTTTCTTATAGTTGCAATAATTTTGTATGTTTCACACACAAAAGAAATTGTAAACCGAAACGTCTAGTCGTCTACATGCATGCCACTATGCAAGTCTCGTTTCGATTTCGTCATTCATCACGTGTAGTAACATATATATACTCTTCCACTTGATCGAAGCTGCAGCCGCCGGCTGCATGCTAATATAATTAATATGTGAAGTAGTAGGAAACCAGCAGTACTATATTAGAGCGTCTCTATTGAAATGTAACCGTCGCTGCACCTGCCGCGACATGAACTCTGCCATTTTCGAGACAGAAAAAAAATCTAGACATGAGCATAACAACATACTAATTGACATTGTCATTACTCGCAAAAAAAACATTGTCAAGCACTCTAATATCCCAAACTTATCCAAAAAAAATACAAGTATATCCATTAAAAAAATAACAATAATCTATGTCGACTACAGTTTGAAACAGAGAAATTTGGATTTTTATACAGGAACTTAGCTGACAACTACTCCCTCCGTTCCTAAATATAAGTCTTTTTAGAGATTTCACTACGGACTACATACGGAGCAAAATGAGTGAACCTACACTTTAAAATATGTCTATATACATCCGTATGTAGTTTGTATTGAAATCCTAGAAAGACTTATATTTAGGAACGGAGGGAGTATTTACAAACTGAGAAATTGGTAACATGTGTGTTTGATCGACGTGGGCTTATCAGTCTTGTGTCTATTAGCCAAGCGGGTTCAAAAACTCTATGCTCACTAATTTGTGACAAGTTATAACTCAAAATCAATTCATCCCTTTGAGTTGATTCATGTGAACACCCTCCGGTCACGTGAAATTTGCCGTTTTGGTCAACAGTGCCACGGTCTTTAAAATATGTACTCCTATTTTTGACAATCAGTTTCTCTTACAACATTTTCTGTAAAATGTAAGAACATATTGTGAAAGTACTTTTCCAGACATGTTCATGCAACTGATTCCCACAATTTTTAGTATTTTTAAGTATATTATTTGTTAAACTTTTATAAATAGCTTTTTAAGTATATTATTTGTCAAACTTTTATAAATAGCTGTAACTTTATCCAAAATGACGGTTCTTAGAGTACCAGAAGGGTGATTGATACCCTTGTAGTTACTCCAGTAACCAACAAGCACAGAGTTGGTCATCTCATACCTTTTTTATTCACAAAAAAATATACACAGTTGATCATCTCACTTTTACAGATATATCTTTTTTGGTTTTTTTAGATATATCTTTGCTGCGACTTGTCGTATGAATAAATTTTCTACGGATCTACTCAGCCTTACTAGTCTTGTGACTTTTTTAAAAAACAAGGTTGAAACCTCCTGCCTTTGTATTGATGCACATAGTCATTTTTATTAAAGGTGATGCAAAACAATAAGGCCAAAGGCATCAATTGTGACTTGTCTACCCTAATTAGGTGACTTGAATATCCTGGATAAGACAGGCACGCCAGCTATAGGTAGTCTAGTGATCACAAGATAAGAAAGCGAAGGGTGAGAGATGGAAAAAAGGAAGAGAGGTTAGGCAGGTCGATCACCACGATCGAGCATGGCGATAGTCCAGTCCAACATATATGTTCACAGATACGCTGCCTGCTGCCATGCAAAGTGTTGTTAAATACACCCTCTATAAAGTAATATAAAACATTTTAGATCACTTGAGGGAGTATTGCTTTGCAACTCGGTCCTATGCTAGCTGCATAGCTTAAGCGAGAATTTGCCACACGTAAAACGCTTCTGTAAGCACCCTACACACCTAAGCTAGCTAAGCTCATCTTGACTTTAGTAACGCTTCATATTCATGGTAGAAGATCCCATTCCCTGTTCTCGTGGACGGAGAAAATCTGTAGCATCGGTTACGTATGGCTAATCAGCTAAGTGCGTGTCGTGATCACATCGTACCACAAGCTTATGTAACACAGTATATACCTCGATCGGGTGCGTGCATGCAATTTTTGTTGAGATTCCTTCAACACAACACAGCTAGTACCATTCGAGTAGTCCGGTCCGCGTAGCTTAGCGGCGACGCTACGACGACCGACGTGCCGGCGGAGACGGTGCGGCGGCCGGCACTCAGGCGTATGCGTCCATCCACCGCCGTCCATATTCTACTGGAAATTAGGGCAAAGATGTATGGGAGATTCGATGCTTTCTCTTTCCCTGGTCCGTGCCGTGCATGCATTCGTACTTCGAGCTCAAAGACATATTCGGGTTAATTTTGTCGTTGGCGTGTCCATGAAATTACGAGTATTTAACCAAAACTACCACAATTGACGGAAACGTGACGAAAAACTACCACTCTACGATTTTGTGCGAAAAACTACCAAATTTGTCCTAAACCGTGGCAAAAAACTACCAAGTCGCGAAAGCGCTCGCTTCGCCCGCGCTAACCCCGAATCTGACCAGTTGGGCCCGCGAATCAGTTGCCACGCTGGCTAACGGACGGCCGCCGCGCGTTGACGGCCGTTATCGGCCCGTCCGCTGTCGGAACGGCGGCTGTCGGTCGGGTGCGGGTCAAGATCTGATCCGTTCCCCTCTCGGTTCACTCTCTCCCTCCTCTCCCTCTCTCTGAACTAGGTGGCGGCCGCCATGTCGTCGTTGATTCCGGAGGGTGGCGGCGCTGGCGGCGGCGACGCTGGCGGCGTTGACACAAGTTTGGACGCTGCTGCCTCGCTCGCGCCTCCACCGATGGCCAGCGGCTCAGTCGATAATTGGTTGGGGAGCACCAGTTTCTCGACGCAGGCCGGCTCGCAGCAACCGGAGGCACCGCTCTCCCAGTCATCGCCAATGGGTTGCCGGTATGCAAGTATCATCTGCTGGGCCTTTGGTTAGCTGCTTCAATCTGGCAAATTAGTAAGATGTGTTTGTTTATGTTAGTTGGACATGTGTAGTAAACTGTATTGCACTTGTAGCTTAGTCAATTTCAATTCAATTCATGAGCACTTATTTGTGCAGTTTGGCTGACCAGAAGTGGGAGATATGGTTTCATTTAGAAGGAAGAAACCCTGTGAAAAGGGGTATATTTGAGTCAGATATTTCTTTGCTTACTCTACAATCACTCATTGCTAGTGAAGGGTATGGGGACAGTGATTACATGTACTATGTGGACGAGGAGGAAATTGGATCTGAAAGAGTAAAGTATTTAGGTAATGAAGCTAGTGCTCATGAAATGTTGGAGTTTTTTCATCATGTCAAGCTAGTGAACATAAAGGTTGTGAGAAATGTTGAACCTGGAATTAGTACACAGGCTAATGAGAATTACATGAACACTCAAGAGAGCTGTTGTGTGAAAAAGGTTGTGGAGCAATCTGAGCTTCAGAATCAGATAGATGATAGAAAGGCTCAGCTTGAGAGGAGCAGGATTCAAAGAGAGGCAGATTTGAACCACTTTGAAGGAGACACTGAAGTGTCTGAATTTTGTTCTGAGGATTCAGTTCATTCAGATGGGAGTGCTGAAGCTGTTCAACAAATGGAAATAGAGTGTGCTTCTGAAGAGGATACAGCATTGCAAACTACTGCTATTGTGAAACATGTGAAGAATCCTGGTCCAACTAGCAGATGTCACAATGAGGTAGAGAAAAAACGTTTTGAAGATTGGTTTCCTGAAGCAGATGAGTTTTGTTTTGCTGGTGATGCAGGCATAAGTGATGAGGAAGAAGATGAAGTTGAACTACCATACCTCATGAAGAAGCCAAAGACAAAGAGTAGTAAGAAAAAGATGAAGGAAAGGCTATATTTTGACCCCTCAATTCCCAATTCACATTTACTCTTGTGCAAGAGCTTGTGTTTTGATACTGTTTACCAGTTCAGAGAAGCATTAAGAGATTTTCATATAAGGACTTTGAGGTCTTTTCACTACCACAGGAACACTCCAAAAAGAATTATTGTTTGGTGTTCACAAAGAGAGCATGGATGTGAATTTTACATGTGTGCCTCCAGGATAGCTCATGAAAGAACATTTTGCATTAAGAAGTGTAACATGGAGCACACTTGTCCAGCATCAGTAGAGAACGCAAAGTTACTACTAAGTGGCTTTCCAAAGCAGTTGAGCCTTCTCTTAGAGCAGATCCTAGAGCACCTGTGGATTCACTTATTAAAAACAGCAAAGTCAAGTTTTCAGTTGATGTATCAAAGAGTGTGGCCTATAGGGCAAGGAGGAAGGCTATTAAGGTTGTACAAGGTGACCAGAAGGAGCAGTACTATAGACAATGGACTACCTACAAGCAGTTCTTGACACAAACCCTGGTAGCAGGTGTGTAGTTACAACATTTGAGGACCCAGAAAACCCTGCCCCAACTCCTAGATTTAAGTACATGTTCTACTGCTTGCATGCATCAAAGCAAGGATTTCTTAATGGTTGTAGGCCCTTTATAGGTAAATCTATAACTGCATTTTGTTCAAAATATCTTGTTGTAAATTTATGGTAGCTAATTTGGGTATGGATGCAGGGCTTGATGGTTGCTTCATCAAGCTAACCACTGGACAGCAAATTCTTGCAGCCATAGGAAGAGATGGCAACAACAACATCTACCCCATAGCCTTTGGTGTGGTTGATAAGGAAGATTCAGAGAGTTTGACATGGTTCCTAACCCAGCTAAGATGTTGCATTGGAAGTGGTAGCAAATTTGGAACCTACACCATTATTTCTGACAGGCAAAAGGTATGCACCCTATCTTAGCTAGTAGTTCAGATATATATTGTTATTAGTAGCTTTATTTCTTTTTGTTCATGACCATGGTTATTAATTTACAATCAGGGTCTTCTTAAGGCTATAAATGAGGTGTTCCCTGATTCCCCTCGGAGATACTGCCTCAGGCACATATATGCAAATTTTCAGTCAGCTGGTTTCAGAGGAGCAGAACTAAAGAAGTTAGTAGATCAGGCTAGCTACTCATTCACCAAACATGGCCATGAATTAGCAATGGCAGAGCTTAAAGCAGAGTGTGAGGATGCCTGGAAGTGGCTTAAAAAATTCCAAAGGAGACTTGGTGTAGGTCTGCAATGGATTACAATTGCAAAACCGATCTTGTTGTGAACAACCTTAGTGAGGTTTTTAACAAAATGATCCTTGATGTTAGGGCCAAACCAATTAGGACTATATTTGAAGGAATTAGGACTAAGCACATGATCAAAAGGCAGAAGACTAGGGAAAAAACAGAGAACAGTAGGTGGATGATCACACCTAACTATTCAGAGAAACTAGAGGAGAATAAGAAGTATGCCAAATTTTGTGATGCATATAATGCAGGTCCTGACATTTGGCAAGTGTCTAGTAAGGAAAATCAGTACTGTGTGAACCTAGCTAGTAAATCATGTGACCGCAGGAGGTGGGACATGACAGGTGTGACATGCAGTCATGCAATAGCAGCAATGAGCAAGATTCACATGCACCCAGAGGACTATGTGCATGAATTTTTCAGAAAAACACTATATATTGAAGCATACAAAGACATAGTGTACCCTGTCCCTGGTCCTGAATTCTGGCCTGACACCCATACTCAGGATATTGAGCCCCCAGTGTTCAAAGAAAATGCAGGCAAGAAACAAACAGCTAGGAGAAAGGGCCAGTTTGAGGTGCCTGCACCAAAGGACACAAGCAGGATGGGAACAATTACATGCAGCAATTGTGGTCTACAAGTCCACAGATATACAAATTGTGGGAAAGCTCTAAAACCTAGTCTTGAGATGAGAAAGAACTTACACCAGGTCATTCAAAAATGATGCATTCTTTGTTTAATTATTTTTGTTCTGGTCTATTTACTAACTGATTTAATTTTGTCATGCAGGAGAATAGAGAAATTTTTAGGGGTTCCTCTAGTGCTACACATCCACCTCCACAACCACCACCTCAACACCAAGCTTCACAGATGCCAGCATCATCTGCTCCACCTCCTAAAGCAATGAGGAACAGAAAAACAACAGCAAGAAAGAGAGGTTCAACATCAACAGTTTCAGCAGGAGCAGCCAGATCTTCACCAGCACCTGCAACAGGATCAGCATCAACAAGAGCTCCAAGAGGATCAGCATCAACAAGAACATTTAATGCACCAAGAACATCCACTAGAGAACCAGGGATATTGGCAGGCAAGAGGAAGAGGAAACCTCCTAGCAAGTTTGCATCCTATTTCAATGCTAGTGGAAACTATTGAAACTCTGTATCTAAGTTTGTTTTCTGCTACTTAGTTTGAGTGTATGGTACTAAGTTTGTGTTCTGCTACTAAATGTGTGTTGTGCTACTAGCCTGCTTAAATTCAGACATGTGAACTTGTGGACAATGTTGAATGTATGGTACTTATTTGTGCCCAATACCAATGGGCTAAGTGCTACTAATTTGTTTTGATTTGTTTTTTAGTTTTACTTTGCCATTTGTACAGTTTAGGTGCATGTTTTAATTTGTTTTATTTGTTTTACATTGCCATTTCTACAGTTCAGAAGTTACTGCCAAATTCATTTTAGGAAAAAAATCTGCACAAAAAAAAGTCTGCCCTGGGGCTCGAACCCAAGACCAGTTGGTTGTAACCATGCGTTCAATACCAATGGGCTAGTGCTAGTGATTTGTTTGACTAGCATCGGCCAAACTTATTATATGTTGTTAGCCACGTTGTCTATTCAGCGTGCGTTTCAGCCGGCAGCGTGGTGAGCGTGCGTTGAGTAAAACCAGCCGTTTCGGATTCTACGACTTTATTATGTGTCCACCCACCACGCCCTCTGCTCACTCGCCCACTCGCCGCTCGCACCGCCCACTCCACTTCCCCCTCTCTCCTGTCGAAATCGCCGCCGACAACCACCGCCACTGCCGTCGCCATGGACTGGCAGCTGGCCATCGAAGCTCTCGCCGGCAACAACCAAGAGATGCGCGCGCAGTACAGGGAGATCGCGCGCTGGTTCCCCAGTCTGGCGATGCTGAGGAACCACGCCCGCGGCCTCATGAAGGTGATGACAGCTGCTGAAAAGCAGCGCGCCTTCCCTGCCGGCCGCACCATCCCGCCGTCGACCATTCTGCTGTGGGCGATGCGCGAGGTGCAGCGCTCCCCCGACCCCAGGCAGCGCGCCCGATGGTGGATGTACCGCTCATCCACCACGCTGCCGACCGCCGCGGACCACGTCACCGACGCCGTCCTCGCTCTCCCAGCCCCAATCAACAATGCCTACTGGGAGAGGCGCAATCCATGGGTCCTTGGGCCCTCTGACGACTCTGACGGCGAGTCTTCTGACGACGAGTCAAGTGACGATGATGAGGACGAGCCCTCTGACGACTCTGACGACGAGGTGGATGAGGTCGTCGTCCTCTCTGACGACGAGCCTGAAGTGCAGCTGCTGGCTCCCTTCCTCGACGCCGTGGAGGGGGACAGGAACCTCCCAATCCACGTGGATGCGCTGCCGGAGGTTGCCGATCTCCCAGACGGCGTCGTCGTGAAGCAAGAACAAGATGGCGGCGAGGAAGATGTGCTAGAGCCGGCGTCGGGCAAGAGGAAGAGGGCGGCCATGACTGCGGTGCGCCGCTCCCAGCGCCTGAAGATGCTGAAGAAGGAGGAGTGAAGTGCTTCCTTCAGTTACTTCAGTGCACTAATATTCAGTTTCGTCAGTCCTGAACTTTCGTAAGTTCAGTAAGTTCCTAGGTTCAGTTTCGTCAGGCACTATCTACTACTAGTTGCTATTTATGTCAGGCACTATCTACTACTAGTTGCTATCTATGTCAGACTATGAATGGCAGTACTATCTATCTATGTCAGACTATCTATATATGTTACTTGCTACTTGCTACTTGCTACATATGTTAAGTTATTTGTCAGACTATCTAAGCTAATTGCTATATATGTTACTTGCTACTTCCAACTATGTCACTACTGTCAGTTATCCACACATGATATATGCAGAGTAAAACAACCTCATCATAGATAAAACATTCTTACTTACTTAACTTAGCATGAGTACTCACTTAGCATAGTAGGTCTTAACATAATAGTCATTACATTATAGATAAAATCAACTAGTTCTTAAACCATAACAGTACCTCCCTCCCTCATACCATTCTGAAAGCACATGAAACTTTCCCAAAATATACACCTAACATGCATCGCATTCCAAGGCTAGCTATATATATAGGCCTACTAATTACTTAACCCACACACCAACCACTTCACTCATTCATAATTTCCTTGATCCTCTCCAGCTTATCTTTGCTGGCATGCCCAGTTGAGCAGATCAGCAATCAGATACTCTAGCTTCTTCTTCTCTTGCTTAAGTAGGTCCCTGTCCCCCTCCACTTCCTTCATGGCCTTCCTCATGTTCTGAATAATATCTGCTTGGCTTTGAAGAATGCACCTTTGCTCCTTGGCAAGCTTCAGCTTTTCCATACTTAACTCAATCTTTGCCTGATCCTCAAGTTGTTTCTTCTTCTCATTTAGTTCATTGATTGCCTGACTGGTATAGTACATGTCATGAGATATCTTGCCATCTTGATAGTCAAATAGCTTGGATACATCTTCCACCAACTGGTTGTAGTTGTTTGACAGGAAATCAATTTCCTTCTGTAGCTTGGCCACCTCTTTCTCATGGGCTTGTTTGTCATTCACCCTCCCCAAGTTCTGCTCATGGTACATGTCCCAAATCCTGGTTAGGCACCTTTGTAGAATCTCTGGCCAAGGACCATCCACCCACTCCACAACCCCACAGTTCACACCTACATCCTACAGAAGCAATTATTTATAATTAACCACAAAGCACTTAGTAACAAGCTTAGTACAGATAACTAAAGTCATTTCATTTAACTGAAACCCTTTGTTTACATCAATATGCTCTCTGAATTATGCAAACATAATTCTTTCATAGTTAGCACACAGCACCTGACTTAGCATCAGAGATAAATTCAGTTAACAGCTATATTTAGCAGTAGATATAAATTCATTTAACTCTGTTCTTTTTCAGTTAACAGCTATATTCAGTAAACACCTAACTAATACATTCAGTTCACAGTACACTAAAGATCTCTGCATGTAGGTGTTCTCAGGTTCAGTCATGTATTGAATTCAGTTAACTAAAGATCTACTTTCACATATAGCTTCCATATGTATGGCACTTTCAAGTTTTAGTTCTAAACTACAACACACATCTCTGCACATCACACATCTCTACACCACATGCTGCACTACACATCTCCAGCAGCAAAACACATCACACATCTCCACCAGCAAAACAAGTTAGCGTTCAAGATTTAATACCTGCTGCACAGGACAACCCAGGAATCGCCTCCCAGTCAAAGCACCTTCAAAAGCCACCACCTTCTTCGGCCTCTGATGATGCATCATGCACGTCGGCTCAGATTCAGTGTAAGAACCACAGAAAGATGGTTCCACCACACTGTAAGGGGTTTCCTGCAAAAGAAACTTCGAATCAAACCAAAAGCAACTTGGAATCTCCAATTTGGATGAACCAACCCTAACCCTAACTCTGTTCCACCATTATGCACTTACAAAGAGTTGAGGATCCATTGAAACCATGTTGATGTCCTCGTCCGAGCTCTCCTCGTCATTCCAGGATGGCATCCTCAACTTCTACCGGCAGCAATGGCCACGGCGGCGACGGCGATAGGCTGACCTAGATCAGAGCACCAGGGAGAGGGAGAGGATGAGGACGAGTGAGAGCGAGCGAGGAGGAAGAGAATGAGCGAGTGGCTGAGCTCGCTCTCACTTATTGGCCCACCGACAGCCGCCGTTCCGACAGCGGACGGGCCGTTAACGGCCGTCAAGGCGCGGCGGCCGTCCGTTCGCCAGCGTGGCAACTGATTCGCGGGCCCAACCTGTCAGATTCGGGGTTAGCGCGGGCGAAGCGAGCGCTTTCGCGACTTGGTAGTTTTTTGCCACGGTTTAGGACAAATTTGATAGTTTTTCGCATAAAATCGTAGAGTGGTAGTTTTTCGACACGTTTCCGTCAATTGTGGTTGTTTTTGTTAAACACTCTGAAATTACGGAAAACGATGATCACGTAATCAAGTGCTTAATCTCCATCCGACGACGAGTCTTATTATCAACGCAGTATTTAAGATTCCAGCTGGCTGGTTAGGCGGCTGATAGACATCATCCATTCCTCGTACGGGTGTGCTGTGGATCGCCAGTGGACCGACCGATCGCTACCGTCTCCTCGCGGGGTCGGTCTGTCCTTGTCAGCTCGTGCCTGTCTCGACGATGCTGATCGTTTTTTCTCAAAAGAAAGAAAAATCAAGAACAAACGATGCCGACCGCTCGAGCATGCATGGCATACAGCTGGCACACGAACGGACTGCGGGATGGCTCATGCTAACAGTTTTCCGCCGTGGACGTCGTGCAAATCTACACGACACGTACGTACGTCGTCGCCTCATGCATGCATGCACGAAAGTCATGTGCACAAACTTTACGCTCGGATCGGTGCACCGCCTCAGATGTAGTCCGGCCAGCACCGGCACCGTCCGCGGATTCCCTTTCCCGAAGCTCACTATCATGTCAAACTAAATATACTCTTGGTGATCCGGAGAGTGCACGCGTGCACTTGCAGATGCAACTTTTTGTTCTTGCACTAGTAGAAAAAGGGCCTATTGTCCCGGTTGGTAAGGGTCTTTTGTCCCGGTTTTTGAACCGGGACTAAAGGGTCGTTACTAATGCCGTAACCCTTTAGTCCCGGTTCTTACACGAACCGGGACAGATGGGCCTCCACGTGGCCGGTGCGGCGAGCCCAGACAGGAGGGCCTTTGGTCCCGGTTGGTGGCACTAACCGGGACCAATAGTCATCCACGCGTCAGCATTTCAGGGGCTGGAGTTTTTGTTTTTTTTTGGGGGGGGGGGGGGGGTTGGGGGTCTTGGGGGGTTAATTTAGGTGTTTCATATATTGTGTTAGCTGGCTAATTAATAGAGAGAAGTGTCCTCTCTTATCTCCGTGCTTGGTCGACGCTACGTACTATATACGTATGGAGAGGACTAGACACGCTAGCTAGTAATCAAATGAAGGAAACAGAAGATCGTCATGAACATATGCATACAGAGAGAAGTGATATCGACCACCTCTCCTTCTCCGAGAGATTGGTCGAACAACAAGTTCTCATATATCTATCCGACACTACCAGCTACATATATACAATAATTATCTCTTACAATATAATCTTCTAATTAAATTATAAGAACACAGGGTTCACATAGTATTCTCCGTTTTCAGCGATCACGTGGTCAAGGAAGAATGCCGCCAATACCTCTTGAATTGCTCGCATACGATCTGGTGCTAGGAGTTCATCCCGCATCCGAAAGATCTAATTTGAAGAAGGGGTCAATACATATATATATGAATAAATGAAACTCAACACAAATGATGGTGATAAAATAAAATCGTGAATATTATTGCTTACGCACTTCATATTGTTCGTCAGAGTAGCCCCGCTTATAGGTCGTGTAGCGGATGGACTCGCAAACGTAGTATCCATAGTAATTATTTTTGGGTTCCTGCCACAACCACTTTACAAGAAATAGAGGTCAATCAAACTGATAAGCAAGCAATGTAAATGGTATTGATGAAACTAGCGCTTGAATCACTAGGAGATGCGCGGAACATGCTACTATAGTACTTACTTTCGGGTGTTTAAATTGCAGCTTCTTCGGCAGTCCGGGAGCTTTTTTGGTGAATTTTCTTCAAACCCTGCTAGACAAAGAAAACAATTACTTGATATCCGGAAATGAACAAAGTTGCTGATATGGTGGATAATGATCGATTTAACTTACTTCTCGAGCATTTGAGTCATGTCCGCATAGTCCTGGGGATCTTTTCGTCTCGAGTCTAAGACGGTTACTACTCCCTGCTCAAGCTTAATCTCCAGGAGAATATAATGGAAGCTGCGCACGCATGCATAAGTCATCAATTACATTACTATAACCTGGACTAATAAGGGAAACCGAATATGCACAAGCCAGTAACACTCACTTGAAGTTGTAAGGAAAGAGTATCATATCTTTGTTTTCATTTATTACCAACGATCGTAGCAAGTTGGTCTCGGTATTTTCGGCATGATATTTAACCTCGGTTGCATCTATGAGATTTGTGTTAATGAACCCAATATCACCGATTTGTCTTTTCTTCAATTCGGCGATCTTCAATCTGCATAATATAGTGAGGATAATTATAAATACATGCAATGAAAGAGCTGACCTATATAGAGAGACTTAATGACAGAAGTAGTACTACTTACAGACAGTAGCAAGTGATCGTTGATTTATCGAGGGCCTTTCGATTGAAAAACGGGAAGAACTCCTCAAATGGAACATTCAACAGTTCAATTCCAACGAGGTCATGCTCCGGTTTAACTCTCAGCGTCAAAGTATTCCTCCCCCCAGACTCTCTGCAGGTTTTCATGTACCAATCATGTAATCTTCGCATCATCATTGTTAGAGATCTTTCATCTTTGACGAGAGGCTTCCCGTAATGGTATTTGTTTTCGTCCACCTCCAAGATATCATAATGTACATCGTCGGGCAGGTAATCTCCAAGATTGCTATAACCGGGCACCATCCTCGGCTCATTAGCGACGATGTCGCTAGACACCTTGAGCGGGGGGCACGATTGGTTCGCTTGTTCGCCGAGCTGGGCAATTTTTTTCCCAGCTCGTCGTTCTTTTAACCTTTGATCACTGACAGTACTTCCCGACCGCTCCGCTTCGGCAAATGTCTTTGCAATAATGCGCTCATAGTTGCCTTTCAGCGGAGACTTTGGTGGTTTTGTCAGGGCAGCCAGAGTGCGCTTCGCTTTCACCGGATCTACATTCTCCTCCAGAGGTGGATGTTTATTTGTATTCACCCCTTCAAAGAAGTTCGTCACTTCGGCTCGCACGATCTTCGTGGTTTCCTCCTCGGTCCTCTCGTATGGTAACTTCTCTGGAGTCTTCAGAGAAGGACCGAATCTGTATTACCTCCCGCCTCTGGCTGTACTGCTAGACGCCGGCAGAGCAGACGGAGCGGCTGCGGCTGTCTTCTTTCCTTGCTTACGAGGCGGAGGAGAAGGACTACGACGCGCCGGAGCAGCCGGAGCAGCGGCGGGTCTCTTCCGCCCTTGCTGACGAGGCGGAGAAGGAGGCGGAGTGCCGCCACGCGCCGGAGAAGAAGGCTGAGTGCCCTGATCACTCGCCGGAGGAGGAGGCGGAGGAGGAGGCGGAGTGCCGCCACGCGCCGGAGAAGGAGGCTGAGTGCCTTGATCACTCGCCGGAGGAGGAGGCGGAGTGCCCTTACTCGCCGGAGGCGTCCAGTTCGGAAGGTTGATGAGCTCCTTCTGCCATAGGCATGGAGTCTTCAGAGCAGAACCCAGCCGAGTCTCCCCTTCACCGGTAGGGTAGGCAAGCTGGAGGTCCTCAAATCCCTCCGTTATTTCATCCACCATCACCCTAGCATATCCTTCTGGAATCGGCCGGCAGCGGTAGGTTGCGCCGGGTTCAGGAGGTAAAACAGAGCCAACAGCCGCCTTGACTTTGAAGTTCTGCCATTGCGTCATAAGGTGGCTATGTTGAGACTCCGTGATAGCATCCACGGGGTAGCTAGCAGGAGCCGTCAAGACATGCTCCGGCTGAAGCAGCTCGGTGGAAACCACGCTGCTTCTCCGCTGAGATGGCGGGGTAGCTTCGGGGGTAGTTTCGGCATGTCAATTGCCGTCTCGTTCCTCTAGCGCTTGAACCCTTTTGTGCAGCTTCTGAATTTGGGTCTGCTCCACTTTTTTCCTCCTCTCCTTGCTTTTGTAACCGCCTGCATCCGGAAAACCAGCCTTCCACGGAACGGAGCCTGGCGTGCCTCGTGTCAGTCCAGGGTGCTCAGGATTCCCGAGGGCCATTGTGAGCTCGTCGTTCTCTCTGTCTGGAACGTCCTTGCTGCGCTGCATCGATATAGTGCTGAAGCCTCTTGACTGGTATTCTCAAAAGCTCGTCCGTCCAAACGCACCTCCCTGATACAGGGTCCAATTTTCCGCCAGCCCCGAAGAACCAAGTCCGGCAACGGTCTGGCCAGTTCATTGTCTGTGGTTCGATCCCTTTATCAAGAAGATCATTCTCAGCCTTGGCCCACTTAGGCCGGGTTTTGAGGTAGCCACCTGACCCCGTGCGATGGTGAAGGTTCTTCTTCGCAGCATTCTTCTTGTTTGTCGCAGCATTCTTCTTACTCTTTTCCGATGTCTTGTGGGCCACAAATGCGGGCCAGTGATCTCTGATCTTCTCATACCGGCCGATGAATTCTGGTGTCTCTTCTTTGTCGACAAACGTTTTCAGCTCATTCTTCCACCTCCTGAATAGGTCTGCCATCTTCTTAAGAGCATGAGACTTGATTAATTGCTCTTTAACTGGCTTCTCCGGATCCTCCTCTGGCGGTAGGGTGAAATTTGCCTTCAACTCAGTCCAAAGATCATCTTTCTGCATATCATTGACATAAGACACCTCAGGGTCTTCCTTCTTAGGCTTATACCATTGGTGGATGCTGATCGGGATCTTGTCCCTAACAAGAACCCCGCACTGAGCAGCAAATGCTTCCTTTGTCCGGATGGGTTCAATCGGTTGGCCGTCGCGCGAGATTGCTGTGATCTCAAACCTTTCATCCGAGCGCAACTTTCTCTTCGGGCCTCGTCTCTTTACCGAAGTTGTGCTCGATCCAGAGGGCTAGAAAAAAGAAGAAAGACGAGAGTTAATTAATATGTGTACATACCAAAACAATGAATGCATCAATTAGCTAGTCAGCATAGGCTTAACTAATATATTTACCTGGCCGGACTCTGTTCGGTCACCGGAGCCGTCACCACGGGCTCCTTCTTGCACCAGCATTGGGTCACCAGAGCCATCATAATCATGTCTTTCCTCCTCCACTCTTCGATCACCGTAGCCTGCTTCTTCACCCTGTTCTTTCAGACCATCATTGTCATTAAGATACGACAAGATATCATCTCCGGCTAAGATTATGTCCCCCAACACCTCTTCTGCTTCCTCGTCTCGTCCGTGCTCCATTGTTTCTGCAAATATTACAACATGGCAATTATTACACAAACATGACAAAAGGTGGATATATTAGTGCAAACGTAGACCTAGCTTATTCCGGGTTTGGGGTGGCCTCGGCAACACTTCAAGGGTAGGGGCGCGGCGGGAGGGGGTAGGAGACCAACATCGTTTTTTTCTAGGGTTTGGGTGTCCTCGAGAGTTTTGGTCGAGCGAGAGGGCCGGGGGGTGCTCCCGTGGTATAAGTTATCACGGTCGAGAGGGGGTATATATATCGACCGCCCATCATGTCGAAGTTATTTTGGAATGGAGTTCCCGATAAAAATTAAGAAGAGGAAGTAGAAGATAAAAAAAGTGGAGAAGAAGAAAAAAAAAGGAGAAGAAGAAGGAATAGAGGAGAAGAAGAAAAAATAGACTCTATTTTTTCTTCTTCTCCTCTATTCCTTCTTCTTCTCCTCTTATTTTTCTTCTTAATCCTCTTCTTAGTTCATTCCTTCTTCCTTTCTTCCTAGCTAGATATATAAAACTTTTCTAAAAAATGTTATCGGGGAGGGGGTATCGACCTCCCCTCATGTTGAAATTATCGGGGAGGGGGTATATCGACCCCCACCCCCCTCATCATGCATATATAGCTACCACATACATATATACATTGAAAAAAATACATATATACAACAAAAACATTAATACACATATGAACAAAAAATACATATATGAACAAAAACATGTTGTGAACAAAAAAATTAATGTAATAAATCTAATAACAAATTAATCTAATAAAAAACATGCTCTGAACTTACATATAGCCACATACATACAAATATACATTTTATATATATGAATAAAAAATTAATCTAATACAAAATAAAAACAGAGGCGGACCGGCGCGGTGGCTCACAGCGGGGGCGTCTGGCGATGGCGACGGCGGGGAGGCGAGGGCGCCGGCGCGCGGGGGCAGGCCGCGGGAAGGGGCTCGGGCGCGGGGCAGGGGCCGGCGCGGCGACGGCGTGGTCAGGGACAGACGGGGCGCGGCGACGGAGTCAGAGGCAGGGGCGGCGCGGCGATGGCGTCGGAGGCAGGGCGGCGCGGCGACGGCCTCGGAGGCAGGGCGGCGCGGCGACGGCCTCGGAGGCAGGGCGGCGCGGCGACGGCGTCGAAGGCAGGGGCGATGATGGCGACGGCGACGAGGAGCAGCGCTGGGGCGTCGGGGACGAACTGACGGTGAAGTTGTGAAATTTCACAAGTCCAGCTTATATACAAAGAGCATTGGTACCGGTTGGTGGCACCAACCGGGACCAATGCTACCTTTAGTCCCGGTTGGTGCCACCAACCGGGACCAAAGGCCTCTTTTCAGCAGCCCAAAGGGCGGGAAGCGGCGGCCTTTGGCCCCGGTTGGTGCCACCAACCGGGACTAAAGGGGGGCATTGGTCCCGGTTGGTGCCACCAACCGGGACCAAAGGCACCCTTTAGTCCCGGTTGGTGCCACCAACCGGGATGGAAAGCCTTGCACAGCGGCGTGGTGGTGGGAGTTTAGTCCCACCTCGCTAGCTGAGAGAGAGCCGCACCTGTTTATAAGGTGCGGTGCGCCTGAGCTGTCGAGCTCCTCTCTAAAGCAGGCTTACGGGTCTAACCTCTCTGTACATGCCTGTGGGCCTTCTGCGGGCCTGAATCCTGGCCCATGGATGGGTTTCTAGTCGTATTCAGGCCGTGGTGGCCCAGTAGGTGGCATAATTTTTATTTTTTGCCTGTTTTTTTGTTTTCTTTTTTGCTTTATTTATTTTGTTTTGTTTCTACTTACAACAAAAAACTTATTTATTTTATTTTATTTTGTTTCTAATTACTTATTTATTTTACTTTATGAGAATTCTTTTTGCTATTAAAGTTTCTAACAAAAAAAGTTCTTTATGAAAATTATTTTTGCTTTCAATGATTTTGAACAGAAAATGCTTCGATAATTTTAGTTGCATTAATTTTATATAGTTTTAGTTTCAATAATACTAGAGGTTGCTTATAATGTTTTGAACAGAAAATACTTTGATAATTTTAGTTTCATAAATTTTATTTATGTTATTAAAGTTTATTTTATTTTGTTTCTACTTATATACTTTATTAAAGTTTATATTATTTTGTTTCTAATTACTTATTTATTTTATTTTTTATTTTTCATGCACCATTTTTCATGCATTTACTGATTATTTTGAGCTATAAGACCCTAAAATTGAAAAGCCTTTCAAATGAAATCTGAAAAGGTTGAAAGTTGGCATGGTATCATCATTTCATCCACATAGCATGTGCAAGAAAGTTGAGAGGGTTACGGCAAAAACTGGATGCACTTCGTGTACAAAATGGACAGTCTCTTTCGAAGTATCAGGATTTCATACGGAAACTCGTCTGTTACAAAGGGATTTTATTTTTTTAAACTTATGTGAACTCCTGACTTTTTGTGTGTTCAAAATGCACCATTCAAAGCCACGTCATCAATTTTCAACCCTTTCTGACTTCATTTGTTATTTTTCATGCATTTATTGATTATTTTGAGCTATAAGACCCTGAAACTGAAAAGCATTTCAAATGAACTCTGAAAAGGTTGAAAGTTGGCATGGTATCATCATTTCATCCACATAGCATGTGCAAGAAAGTTGAGAGGGTTACGGCAAAAACTAGATGCACTTCGTGTACAAAACGGACAATGGTATCATACTCGTCTGTTACAAAGTTGGCATGGTATCATCATAATAGTTGCGGGAGAAAGTCTTCACTTTTTCTTCGCTTGTGTCATTTGCTTATTGCGCCGTAACCATGGATAATCTTCATCATTTATCAGGATGCTTGGGTCAGCCTTGACTTTGAAGGGAGGAATTTCATGAAACTTTTCATAATCTTCAGACATGTCTGTCTTGCCCTCCACTCCCACAATGTCCCTTTTTCCTGAAAGAACTATGTGGCGCTTTGGCTCATCGTATGATGTATTCGCTTCCTTATCTTTTCTTTTTCTCGGTCTGGTAGACATGTCCTTCACATAGATAACCTGTGCCACATCATTGGCTAGGACGAACGGTTCGTTAGTGTAGCTAAGATTGTTTAGATCCACTGTTGTCATTCCATACTATGGGTCTACTTGTACCCCGCCTCCTGACAGATTGACCCATTTGCACTTAAACAAAGGGACCTTAAAATCATGTCCGTAGTCAAGTTCCCATATGTCCATTATGTAACCATAATATGTGTCCTTTCCCCTCTCGGTTGCTGCATCAAAGCGGACACCGCTGTTTTGGTTGGTGCTTTTTTGATCTTGGGCGATCGTGTAAAATGTATTCCCATTTATCTCGTATCCTTTGTAAGTCAATACAGTCGAAGATGGTCTCCTGGACAATGAGTACAACTCATCACAAACAGTGGTGTCACCTTTGAGACGTGTTTCCATCCAACTGCTGAAAGTCCTCATGTGTTCACATGTAATCCAGTCGTCACACTGCTCCGGGTGTTTGGAGCGCAGACTGTTCTTGTGTTCATCGACATACGGGGTCACCAAGGTAGAGTTCTCTAGAACTGTGTAGTGTGCTTGAGACCAAGAATGCCCGTCCCTGCATATTATTGAGTCCGCTCCTAGCGTGCCTTTTCCAGTTAGTCTCCCCTCATACCGCGATTTAGGGAGACCTATCTTCTTAAGGCCAGGAATTAAGTCAACACAAAACCCAATGACATCCTCTGTTTGATGGCCCATGGAGATGCTTCCTTCTGGCCTAGCGCGGTTACGGACATATTTCTTTAGGACTCCCATGAACCTCTCAAAGGCAAACATATTGTGTAGAAATACGGGCCCCAGAATGACAATCTCGTCGACTAGATGAACTAGGACGTGCGTCATGATATTGAAGAAGGATGGTGGGAACACCAGCTCGAAACTGAAAAGACATTACGCCACATCACTCCTTAGCCTTGGTAATTTCTGGGTCGATCACCTTTTGAGAGATTGCATTGAGGAATGCACATAGCTTCACAATGGCTAATCGGACGTTTTCCGGTAGAAGCCCCCTCAATGCAACCGGAAGCAGTTGCGTAATAATCACGTGGCAGTCATGAGACTTTAGGTTCTGAAACTTTTTCTCTGGCATATTTATTATTCCCTTTATATTCGACGAGAAGTCATTCGGGACCTTCATACTGAGCAGGCATTCAAAGAAGATTTCTTTCTCTTCTTTCATAAGAGCGTAGCTGGCAGGACCTTCATACTGCTTCGGAGGCATGCCGTCTTTTTCGTGCAAACGTTGCAGGTGCTCCCGTGCCTCAGGTGTATCTTTTGTCTTCCCATACACGCCTAAGAATCCTAGCAGGTTCATTGGGTTATTGCCATCCGCGCTTAAACCAAACCATACGTTCCTTGGGTCAGCTGCAAACTCAGCCCAGTACTTTCTCTCGATTTTTCTCCACTGCGACCCGTCAGCGGGTGCTCTCAACTTCCCGTCTTTCTTACGGCCCTCACTGTGCCATCGCATCAACTTGGCATGCTCTTCGTTTCTGAACAGACGTTTCAACCGTGGTATTATAGGAGCATACCACATCACCTTCGCAGGAACCCTCTTCCTGGGGGGCTCGCCGTCAACATCACCAGGGTCATCTCATCTGATCTTATACCGCAATGCACCGCATATCGGGCATGCATTCAGATCCTTGTACGCACCGCGGTAGAGGATGCAGTCATTAGGGCATGCATGTATCTTCTGCACCTCCAATCCTAGAGGGCATACGACCTTCTTTGCTGCATATGTACTGTCGGGCAATTCGTTATCCTTTGGAAGCTTCTTCTTCAATATTTTCAATAGCTTCTCAAATCCTTTGTCAAGCACATCATTCTCTGCCTTCCACTGCAGAAATTCCAGTACGGTACCGAGCTTTGTGTTGCCATCTTCGCAATTGGGGTACAACCCTTTTTTGTGATCCTCTAACATGCGATCGAACTTCAGCTTCTTCTTTTGACTTTCGCATTGCGTCCTTGCATCGACAATGACCCGGCGGAGATCATCATCATCGGACACTGGTCCTCTTGATCTTTAACAGCTTCCCCCGTTGCAGCATCATTGAGCACATCGTCTGGTTCCTCTTGATCTTCAGCAGCTTTCCCCGTTGCAGCATCACCGTATTCAGGGGGCACATAGTTGTCATCGTCCTCTTCTTCTCCGTCGTCTTCCATCATAACCCCTATTTCTCCGTGCCTCGTCCAAACATTATAGTGTGGCATGAAACCCTTGTAAAGCAGGTGGGTGTGAAGGATTTTCCGGTCAGAGTAAGACTTTGTATTCCCACATTTAGGGCATGGACAACACATAAAACCATTCTGCTTGTTTGCCTCAGCCACTTCGAGAAAATCATGCACGCCCTTAATGTACTCGGAGGTGTGTCTGTCACCGTACATCCATTGCCGGTTCATCTGCGTGCATTATCTATAATTAAGTGTGTCAAAAACCATTACAGAACATCATGAATAGATAATTAAGTGTCCAAATTAATAGAAGTTCATCATCACATTAAAACCAAAGTACATACATAGTTCTCATCTAACAACATATAGCTCTCCAGAGCATCTAATTAATTAAACCATACATTAAAACTATGTAAAACATTTCAATGCGAAAACAAATGCGATCATAATCGCAACCAAGGTAACAATTGATCCAACGGCATAATGATACCAAGCCTCGGTATGAATGGCATATTTTCTAATCTTTCTAATCTTCAAGCGCATTGCATCCATCTTGATCTTGTGATCATCGACGACATCCGCAACATGCAACTCCAATATCATCTTCTCCTCCTCAATTTTTTTTATTTTTTCCTTCAAGAAATTGTTTTCTTTTTCAACTAAATTTAACCTCTCGACAATATGGTCGGTTGGAATTTCCGGTTCACATACCTCCTAGATAAATAAAATCTATGTCACGTTTGTCGGCATAATTTTCATAAACAATAAATAAACCAATAGTTATAAAGATAATATATACCACATCTGAATCATAGACAGGACGAGGGCCGACGGGGGCGGATACCAAAACCATCGCACTATATAATAACAAGCAATAAAATAGTAAGAAAATTAGACAAGTATCTATCTAAAGTAAGATTTTTTTTTCAGAAAGAAGATAAGAACAAGAGGCTCACCACGGTGGTGCCGGCGACGAGATCGGCGCGGGCGATCGACGGCGGTGAAGACGGGAATGGGACGTGACGGGCCGCTAAACCTAGACAAATCTCGAGGAAAATGGAGTTTTGAGGTCGAGCTTCGAGAGGAGAAAGCTTAACTAGTGTCGCTCGGGCATTTCATCGAACACCTCATGTGCATAGGAGGTGAGCTAGAGCACCACAAAGCCCTCCCCTCGCCGGCCAGAGAAAAACAGAGCACTGGAGTGCTCTGCCCGCGGGTGAGGGGTATATATAGGCACCTCATTGGTCCCGGTTCATGGCATGAACCGGGACTAAAAGGCAGTCTGTGGTCCCGGTTCAAGCCACCAACCGGGACCAATGGTGGTGGGACAGGAGCGAGGCTCATTGGTCCCGGTTCGTCCCATCAACCGGGACCAGAGGGGCTAGACGAACCGGGACCAATGCCCCCACGAGGCCCGGCAGGCCCCTGGCCTCACGAACCGGGACCAGTGCCCCTTGGTCCCGGTTCTGGACTGAACCGGGACTAATGGGCTGACCCGGCCTGAATCAAAGCCCTCTTTTTGTTGACTTATTACTTTGCGTCGTGTTTATCTTTTTAGGAACACACGTACAACTCGATCACAGACATGTGTATCCAGATGATCAGTTGAAGCTACCAATAGCTATAGCAAGATGATTGACCGACCACATGCATGTGTTCCGCTCCGATTTGACCACACAGGAGTACTGCAGAATGTCAAGAAGAATGAATAGCGTACAGCGAGACACGCACACATGCACGCATGCACAGCCTAGCTAGCTAGTAGTAGCATAAAAGGTGACTGAACTCAACTCATGAGCCTAGCTAGCTTCTCTGATTTCACCAATGGTACGCATAGCAGCTACTACCACCTAAACACTTAGCAGGGTGCATCCATGTGCATGCAACCCGTGTGAGTTTGTTTCTAGATATTTCGATGTGCACAGGACATACGTACATGCATGGCTGTTGGCCGGCCGTTCGGTCTTGCTTGGGCGCGAGTGCTTGCTGAGAAAGCTAGTGCCCATACGCGTGATCAGCTTTCATTAATTGTGCATGCTCACTGCCTTGTCTTGTTAGACCTGCTTTGTTCCGCTGATGGCTTGCTGGAAACATGTCCATTCTGTTGTTGCGTTTTTATTTGCTGAAATGAATGATTTCTTCAGGGAAATAGCAAAGAGCACATTACACATTGTACTATGAACAAAATGTTGTCGGGAGTACCTAACGTGTTCATAGTACAATTATTATGGCCTTCAATGCCATGTCATATCTGTTGCGCAGGCCCAAATTATTAATTTAGCTATCAAAGTGAAGATGTGTCCTGTCCCTAGAGTTGTCTTTTCAAGTACTAAATGATGCCCTGCATTGGTGTAGGAATGGTGCAATATACACTAGTAGAAAAAGGGGCTTTCGTTCGAGCCTGACCAGCCCATTAGTCCCGATTCTTCCACGAACCGGGATCAATGGAGGCATCTGTCCCGGTTCGTGAGCCTAGGGGGCCGGCCGGGGCCTCGTGGGCATTGGTCCCGGTTCGTCTGGGCCCATTTGTCCCGGCTATTGGCACGAACCGGGACCAATGGGCGTCGCTCCTGGCCCACAACCATTGGTCCCGGTTCGTGGCAGAAACCGGGACAGAAGGATGGCCTTTAGTCCCGGGTCGTGCCATGAACCAGGAAAAATGATTTGCCTATATATACCCCCTCGCCGGCGAGCAGAGCACTCCCCAGTGCTCTGTTTTTTGCTGGCCGACGAGGGGGAGGGCATTGGGTGCTCTAGCTCACCTCCTATGCACATAAAGTGTTCGATGAAATGCCCGAGCCACACTAGTTAAGCTTTCTCCTCTCGAAGCTCGACCTCCGAGTTCCATTTTTCCCGAGATTTGTCTAGGTTTATACTAGCGGTCCGTCACGCCCCGTCCCCGTCTTCACCACCGTCGATCGCCCGCGGCGATCTCGTCGCCGGGACCACCGTGGTGAGCCTCTTGTTCTTATCTTTTTTCTGAAAGAAAAAAATCTTACTTTAGATAGATACTTGTCTAATTTTCTTATTTTTGACACACATAATTATATATAATGCATAATTTTCTCGAAGTGGCTGAGGCCTGCAATGGATGTACGGTGACAGACACACCTCCGAGTACATTAAGGGCGTGCATAATTTTCTCGAAGTGGCTGAGGCAAACAAGCAGAATGGTTTTATGTGTTGTCCATGCCCTAATTGTGGGAATACGAGGTCTTACTCTGACAAGAAAATCCTTCACACCCACCTGCTTTATAAGGGTTTCATGCCACACTATAATGTTTGGACGAAGCACGGAGAAATAGGGGTTATGATGGAAGACAGCGAAGAAGAAAAGGACGATGACAACTATGTTCCCCCTGAATACGGTGATGCTGCAACGGGGGAAGCTGAAGATCAAGAGGAAGCTGAAGAACAAGGGGAACCAGACGATGTGCCCGATGATGATCTCCGCCGGGTCATTGTTGATGCAAGGGAAAAGTGCGGAAGTGAAAAGGAAAAGCTGAAATTCGATCGCATGTTAGAGGATCACAAAAAAGGGTTGTACCCCAATTGCGAAGATGGCAACACAAAGCTCGGTACCGTACTGGAATTGCTGCAGTGGAAGGCAGAGAATGTTGTGCCTGACAAAGTGTTGGGGAACGTAGTAATTTTAAAAAAATTCCTACGCACACGCAAGATCATGGTGATGCATAGCAACGAGAGGGGAGAGTGTTGTCCACGTACCCTCGTAGACCGAAAGCGTTAGCACAACGCGGTTGATGTAGTCGTACGTCTTCACGGTCCGACCGATCAAGTACCGAACGCACGGCACCTCCGAGTTCAGCACACGTTCAGCCCGATGACGTCCCTCAAACTCCGATCCAGCCGAGTCTTGAGGGAGAATTTCGTCAGCACGACGGCGTGGTGACGATGATGATGTTCTACCGACGCAGGGCTTCGGCTAAGCACCGCTACAGTATTATCGAGGTGGACTATGGTGGAGGGGGGCACCGCACACGGCTAAAAGATCAAACGACCAATTGTTGTGTCTACGGGGTGCCTCCCTCCTCCGTATATAAAGGGGGGAAGGAGGAGAGGGCCGGCCAAGAGGAGGAGGCGCGCCCAAGGAGGGCAATCCTACTCCAAGTAGGATTCCCCCCTCTTTCCTAGTCCAAGTAGGAGAGGGGAAGGAAGGGAAGGAGAAGGAGAAGGAAGGAGAGGGAGGAAAAGGAGGAAAGGGGGGCCGGCCCCCTAGTCCAATTCGGTTTGGGCTAGGGGGGGCCACGCGCCCTGCCTCCTCTCTTCCACCACTTGGCCCATGAGGCCCATTGCTTCTTCCTCGTATTCCCGTAACTCCTCGGTACCCCCGAAAATACCTGAATCACTCGGAACCTTTCCGATGTCCGAATATAGTCGTCCAATATATCGATCTTTACGTCTCGACCATTTCGAGACTCCTCGTCATGTCCCCGATCTCATCCGGGACTCCGAACTACCTTCGGTACATCAAATCACCTAAACTCATAATACAATCGTCATCGAACTTTAAGCGTGCGGACCTTACGGGTTCGAGAACTATGTAGACATGACCGAGACACGTTCCGGTCAATAACGAATAGCGGAACCTGGATGCTCATATTGGCTCCCACATATTCTACGAAGATCTTTATCGGTCAAACCGCATAACAACATACGTTGTTCCCTTTGTCATTGGTATGTTACTTGCCCGAGATTCGATCGTCGGTATCTCAATACCTAGTTCAATCTCGTTACCGGCAAGTCTCTTTACTCGTTCCGTAATACATCATCCCGCAACTAACTCATTAGTTGCAATGCTTGCAAGGCTTAAGTGATGTGCATTACCGAGTGGGCCCAGAGATACCTCTCCGACAATCGGAGTGACAAATCCTAATCTCGAAATACGCCAACCCAACAAGTACCTTCGGAGACACCTGTAGAGCACCTTTATAATCACCCAGTTACGTTGTGACGTTTGGTAGCACACAAAGTGTTCCTCCGGTAAACGGGAGTTGCATAATCTCATAGTGATAGGAACATGTATAAGTCATGAAGAAAGCAATAGCAACATACTAAACGATCGAGTGCTAAGCTAACGGAATGGGTCAAGTCAATCACATCATTCTCCTAATGATGTGATCCCGTTAATCAAATGACAACTCATGCCTATGGCTAGGAAACATAACCATCTTTGATCAACGAGCTAGTCAAGTAGAGGCATACTAGTGACACTCTGTTTGTCTATGTATTCACACAAGTATTATGTTTCCGGTTAATACAATTCTAGCATGAATAATAAACATTTATCATGATATAAGGAAATAAATAATAACTTTATTATTGCCTCTAGGGCATATTTCCTTCACAAAGGATTTGAGAAGCTACTGAAAATATTGAAGAAGAAGCTTCCAAAGGATAACGAATTGCCCGACAGTACGTACGCAGCAAAGAAGGTCGTATGCCCTCTAGGATTGGAGGTGGAGAAGATACATGCATGCCCTAATGATTGCATCCTCTACCGCGGTGCGTACAAGGATTTGAACGCATGCCCGGTATGCGGTGCATTGCGGTATAAGATCAGACGAGATGACCCTGGTGATGTTGAGGGTGAGCCCCGCAGGAAGAGGATTCCTGCGAAGGTGATGTGATATGCTCCTATAATACCACGGTTGAAACGACTGTTCAGAAACAAAGAGCATGCCAAGTTGATGCGATGGCACAGTGAGGACCGTAAGAAAGACGGGAAGTTGAGAGCACCCGCTGACGGGTCGCAGTGGAGAAAAATCGAGAGAAAGTTCTGGGCTGAGTTTGCAAGTGACCCAAGGAACGTATGGTTTGCTTTAAGCTCGGATGGCATTAATCCTTTCGGGGAGCAGAGCAGCAATCACAGCACCTGGCCCGTGACTCTATGTATGTATAACCTTCCTCCTTGGATGTGCATGAAGCGGAAGTTCATTATGATGTTAATTCTCATCCAAGGCCCTAAGCAACCCGGCAACGACATTGATGTGTACCTAAGGCCATTAGTTGAAGAACTCTTATAGCTATGGAATGGAACAGGTGTACGTGCGTGGGATGAGCACATGGGGGAAGAATTTGACCTAAAGGCGTTGCTGTTCGTGACCATCAATGATTGGCCCGCTCTCAGTAACCTTTCAGGACAGACAAACAAGGGATACCACGCATGCACGCACTGTTTAGCTGACACCAAAAGTATATACCTGGACAGATGCAGGAAGAATGTGTACCTGGGCCATCGTCGATTTCTCCCGACCAACCATCAATGTCAAAAGAAAGGCAAGCATTTCAAAGGCGAGGCAGATCACCGGAAGAAGCCCGCCATGCGTACCGGTGATCACGTACTTGCTATGGTCTCTAATTTACACGTAATATTTGGAAAGGGTCCCGGCGGACTAGCTGTTCTGAATGACGTTGAGGGACGCGCACCCATGTGGAAGAAGAAATCTATATTTTGGGACCTACCCTACTGGAAAGAGCTAGAGGTACGCTCTTCAATCGACGTGATGCACGTGACGAAGAACCTTTGCATGAACCTGTTAGGCTTCTTGGGCGTGTATGGGAAGACAAAAGATACACCTGAGGCAAGGGAGGACCTGCAACGTTTGCACGAAAAAGACGGCATGCCTCCAAAGCAGTACGAAGGTCCTGCCAGCTACGCTCTTACCAAAGAAGAGAAAGAAATCTTTTTTGAATGCCTGCTCAGTATGAAGGTCCCGACTGGCTTCTCGTCGAATATAAAGGGAATAATAAATATTCCAGAGAAAAAGTTCCAGAACCTAAAGTATCATGACTGCCACGTGATTATGACGCAACTGCTTTCGGTTGCATTGAGGGGCTTCTACCGGAAAACGTCCGATTAGCCATTGTGAAGCTATGTGCATTCCTCAATGCAATCTCTCAGAAGGTGATCGATCCAGAAATCATACCAAGGCTAAGGAGTGATGTGGCGCAATGTCTTGTCAGTTTTGAGCTGGTGTTCCCACCGTCCTTCTTCAATATCATGACGCACGTCCTAGTTCATCTAGTCGACGAGATTGTCATTCTGGGCCCCGTATTTCTACACAATATGTTCCCCTTTGAGAGGTTCATGGGAGTCCTAAAGAAATATGTCTGTAACCGTGCTAGGCCAGAAGGAAGCATCTCCATGGGCCATCAAACAGAGGATGTCATTGGGTTTTGTGTTGACTTAATTCATGGCCTTAAGAAGATAGGTCTCCCTAAATTGCGGTATGATGGGAGCATGACTGAAAAAGGCACGCTAGGAGCGGACTCAATAATATGCAGGGACGGGCATTCTTGGTCTCAAGCACACTACACAGTTCTACAGAACTCTACCTTGGTGACCCTGTATGTCGATGAACACAAGAACAGTCTGCGCTCCAAACACCCGGAGCAGTGTGACGACTGGATTACATGTGAACACATCAGGACTTTCAGCAGTTGGTTGGAAACACGTCTCAGAGGTGACAACACTGTTTGTGATGAGTTGTACTCGTTGTCCAGGGGACCATCTTGGACTGTATTGACTTACAAAGGATATGAGATAAATGGGAATACATTTTACACGATCGCCCAAGATCAAAAGAGCACCAACCAAAACAGTGGTGTCCTCTTTGATGCAGCAGCCGAGAGGGAAAAGGACACATATTATGGTTACATAATGGACATATGGGAACTTGACTACGGACATGATTTTAAGGTCCTTTTTTTAAGTGCAAATGGGTCAATCTGTCGGGAGGCGGGGTACAGGTAGACCCATAGTACGGAATGACAACAGTGGATCTGAACAATCTTGGGTACACTGACGAACCGTTCGTCCTAGCCAATGATGTGGCACAGGTTATCTATGTGAAGGACATGTCTACCAAACCGAGAAAAATAAAAGATAAGGAAGCGAATACATCATACGATGAGCCAAAGCGCCACATAGTTCTTTCAGGAAATAGGGACATCATGGCAGTGGAGGGCAAGACAGACATGTCTGAAGATTATAAAAAGTTTTATGAAATTCCTCCCTTCAAAGTCAAGGCTGACCCAAGCATCCTGATAAACGATGAAGATTATCCATGGTTACGGCGCAATAAGCAAAGCACACAAGAGAAAAAAATGAAGACTTTCTCTCCACAACTATTATGATGATACCATGCCAACTTTCAACCTTTTCGTAGTTCATTTGAAATGCCTATTGTAACAGACGAGTTTCCGTATGAAATCCTGATACTTCGAAACAGATTGTCCGTTTTGTACACGAAGTGCATCTACTTTTTGCCGTAACCCTCTCTACTTTCTTGCACATGCTATGTGGGTGAAATGATGATACCATGCCAACTTTCAACCTTTTCAGAGTTCATTTGTAGTGCTTTTCAATTTCAGGGTCTTATAGCTCAAAATAATCAGTAAATGCATGGAAAATAACAAATATCATAAAATAAAATAAATAAGTAATTAGAAACAGAATAAAATAGACTTTAATAAAATATATAAGTAGAAACAAAATAAAATAAAATAAACTTTAATAACATAAATAAAATTTATGAAACTAAAATTATCAACGTATTTTCTGCTAAAAACATTATAAGCAACCTCTAGTATTATTGAAAATAAAATTATATAAAATTGATGCAACTAAAATTATCAAAGTTTTTCTGTTCAAAATCATTAAAAGCAAAAAGAATTTTCATAAAGAACTTTTTTTGTTAGAAACTTTAATAGCAAAAGGAATTATCATAAAATAAAATAAATAAGTATTTTGTTGTAAGTAGAAACAAAATAAAATAAATAAAGCAAAAAAGAAAATAAATAAACTGGGATAAAATAAAAAAAAGCCACCTACTGGGCCACAACGGCGTGAATACGACTAGAACCCATCCATGGGCCAGGATTCAGGCCCGCAGAAGGCCCAGCGGGCCCACGGGCATAGCACTGCGATATTAGGCCCAGAGGCCTGCAATTCAGAGGAGTTCAATGGAGATGGCGGGGCAGGGCTTATAAACAGGTCCTGCCACTCCTCGGCTAGCGAGGTGGGACTAAACATCCCATCGGACCGTGGCTTTGGCAGGCACAGGCCTTTGGTCCCGGTTGGTAGCACCAACCGGCACTAAAAGGGGGGATTGGTCCCGGTTGGCGGCACGAACCGATACCAAAGCCACCATTCAGTCCCGGTTGGTGCCACCAACCGGGACCAAAGGCCTGTGCTTCCCGCCCTTTGGGCTGCTGAAAAGAGGCCTTTGGTCCCGGTTGGTGGCACCAACCGAGACTAAAGGGTGGCTTTCGTCCCGGTTGTTGCCACGAACCGGGACTAAAGCCTTTCCTATATAAGCCAGCACTTGGCATTTTTTCAAATTTCATCGCCAGTTGCCGCCCGACGACGCCGACCTCCTCGACGCCGCCAGGCTGCCCCGCCGCCGTCGTCGCCGCCCGTGCCCCCGAGCCCACGCCGACGCCGTCCGCCGCCCCCGCGCCCACGCCGTCGCCGGCCGCGCCCCTGCCCCACGCCCCGACGCCGTCCTGCCCCGCCCCGACGCCGTCGCCGCCCCGCGCCGCCCCTGCCCCGACGCTGCCTCCTCGTCGCTGTCGCCGCGCACCCTGTGAGCGCCACCCCGATCCCCTCCTCCTCCTCCTCCTCCTCCCTGTAATGGCCGCCGCCGCGCCGCCGCGCCCCCTAGCTATTATGTGTAGTTTAGATTTGTAATTTAGTTGTATTAATTTGGATGTGTAGTTAGATGTGTAGTTAATTTAGTTGTTCTAATTTAGATGTATTAATTTAGATGTGTAGTTTAGATTTTTTTTTTGGTGATATTATTATTGAATATGCAAATGTTTTTATGTTCATATGCAAAGAATATGTCAATTTCTTCATAGAATTTTTATGATTTTTTTGTTGTAATTTTGTTCATAGAATTTTTATGATTTTTTCTGTATAAATTTTATTCATAGAATTTTTATGATTTTTTTTGTTCATAGAATTTTCTTTGTCAATTTATGTATATGTTCATATTGTGTAGGAATCTGAAAATTGTGTATGATCAAAGTCATTTATGTATGTTCATATTTAGAAGAAAAAGAAGGAGAGAAAAAAGGAAAATAAGAAGAGGAAGAAGGAGAAGAATAAGAAGAATAAGAAGAAGAGGAGAGGAAGAAGAGAAGAAATAAATAAGAAGATGAAAAAGAAGGGAAAAAAGAGGAGAAGAAGAAGAAATAGAATAATATATTATTCTATTTTTTCTTCTTCTCCCTCTATTCCTTCTTCTTCTCCTTTTTTTCTTTTTTTTTCTTCGATCTCCTCCTCTATTCCTTTCTTCTTCTCCTCTTTTTTTCCTTCTTCTTCCTCTTCTTATTTTTTATCGGGTATGTCGTTGTCGATATACCCCCCTCCCCGATAACTTTTAGTAAGTACTACTTAGAAAGTGTTTAATAGAATTAGTTAGAAAAATAATAGAACTAGTTAAACTAGTTTAGTAAGTACTACTTTATTCTATTTATAGTAAGTGCTTAGTAGTTGAACTAGTTGATTTAATAAAACTAGTTTATTTTACTATATAGAAGTAGTTTATTTTTAGCAAGAAAATTAATAGAACTAGTATATTTTTTTAGTTAAAGCAATTATTCCCGCATCGACGTCGACGATGCCTATCCCGCATCCTCGTCGTCGACTCGACAGAGGAGGCCGGCTTGATCAGAGGGGCCATGTCCGGGACTGGGCTCCGCCGGGCTGGTTTTGGGAGGTGCTACCTTCCGGGGGCGTAGGTTGGTGAGGAGCCAGCCCGTCGTTGACCCGATCCTTGTTTGGTGGCGGTCGTGTGGGCCAGTGACGGTGCCGAGGCTTCCGGACACCGCGGAGGTGGTACGTCATCGTGTCAGCGAGGAGGACGAGCACGTCCGTCGCTACATGGTTGCGTTGGAGGGCAGGTTCGACAATACCTGACAGGTTCTTCATGGATCTCACTAGAGCTATGATCCTGTGATGGTTCCTTCCCTTTGGGTGTCCACCGCCCGCGCCGAGACCCGTCGGGCACTACGGTTCTAGCTGTACTAGCGATGGTATATGTATGATAGTATTCGAGGTATATTAGTGATAATATTCGACGATGTACGGACGGAAGAGATGATGTAGTTTTGCTTATAATTGAGTGCATGCTAATTTGAATACTACTATATTTTACGATTTGGTTTTGCTTATTGAATGCTCAAATTGAAAAACTACTCCTGCTTTGAATGCTAAAATTGGAGAGCACTATGCAAGGCGTATGCATATGATTAGTTGATAGCTTATAGGGTTTTTGTTGTCGCAGAAATCTAGGAGCTCCCTCCATCATCCCCGCCATCATCCCCGTCACCGACCCCCTCCGACCTCGAGGTGAGACCAGCCAAATCCTTTTTTAGAAAGATAATTAAATGATATTTCGGTTTGACTTTAAGTCTGTCGAGTCTCCACCATATATATATGAGAGGACGAAGAATCCCGACTGTTGTCGTGGGGGTCGCTTCTCCTTCATTCCCATGTGCTAGACATTTTGGTGTAATGCACTCGGGGACGAATGGAGGAGCGACCATCACCAACGGTCGAATGTATACACCACGTGAGCTGATAGTTTTCAAGAAAAGACTCGACGGACCAATAGTCAACCCGTGATGAATAATAATGATCTAATTTAGTTTTTGTAGTATATATATTTAATTGTACAAGTTTAATCTTTGAATTATGAACGTAGGAAATATCGTCATCGGACGATGAAAGTCTCCCGGGGAGTGCGGCTGGTGCCACGACGATCGAGGTTTGTGCGACAGGCCTCACCTGGACGATGATCGGCGCTTCAGCATTAAGCTCGAGGAGACCTTCGATGTTAAAACGGTACGCAACGGCGACAAGTGTTTTTTTCGTAATTAAGCATGACTTCAACTATTTCAACGTGTAATTTTCATCTTTTACAATTCGAGTATAGCTTATCCCATGCCATGCAAGACACTATGTCTTGGAGAGGATGGATTTTGAAGACCATGAAAATTTTGAAACGAAGAAAATTCACCTAAGGACCCATCATGATGTGGATTTTGAAGTAAATCTGTATAATGCTGAGAGCGTAACCCATTTTGGTTGCAAAAATTAGGAAGCATTTTGCAAGATGTATGGTTTTGATGAGGGTATGCTTGTCACCATGGATCTTGGTGATCCTGACATCGACCAAGACAATATGGACATTTGGGTCCTTGTTGATACGCCTCCAGTTCTATCGCTATGTGAGTTTCTCAGACATAGTTAATTATTAACTAATTAATATTGTTTATTTCAAAATAGTTGACAGCTTATTTTCATTGACAGCTTATTTTGATTGTTCAAACAATGTGCGGAACATGGTAGACAAAACCCACTACACCGATGGCTCCGAGTTAACTTATCAGGGGAAAAATCATTTGGTCGGATTTTGTACTGATCTTGAGAATTACAATATCTACAATCAAAGTCCTCAACATTATGGTCAATACGTGCCACTAGTGCACGTGTTGAACTACGGTAACTACCATGGAGATACCCTGGTAAGATTTTTTACTATTACGACATCCGTGCATCTTTTGCATACTTCTAAAACTAGTACATCATTGCTAACTATGAAGTTATTACTATGTTTTTCAACAAAGAATCCCAGAGGACTGTGTGCCTCATTTGATGTATCAGAATGGCAGCCTTCGTGTTTTGAACATATATCCAGGTCATCCTACGAATCTCAATTGTCCATACCGGATTTCTAAAAAAAGTGGAGACATGCGAATCAGAGAATGGAAAAAATGTATGGACAGTCGTAAGGAGGTTCTTGGAAGCAAAAGGAAGCACCGCGTAAGAATTGGAGACATGATGATCTCCATTCTCCATAATGGAGAGTCAGGGTCTATATTGTTTTATGCTATTTTACCTTAAATAGGGTATTTAGGTCCTGCATAATACTGATGATCATGCGCTAAGAACAATTAAGTAGGGTTGGTTCGATGACTATCAGGATGATGATCGTATGACTTGTTATTAATAACGAGTAGAAGTTGTATGATGATGATTAGTAGGACTTGTTATTATGATGATGCATGATGCGAGCATGAAGAGTTATTATATATCTGTGGGTGAAATGAACATGGATTGGATTGAAGTGAAGCCAACATGCATATGGTGCATGTCGAAAGTAGTACAATCCAAACTTGATCAAGTTAGGATTAGTATTACTTTCGGCATGCACCACATGTTGCCTCACTTCAATCTAAGTCATGTTTAGAAATAGCAGTATAGCAGTAGCACGGAGATAAGAGAGGACACATCTCTCTATTAGCTACCTATAACAACCTAAATTAACCCCCAAAACCCCTAAACCACCTCCTTTCAAAAAAAACAGCCCCTGAAATGCTGACGCGTGGAAGCTTATTGGTCCCGGTTGGTGCTACCAACCGGGACCAAAGGCCCTCCTGCTTGGGCTCGCCGGAGCGGCCACGTGGAGGCCCATCTGTCCCGGTTAGTATAAGAATCGGGACTAAAGGCCTAGGGCATTAGTAACGACCCTTTAGTCCCGGTTCCACAACCGAGACAGATGGGCCTTATGAACCAGGACAAATGGCCCTTTTTCTACTAGTGATATTTGAGTAAGATTTGGTTGTATCATGGATATTTAAATTAATAATCTATGAGCTAAATTGAAAAAATATGTATTTGATTGTCGTATAGTGAATGGGACTAGCTATATGTAAGTCGTCTGAAAAATTATTTCGGGTAAGTCAATTTTTTTAGCCATTAGATTAAGTTTTAACAGCCATCCTTTTTTCTTCTTCCTCTAGCTTTCTTCCTCCTCCAACCGTTACTCCTCTCACATGACGTGAGCCTTTGATAAGGTGACATGTGTACTGTTAAAGATAGGAACAGTGTAGATGAAATACTTGGTATATACAGTTTGATCAATGTGGTGGCTATGTTGTAGGTCCACCTGGAAGGTGGTGGTTTTATGTAATTTACTTTCTCGAAAGTTAAATCTTTCATAGAGCGAATCATCAGTGCATGTGCCAGAAGGTATTTTTTGTTCTTACATCGACTAGAAAATTTCTCGTGAATATATGCAATACAGCTCACAAAAGGCGATTAAAAAAATTCAACTATGTTACAAAGAATATAAAATCATTGGATTATATCTAATTGCCCTACTTGATACATAAAATAAAAATAAAGGGGGAGTTTATGTCAGCAGACGCCGTCTCCCACTGAACGCACATTGTTAACAAGCCTAAAATAAACCAAGAAAAACACAAGCACCCATGCCAAATCTAATACTTGAATTCTAGTAGGTTGATTTTACCACAAGGAACTTGACCAAGTAAGCTAGGATCAGTTGGCATAGAAAGTTGTATATACAAGACACTTCACATGCACCCTGCTCAGACGTGCAAGAACAAGCGATTTCAGGTTTAAAATCTTGATTAGGATTACAACAACATAAAACTATCATTTAAGAATTAGCAAAAACAATTATATTCTTAATGTATATTAAGGTAATACCGAAATCAAGCTAGATCAGTAACCGGGCACATGAGACGAAGACAGCGGAGAAGGAGCATGCATACAAATATTGTAAATCTGTTAGTGGTGTGAACACATATAGAAGATCCGTAAGGACTCAACAAGTAAAGTTACACCCATTGGCGGCGCATCTACGCGTCGTCCAAAGTCCAAAGCCAAAGCACAGAGCTCGGCTTTCAGGCAAATCATGCAAAACACCTTTCGACCGACTTCTTTCCTTTTGCACACCGTCAACCTTTCTCATGCAAGTTCGTCGACGGTAAGGGTTGTAGGGGGTGTTTGGTTCAGAAGTCCTGGGACTTTTTCTAGTCCCAGGGACTAATCAAAAAAGACTAGACTCTCTAGTAGAGTCTTTTTCTAGTCCCTGTAGAAAAAGTCCCTCCTGTTTGGTTCCTAAGGACTTTTTAGGGACTTTTTCTAGTCTCTGGGACTAAAAAGTCCCGGAACCAAACACCCCCTTACATATATTGTGCAAAGCTGACGCTTTAATGTGAGAAAGAGACCACACGCATTTTAATTTTCCTTGTTTGCATTTTCGAGGTGACCGATGTGATGAATGACACTTGATCGTCACAAGAGGTAATAAAGCATTCTAAGGAAGAATTAACGGAGCAGAGATTAGGCCGGCGCCGGTCACCATGCACGCATGCATAGGTAGAGAGGGGTAAAAGAGGGACGAGACTTGCCTGCTCCCCGCGCGTGCGTCCATCCGTACTCCCGCGTACGTGGCTTGATTTGATTGGAACAAAATAAAGCCCGGCCCCACCCCTTTAAAATCAGGGGATGATTAGATTAGAAAGAAAAAAAGGAAAAAGACAGCCGTAGGATGAAGTGGGAGCACGGATGGGAGCATGGGGAGGGAGCTGGCAAGCCGGATCCGTACTAGAGGCCAGTCCAACATGCTGCCGCATGCAGATTTTTTATATTTATTTTATTTTTGCGGGTGCCGCATGCAGATTTCGACAAAGATTAGCTGAGGTGAGAATTTACCACACACGTAAACTAAATGCTGCTATAAAATTATCGTAGGATGAAAAGGAACGTCCAGGGCGGAGGTGACTAAGAAGTTCAGAAAGTTTGCGTCACTCTTGTCTTGTATCCCACCATTAAAGTGCATTTGCACGAAAATAGTGCAACCCCAACAAATACAAAACAAAAAGGTGTACTACGTACTGTAAAGAATGACTAAGACTTGGCAAATGTGTGATCCCTTTTAGCAATCCCCTTGCTTATATTCTTAGGCAGTTTTGATCAGGGAAAGCGACAGCAGTAGCGAAATGCTACGCACGCAATGGCAAGAACCTAACCGGGATTAGATCCATGTGCAGTGTGTACCTGCGAATAATATATGTGTCGTCTCAAAAGATTGGGGTTTATTGATCGCTGATGCGATATATACTAGTAGTACGTACCGTGTCGATGCATGTTGTCTAATCTTATTTGTACGCGGCAAACGTGGCAGTTTGTATTGCTTGCTTCCTCAGCATGCACTGAACTGCTGGAAGCTGGATGCATTACTGTTTCCAGTTTCAACCACAAACAGATCGATGGAGGAGACCTCCGAAACAAAATGAAAAGGAAAAACTATGGGGGAGAACCGCTGTTGACTGTTGAGTGCTGCACAAAGCTTAACCGCCAAAAGAGGATGTATTGGATTTTGGAAAACGGCCGATGTGTATTTTTCTTGTCTTCGATCGGCCACTCTAGGAAATTAAGAAGCCATAGAATATTTAAAAAGTTGAAGGTTGTTTACCATGCATGGTAGTACAACCTGTACACTTGGAAAATATATGGTCAGACGCGTCCACGTTTCCATCAGGGGAGACACCCTCCTCCCCCGCAGCGGGAGAGAGCTCCGCCGCCGCGCCTGATCTCCCGCCTCCGACCACCTCCTTCACAACAGAGACTAGATCCGAAACCCTCTCCTCACCCTCTCTCCATCCATCCCGGAGTCCAGCGCTCTCAGGCGACTCGGGGGCGACCCCCCTCCCGCCGTCGGCGTAGCCACCTCCTCTCCTCCCTCCCCCGCAGCCGCATGAGAGCGATTGGTTCTGGGGCGGCGGCCCTTCTGGCGAGGCCCCTACGTGCTATAGCGAGCGGCGGGGCTGGCGTGGTGCCGGTGGTTTGGTCGGACGGCCAACGGATCTTCGGTGGACCAGGGCCTAGCGTGGCTGCTCTGGCGGCCGGCGGCGCCTGATCTGGCCGCTGTCCTCCGGCCTTGATCGGTGTGCTTCTCTCCTGCGAGTTCCTGGCGGTGCCGGCGTGGCTTGCCGGGACCCTAGCTGGTGGCCGCGGGTGAAGCTGGTGGAGGAGATCCAGATTGGGGGAAACCCCTTGGTCGGCGCCGGTAGGCCGCACCGACGACAACGCTCAAGGGCGCCGCTTTTCTTCTTGGAGACGTCGCTCTACGTCTGCTCCTCTACTTCCCCCCTACCTGCCTCTCGGGTGAAAACCCTAACTCTGGTGGGCGGCCGCGACGTCATTGACGTTGTGACCTTCCTGAAGGCGTCGCCTTGAGTGCTGAGTGGTGGTGGGCAATGTGTGGGTCCTTGACGGTTGCTGGTGATGAGCACTGCTTCGGGGGAAACCCTAGGATCTGGTCTTCCAGATCGGACGATGGTGGTACTACGGTGCCGTTTCTCTCTTGGGAGCATCGTTTGTGGAGCAGCGCTGGATGGCAGAGGCAGGAGGTGGAGCGGCTTCGTCTTGCACGGGGCTTTGGTGGAGCTGTCAAGTCATGCCTGGCCAACAGGTGCTACGCTGAGTCATGCCTGGTTGGCAAGTGCTACGCACGACAGTCTTCCAGAGTCTTCGCGTCTGGACGGATGAGCGCAGGGCGGTGGCGCCGTTGGGCGCCGTAGTGGCGTCGATGGATGTCCGGACTGGCAAGGATGATGCGGATGTCTCTCTTGAATATGGGTCAGTGGTCCGATGATGATGGCGGCTTCTAAAGGGTGTGCATGTGGTGTGCGCTTTAGGTCTGCTGCACCGATATTGGTCCCGATACGTTATGTGGATGGATTGGCGACGGCATCGGTTTTAGATATGGGAAGCGAGAGCACTCCATATTATCGAGTTTGTAGGTGTAAGTGGTGGTTTCGGTGGATTGATGTATATTTTTGTCAGACCTTTGTGAAATAATTAATAAAGATGGTTGCATGCATCGATTGATGCAGAGGCCGGGGGTTTAACCTCCTTTCAAACAAAAAAAATGGTCAGGGGCATTCTGCACGCACACACAAAAAGCTAGTATGACATTCAGAGTTAGCACAAATTGTTTTTTGTCTACCGTCATGGATTTTATGAGCAAATAGATTATTATGGCCTAATTGATATCCTTAAAAATAATTCAAACATGCTCAAGTTTTTGTACAGAAGATTATAACATCACAGAATATAGCATAGATGTTTCCAACTTTTCGTGGTGAACAAAGAGCATAGAAGTTATAGCTTAAAGAACCTCAACGCCTTTTCAAAGAGCAAAGGCACCTAAGTTATGTTGCAACCATGTAGGGCTGATTTTTTTATTTTATTTTTGCAAAATGACTCACATGTACTTTCTCCGTCTCAAAATAAGTGTCTCAAGCTTAGTATAACTTTATACTAAAGTTAATACAAAGTTAAGACACTTATTTTGGGACGGAGGGAGTATTATAAAAGTTCATCAGAAATACAAAGCCTTAAACATAATAAAAATTACATTGAGGGCACTGGACCACTAAACGCTCACTGCCGCCGCAAGAACTAGCCGTTTAACACACCGTTGTCGTCGCTCCATTACTGGAGCTAGACTGATCGTATCGATAACATCCAGGAAGTCTTCGTGCATGTGCCCTAAGAACCAGCACTCGAAGCCTCAACCATCGTTGTTGAACCCTTTTAATCGACCTGAAGAATCTGGCATCAAATCTCGTCGTCGTGTACACATGACGAGAAACCTTAACATCACCGCCCCGATAAATGGTCAGGAGTCTACGCCGAAGCTGCATCTAATACGTCCCGACTGACAAACTTGAGGAGGATCGAAGCGCAGAAGACTGACTCAAGAAGAAATATGTAGTCATCGATCGATAGTACAAATATTTCAATTGGCAAACTAACATTACATTTGTCACAAAGATTGAGATAAGGGTAGAGTTATCAATGTTTACAGATGATTTAACCTAACACAAATGGTATAGATGATTGAACCTAACAAAAATGGTAGTGCTTCATTTCAGACTTATTGAGTATCCTCGTATTTTTGGACAAAATTTGACCAGAAATTTATTTTTTTGTGAAATTTGACCAGAAATTTAATTAATAAAATATAAATACGGGTCACAGAAATTATACAGTCAGAAAACTCTTTCGAATGCAAATCCAATAGTATATTTTCTTGTAACGTTTACCTCATATTTTACTAATCATTTATATTATAAAAAAACTAATCCAAAATACGAAAGAGCATAATGAACTCGGACCAAGGGAGCGCCACAATATTATTATCGCTTTCTGTGTGGCACTCCACTATTTTTCAGTGTGCAGCACAAACGCGTGCGCGGGGTCGCTGGGCTACATGCAAGGAGATGCAAGCATCCAGTGCTCCCAACCTTGGGGTACTCCCAGTGCTCCAATGCAAAAAATATTTTTAGATGTTTCAAAAAATTCTGAAAAAATAAGAATGTTCACAAGGAATGTCACTACATCCCCTATAAATTTTAGGCCCAAAATCAAAATGTACATTGAGAAACAAAAAAGAGAAATACAGATCTGACTAATGCCAATGTTGCTTTTATCTCTTCTTTACACTATTCATGCTAGATTTCACATTTTTGTTTCTCAATGTGTGATTCGAGTTTGGACCTGAAATGTTTAGGACTTGTAGTCACGTTCATTGCGAACATTCACAATTTTTATCGGAATTTTTAAAAAATTAAAAAATATTTATTGACATTGGAGTACCGGGAGTACCTAAGGCTGGGAGCACCAGATATTTCCCCAGGAGATGCACCTGCGCAAAGAAAAGCTATGACTCTGACGGCAGCCCACACCGACGATGATACGTCGATGCAGACGTGACTTAGTGCAGGAACTTTCGATTAATTAAACTTTGTAATCACAGCGGCGATGTGCCATTCGCTAGCGGTACGGCATACGTGGCGTGACGCGCTGCATGCCGGGCCGGCGTCGATTGTTCATAAGTTACACAAGAAGAAATTCACCGAAAATAACAGCAGAGGAGACGACGCGTTGCCCGTGCTCTCGTCTTCAGCGCATACGGTGGGCCGACGTAGATCGCGCGCTATGAGCTGTACGTTCAACAAACGATGTTGCCTCACAGGCGAGCGTGCACACACAATTTTTATTAAGTACAGACGCAAACGCTTATATATACGCGCATACACTCACTTTTATAAACGCACATAAGCACACCCTACCTCTATGAACATCTTCGAGAGACTGAGCCAGCATATCATCTTGAGATTTATGAAGTAACGATAGGCGTCTCGTCGTCGACGGAAACGTCTCTTCCCACTGAAAGCGCATCGCCGAAAATTCTGAAATAAATTCAGAAATAATGCGAGCACCAGGATTTGAACCATGATGGGCTAAAAATACCATTGTCTCTCTAATCATTCAACTACAGGTTGCACAAAATTAACGTGTCATTCAGCACCGTCCATGGCGGCACGCTACATTCCTTTTTTACGCTACCTTCTTAATTAGTCGCCTGCACCTGTCTGAACTCTCAAAGCTCCATTTTTTTCTTAGGTTTTCCCCCCTTGGATTAGTTAGCATTTCAACTAGAAACCGCAATGTATGGGTAGTGAGCATCAGGTTAAGCTAGCTGTACGTACGTAGCTGTAGGCGGTATTAGCAGGCTCATTGACCACATCCACGTGCATGTATGTGTCCGCTATGATTTGACCAGACATGAATATGTCGCTTCTGCACCTTTTGTCCCTTAGAAATAAAAAAAATACAACGATACACCCCCAAAAAACGGACACATACCTAATCTAATCATTCCAAAATAATTGAAGAGCCTGCTAATACTGCCCAATAGCCGCCTCCTCTGTAAAAAAAATGTATACTCACTTGGTCTAATCATTCCAAATTAATTGAAGAGCCTGCTAATACTGCCCAATAGCCGCCGCCTCTGTAAAAAAAATGTATACTCACTTGGTCTAATCATTCCAAAATAATTGAAGACCAACTTGTGGATCCACTCTTTGCAACCCTGATTGTAATCTTTTCCACATATATATTATCAATCAAGACGGGTTAGGGCTATTACCCATGGCTAGGGGACGGGGGAGGTGGAGCTTTGGTAAATTGTGTCCTAATTTTCCCTGATGACCTGAGGTAACATTCCCACGACTACATAAATCACGTTTGATTATCGTACCGTTGTGACGCAGCGACGAAACTATCCTTGGCAGATGTTGCACATATTAGCACATCTTTATGTAGACTTGGTCAAAGTTACAGAATTTTGACCTAGGGAAAAACGAAACTCAATTAAATTTCTAATATAGAGTGTATAGTAGACATATACTTTACTACAGAAGCTGGAGGATACATAGAATCAATTACAGTGAAGCACTGTAGTATAGAAGGTGGCAACTTCACATGTCTCTCTAAAGAACCACACACAAGTTGTTGAGATGGTGATCGATTTACAATCCTTCTCCACTAAGAATTAGTTTAACTAATAACTTGGTTTTGGATCCACCTGTGTGGTGATAAGAAAATTGTCTCTAGAATTGTTGGCCGGCGGTTTGGTCTTGCGTGCGGGGACTTGCTAAAAATATGAAGGCCGGATGTGTGATGAACCTTCATTCATCATGCATGCTCGGTGTTTCGTCTTGTTGGTACATGATAAACAAACATATTTTGATGATAAATGAACAAATTTTGAATCATACTACTCGCTTGCGCAAAATATAAGGTCTATAAATCGTGTCTTAAATCAAACTTTTAAAGTGTGTGTAAGTACATTGAAAATATATTTACATATGCAATACAAATAATTAAATAAGTGGATCCATCATAAAGTATGTGTTCGTATCATAAAGATGCTGGTGAATTTATATGAACTCGGTTAAACCTAAAAAAGTTTGACTTAAAGAAAATCTATATGCCTTACATTTTTGGAACGGCTGAGCAACAATGAAGCAAATATGTAGATTGATGCAGATGACTCTGTGATAATTTGTCAAAGTTTTTTATTTATTTGTCAAAAGAAGAATGCATATAAGTGGATGTACAATACAGAACCTATGTTCATGGCAACTGACTTTCCGGACGAAACTACACAGGCGCACTGGTGTATGTACAACATATAATTTATACTATAGATCACATCAAACATGTCAAAATATATAACCAAGAAGGAGGGGTGGTATAGATCGGAAATATAAACTGAAACTGACATATGCAATTGAGAGAAGAGGCTATGGAGCATGTTGCGATGAAAGAATGCTGCAAATAGAAGAAAGATACAGCAATGAAACATGGGGAACCAATAACATGGATAAGGTAGTTATTTAGGGAAAGTTGTGAGAGTAATTCGTAATTAAGACAATTTTTTCATCCATTACGTTGTTTGTTTTTTGGATGTTCTGGATTGATTGGAATGTGTTTTGTTTACTCAATATTTAAAGGGTAAACCCGAGTGAATAACAATAAAATCTTCCAGTCTCAAACAAGTTGAGGTAGGCTAGTAAACCCAAGTGAACAATAAAGTTAAATTAATTACCATGCTATTTGTATCATAGTGATTTCTTGATGATTTTCTAGAAAAAAATATTTTGAGAATAAAAGATTTAGCAGTAGCACTCACATGCAAAATATTGTTCAAAAATGTCAAAAGCAGAAATTAAATGTCATTTAAATCGGCTACCATATAGTCCCTCCATTTGGATTTACAGGGCATACTTGTTTTGCATCAAGCCAAACTTTTTCAAGTTGCAAATTTGACATGGTGTACGAAAACAATTACCACAAGGCGTATTTGTCTTGTATTGGGTCAATTACCTCACTCTTGCCACCGCGGCAGAGAAGAGGTCACTCGAGGCGTCTGCGTGGCGAGTTGACAGTGCGGCGGCGACGAGCGACGACGAGACAGGCCGCTGCAGCGTGCTCGTCGCCCTCGATCCAATCGTGAAGTCGAAGAGAGAGGAGTTAGGGTTAGGCATATACGTGGGCTTCTAATGGGCTCCAGGCTGCATGGCCGTGTCCTGCCGTATCCCGGGGGTGTCCCCAGCGTATCGTCATTTTTTTTCCTTCTCTTTTTTATAATCTTTTTTTTGAACACTCTCTTTTTTATAATCTGAAGTCCAGCCTCAAAAAATAAAAAAGTCGTGATACGCCTGGGACACGCATCTTCTCTCGTTTTAGTAGGTTTCACATTCCGTTATGCACCTGACCTCCTTGTTCCAAACTACTCCCTCCGTTCCAAAACTAAAATCACGACGAGTAATTTGAAACGGAGGGAGTAGGTATTTTGAAACGTATGCTTTCTCCATCCGATGGCACGTATTTGATCTGCATCTTTCTATAACCTGGGGTAATGGGGGAAAACGCAGTGTTGCAACATCATGCCTGCTCCATGTTTGAGTGGATGTAAATGAATCTTCTTCTTTTTTTACGAAAATGATACATCCGTTTGAGAGACAAGTAATATAGATTGGAAGGAGTATTAAACTTCACCGAAAGTAAAAAACTATTGTTGCAATTTTGGACCCCCCCCCCCCCCCCCCTAGATTTGACTCTTCCTACCTCTCTGGTGGCCGGAGGAAAAGAGTGGAATACTAGTGCATCGGCTCCGTCTAGTACATAGTTAGAGTTTAGTTCTTGCAAGGGTGGTGCTCGCGCGGATGACGGCATTTCATCTTTGAGTCGGTCGTCCAGGCACCGACCCCGCTCGAGTTTATCTGTCCGGACATATTAGACGGAGCTCTGGAATATATTCCTAACACCTCCTCACGGGGCGAGGTTAGGGTTTCTCGCCCTGCATACATGACGACAAAGTTTGGTGTCAGGTTTTTGGATTGATTAAAGCACTAGTGGAAAAACGGCTAGCCACAACTGTCGTTGTTGGCGCGCCATTTTCCATCTACGCCAACATTTTTTTTTCAAATAGTGCTAGCGTAGGCATAATTAGCACGTCAGCTATATATGGTTAGTGCTGACATGGATATTTTGTCATACATCACTACTATGTGGGCCCAGCTGTGCTGTCTAGTTGGAAAATACTGCACGCCATAGTTAATTAATTAGTGCTTGCGTGCCAACTTATGTTACGCCAGAAATATTTTTTCCATTTTATCAAGTGTTTAATGTATTTAATGATTATACTAGTCAAAAAGTAATGAATATTTTATATTATATTTTTGTAATTGTTATTATTAGTATTTTCATCATTTTGGGTCTTTTATTTCTTTACTACCAGTTCTAATTTTGAGTCTTTTATTATGTTAAGTCTTTTATTAATCCTAGTATTTTTTTATTTGCAAAGTTATTATGTATGGCGTTGCATTTGAGGCCCACACCAGCATTGGCCCAACTAAGTCAACTCTCACCCTTAGTAAAAGACCTGGCTAATCGACACCCTCATTTCACCCACTAGACTCCCCCTCAACCAGTCGTCCCGCCACCTCCGGACCTCGCCGCCCCTCGCCGCACCGGCGGCGGCATGGTTTGATTCTTTCCTTCCTCTTCACTCGCACCTCCTCCATCCGCGGACACACCACACAGAATCCATGGGGGGTGCTTTGTGTAGAAATTTAGGGGATTGCTTTGTGTAAAAAAAATTAGTATCATGGATTACTTTGTGTGATGTAGAATTCATAGTTAGTTCCATGGATTGCTTTTTGTAAAGAAAAAATAGTGATAATTCGATTGCTATTGTGTAGAATCCGATTTCGATAGTGCATTTTAAGTAGAAATATTTTGAGTGTCTAGAATATTAATGATTCAAGTTCAACTTAATTTGGTAGCGTAGTCTGAAATGTTTGGAATAAATAAGATGAACTCCTATAAATTAAATTGGCGGTGTAGAATTTGTTTATTTGTGTCTCCCTTCATGATTTTTTTATACAATTACTAGTATAGAATTATATTAAGCACTGTAGTATCTGATTATGTTTAGTAGAAATTGATTTACTAGTGCAGAAACTGATTGTACTTAGTGTCGATTTAGTAGTCTAGAATCCGATTATACTTAGTTTTCTATATGTTTTATGTAGAATGGCGCAACCACCACCATGTCGAGTGTGCAAGTCAAGGTGCGTAGCCAGCCTTGCAACTGGCACGTTGTCCGGCATCTATTTCCATCCGTGTTTTGTTCCTGCAGTGCTAACAAATTATATGAACCTTCTACAGTTAATTCTTTTTTGTTGTTATTTCCACTAATGCATTGTGTGTGTGTTTTGGTGTTTCTTACACAGATCGTCCCTTGTAATGTGAGATTGGAATTCAGTGAGCTCATTGTCGGAGACACTATGATCTTCGACGCTCCTGGGGGGGGGGGGGGGGGGGGGGCAACACTGTGGAGGTCGAGAAGAGACGAAATATATCCCACATTGGAGGACATGAATGGGATCGTTTCATCGCCCACATGCATCTCACTAGGGTGAATTGATTAGCTTCTCCTTCAGAAGACAAACTTCAAGGCTGGTTGTTATCTATCTCAACTCGAAGGAAGAAGATGATGAGGACCCACTTGATGAAGCCCTCTATGCCCAAAGAATGTGGCCGAGTGAGGAGGAATCGGGCAACCTCTGGTACATATTTCCGCCACGTGATGCCTACGTAGGGATGCCATTCGTGACTCGCTTGACACGGACGAATGTCAACCGCCATGTCATGGTATAGATAGTAATAAAGATATGTGTATCTTTAAGTTCAATCTTGCATATTTCTTCAACTTTACTTGGTGTTTGGATAGGATGCAGAGTATTTTCAATGCAACACAATTTGTATAAACCATAATTTTGAATGTTATAGGCACGAACTTTCACCGTTTACAAAATACCTCGTATTTTGCGGCATTAGGAAGTCGATTGGCCGGCATTTAGTTATCACCGTTTACAAAATACCATCGTATTTTGCAGCATTAGGAAGTCGATTGGCCGGCATTTACCTAAGGATACACGTTGCAAATTGTTTGTTTTCTGTTTTCTTATAAGGTCGAGACCCTAAGGGTTTGATAATACTCTACTAAAGTAATATCATAAAAAATTATAGTGTAACTCTGATGGTTAGGTTTCTTGTGGTGAAACCAGCCCATCAGAGTTCAAGTCCTAGACTTGGCACCCATCGACTACGAGGTACCTGTGGTGGCTTCGTCAATCTCAAGATGTGGTGGCGGCTCAGTATCTCGGAGGCGCTTATAGGAGTAGGATGTGCATGTGTGCGTTCATATGATAAGTGTATGTGCGTGTATGTGGACTTCTATGACTGGACCGTGTTAAAAAAGATTGGGTTTTGTTTTTGCCTAAACATCTCAAAATATTTCAAACTACATTTTTTTAGGTAACTATGGCATTCTAAAAAATTACTTTTTACGGGATTCTAGAAAAAAATAATTGGAAGGTTCCTCCTTTGATAGAAGAAGATTCTGCATCTTCTATCTATAATAAGAAAATCGAAAAAGACACGCTTAACTAGGCATGGTCTAGACGGAAACTAAACGAGGCAGTTGATGACTGATGTAACCGGGGAAGGTTTGCGTTTACGTCAGGCGGGGAGGCAGTTAATCAATCCGGCCTCCGAACCACACCTTCCCCCTCATAAGCCCTTCCCTCTCTCGGCCTTCCGGCCGGAATCACGCACGCACGCTATGCACATGTGTGTAATTTTATTAATTCCAGTGTTCATTGCACTACCATAATGTTCGATGAATAGATCGGTTTTTCTCCGAGAAAAAAAGAAGAAAAGAAGAAATTGACTATTTATAATTAAGTTTGTTGGAATTTGATTATAACTATAAAGTTCATTTCTTCTTGATAAAATGTTAACCAGGGACTGGAGCGTAAGAGATGATTGTTGGAATATTAGGCAAGTTCATGATTAATTTCAGTAAATAATTCATGACTAGAAGAGATACTAGCATGCAATAATCTAGCAAACTAGAAGAACAACAAGACATGCATAACAGCAGCAAACACGTAACAATAGCTGTAGAGACACGTAACAATAACTAGAAGAACAACGCTTCCCAAAAACCTAATTCGTCCTCTCCCAGTGCAGGATCGCAAAGACGAACGGTTCCGGAGACCTGCTCTCCCACGCGCCGATGCACGCCGGCGTTTGGGATGGAGTAGACTACGACGGCGGCGCAAGTTGTGAGATGAGGCAAAACCCTAGGTGTTTTTCGGTGTGTCTCTGGCCGCAGCCGGTAGCTGTATATATATTAGGACCAGAGGCGGTATTGTGTAAGCCCCGGCGAGGCGAGCGACCGCGCGCGTGTGGTTTTCTCTTTCTCTTCTCACACACCACTTAGAGTGGTGGAGAGAACCCACAATATAAAAAGGTCCAACTCTTCTTCAACTTCCGGGATGGGACTAAACTTAGCACCACCACTTGCCATTTTACACATGGGCTTTGAGATTTCAGAAATTGCTATGGGCCTAGCCCATTAATTCTAACAATGATTAGTGCTAGGGGAAAATGAAAAAGATCCCACGTGTACACAGGTCGTATACAGATCGATTGCAGATACTGATCGATCGCTCCAAGAGAAAGAAAAAAATCGTGGAGCGCGGAAGGAAAAAAAATGCGCGGTCCCGGTGCTAGATGCAGCGATCCTATTTTTCTGTATGATTTGCTACGATCCTTTCTTAGGTGCAACGATGTTCATTGTTTTTTTACTTTTGACAAGGGAGAGATTCGAAACAGCGTCGAAGAATTGTGAGAGCCTAGCCGGATGTTCGCCTGAACATTAGGAACTACTCGGGACCTGACTTGCCGGCGGCTGGCGGCCGGGGCACCAGATGATGAATTCGTCGCCTAGGGTCGAGGAGGCGGGGGCGCTGCCTGATGAGTTGCCACGGCTAGGTATAGATGGAGGCGTGGAGCGATGTACGAGTAGATAGTTATGGGCCGATCATCATCCCTATACCTGTACATGTATACGACGTGTATACGCGGGATATCCTTCTTTTCACTAGCACTATTCATCTCTCACAATCTAGTCCCTAGCCATTTTTTGTCAAGAAAAAATCGACTTTGTAGTTATAATCAAAGTCCAACGAACTTAATAATAAATTGTCAATTTCCTCAAAAAGAAAAGGCTTAACCATGCGTGGCCCAGACGGAAAACTAAACGGGCCAGTTGGTGTAGCCACGGGGAGGTTTGCCTCTCTCGCGCGGCTTTCCGGGATCACGCACGCACGCACGCTGAGTCGCTAACCGTGGTTCATCACGGCTCTCCCTCTCGCCTTCCTCCGATCTGCGTCGGACTCCGCCCGGAATCCCAGTGCCCGCTCCGTCATCATCCACTGATCCGCCCGTAGCACCCCCACGCCGCTGTCCGTGCAAAAATGCTAGATACACGGACTATCTCGACGGGCTTTTACGGACCAGCTGACCTGTCCTTCTTTAATTGGGCTAACTAACCTTCTTCTCCTAATTAATCGGCCCCCCTGATTTTAACTGGTGGGGGTGGGCGCCAAGCCCTGTAAAACCCCGTAATAGCCCGTGGATGTAGCAAAGCCGCTGTCCGTGTCCTGCACCCCGCTCTGCCCGGCCTTAAATACGCGCCCCCCTGCCTCTGCACCCTCGTCTTCTCCTCCTCCTCCTTCCGCTCCGCGCTTCCTGCCATCATCCGCGAGGTAGGTGGGTTTGCCAGTTAATGGCGGCCGAACAAATTTTCGTCAGCGCCTCCGCCCAAGCCTGAACCTACCACCATATATACATCACCAACACCGCACGCCAAGATTGCTCTGCTCTGCTCACCACTCTTCTTGGCTCTCTTGCCGCCGTGTCGCGCGCAGGCAGAGGGGTGGCGGCGGCAGGTGAGGCGCGCAAAGAAGCGGGAGCGGAAGAGCCTGGCCACTCGACGGGAGGGAGCGATGGCGGACTCGACGTCGCCGGCGGCGGCGGCCAGGCTGGAGAAGAGCTACTTCGACGTGCTGGGCATCTGCTGCCCGTCCGAGGTGCCGCTGGTGGAGAAGCTGCTGGAGCCGCTCGCCGGCGTGCACAAGGTCACCGTCGTGGTGCCGTCCCGGACCGTCATCGTCCTCCACGACGCCGCCGCCATCTCCCAGGCCCAGATCGGTAAGCAAGCACACAATCCTCCTCCTCCTCCTCATCCTCTCGCTTTCCCCCGAGATCCCTCTCCCTCGCCGTCGCGCTCGGCCCTCGTGACCGGGTCATCAACTTGTCTTGTTCCTTCGCTCGCCTCGTATGCGCCGGTGAATTTTTTGTCCGTTACCCCGGATGTTCAGGTGAAAACTGCTCGCTTTCGCCGCTGATCAACCTCTCCCCCCGTAATTCGTGGTTGTAATTTGCCGATTGACTCGACGGGAACCGGGGTCGCTGGACTTGGACTGGAACAGAACTGACCGGAGTCGCCGTTGAAACTGGTCCGGGTAAAACCGATCCGGCCTTTCTGGTAGTAGTAACGTGCTGCCCGCCTCATCACCCGGCCGTCCTCATAAATTCTGATGACGACGGCCGGCGTGCACCGACGGGTTTGTTTGGCTTTAAAAAACGGCCGGCCGGCGTGAACCAACTTCACCGTCGCCGGGCTACTGGATTATGGGTTTTGGGATTTAAAAAATATATATACATATCCAAACTTTGTTTATACTTGCAGTTGCAGCGACGGAAGTACATATCGAACCACGTGAAGGATCACGCAAAGTCACTAATTCTTTTCTCATCATCGAGCTTTGTTCTCTCCGAATTTCCTACGCTCTTTCCCTTCTTGTCTTGTCCTTGCTTTTTTTTACTGATTTTCAGTATAGTTTTTTTCTTCACTTTTTGCCATATCTGTTCGTTCACAGAAAATTCTGATTATTATCACAGTAAATAAAATTATGGATTTCACAATTATTTACGTAATCATTTTTTATTTTTTATTATCCTCTGGAACTGTAAATTCTATCTATCCGCGATTCCAGCGTGACTATAACAATATCTCTTTTTTTTTTCTATCCTGCAGTGAGGGCGCTGAACGGGGCGCGGCTGGAGGCGTCGGTGCGGGCCTACGGCGGCGCCGGGCAGAGCAAGGTGTCCAACAAATGGCCCAGCCCGTACGTGCTCGTCTGCGGGGTCCTTCTGGTGGTCTCGCTCTTCGAGCACTTCTGGCGGCCGCTCAGGTGGTTCGCCGTGGCGGGTGCCGCCGCCGGCCTGCCGCCGATCGTGCTCAGGAGCGTCGCCGCCCTCCGCCGGCGCACCATGGACGTCAACATACTCATGCTCATCGCAGGTACGGCTAACACTTCCCTTCTGATGAAGTCAACCGAGGATGATGGATGATGTTCCATGTGATCTGAAGTTTTCACACGCGTGCACACAGCATATGTTTCATGTCACTGGGGCCCGCTTGCCTTTTTCCTGTCTAGATTCATGGCAGTACAGTAGCACTAGAATTCTTAGATTCATGGCAGTACAGTAGCACTAGAATTCTGCGATCAATATTAATATTTTTGTGCAGTTATATGGTGTCTATCCTTAAATTCATGAATCTTTGGGTCCCCCCACATAGCCTACTAGTTGCAGAGAAATAAAGCTCGTCCATTTTCTAATAAATAAATAAATAAAATAAAATAACTGCCTAGCTAGTTGCAGGGCATAAGATTTAAACTAGTATGTTGATGCCAAACGTGATGCGCTTAACTCGTGTGGAATCTATTAGTTTGGCAGAGGAATCCTTACCGATTCCGGTAAGTTCTTTTGTTTATACACATCTGAATAAAAAAATATGCTTTGAACTAGTTACCACATCAATCCAAAATTAGAAAGAGAGGAAGGCATGAGTAATTTTATAAGTCCAACGCCATACCAATCAGGGCCTTGTTCTAAAAGAAATTTTGTGTCCCTGTCTTCTGTCGCTTCGTATACGCTCAACACCCACTGGTACCCCGGGGAAACACTTTTTTTTTTAAACGGAGGCAAAAGCATTGCCTCATTGATTAATTAAGCAGAAGAGAGTTGCCCAGTTAATTAACGGGAAACCGGGTGAAAACCGCAGACTGAATCACTGGAACTACTGATGATGTTGCTAGGTGTTAAACATTGATGAAAGAAAAGAAGACAAAAGAGTCACCCAGGAAACTGGGGTCAAGGCAGGTTGCTTCCTTGCACCAGTAGGCTCTGGAAAGATACTAAAAGTTTATGTCTTGCTTGCTCAAACTTCCCCTTTCAATTTTTACGTAGGGACCCCCACTTTGCACTGCACTAAAGTGATAGGTTGCTGTGATGGAGGCTAATGTGTATGCTAAATGGACAGAAATCTGCTCCCTTTCCTCTCCATGTGGCGATGTCGCATCTCAGATAGGGTATCGGATTCCACTTAGAACAAGCAACGCTTTGGTAGAATCGGTCTTTCGAGAGTTCTGTTTTTTGTGCTGTCAGGATGGCTCAGTTTCATGAAAGGATCAGCATACGAACTTCGGCCAAGAGTTTTTATTTATTTATTCCAATACTATGCTAGAAAACAAATTTTCTGTTCAGATCAGCAGCAGATAATAATGTGTCAGCATCTCGGATCTTTTGACGGAGATTCAGTTATGAGAGGTGTCAGAGTTTCTATTTGCAGTAGTCATATTTAAGGAAACCTGTATCTAGGAAATTTGCTGCCCGTGTGTGTATCTAATCACCACTTTCTCAAAAAAACCATACACCTGTTGGCACTGACTTGTTGGCGCAATCTACTCGTCTAGGGGGAACGCTATCTTGTCATCGTCACATATTTATAACTATTTCCTTTTGGATGCTCTGCCGTCCCATAAATTGTGGCAATTTTGGCAGGAGATGGATGGTGGCAACAGATAGCCAAAGGGCTCACTTGATTTACTTGCTTTGTTTGCAGTTGCTGGGGCCATTGCTCTGAAGGACTATCCCGAGGCCGGGTTCATCGTCTTCCTCTTCACCATAGCCGAATGGCTCGAGACCAGGGCATGCGGCAAGGTCTGTTGTCCACAAATTCCTTTCACCTAAGAGATCAGAGCTGTGAGGTCCTCTCATGATCCCACTTACCGGGAAAGGGAGCTATTTTTTTTCGACGTGGCATGGTTAGGAGCACATATTCGTACTGATGCGGCATGGCAGGGTATGCTGATATTGATGTGCACTAGACCCACTGATGGACTTGTGAACATATTTTGGTGTGCCATTCTAGGCGTAGTAGGTTGGAGTAGAGTCAGGCCTGATTCGCTGATTGTATCGCCTTTTTAGCATACCTCAGCTGTCAATTATCAGCCAATAGACTAATGAACTTTATATCTAGTGGACTCAAACATGCATATACACTCATATCTAGGTGTAAAACATGATTAGGGAAAGCCACACCAATAATTTTTGGAAAGAAGATGAGCTGAAGGCAACTACTAAAAGTAATATCTTCTAAAAAAGCAGCAGTAAACATTAAATATGTCTACATGGGCAATAGTTTTTCTGTTTGGGCTACTTTGTCCCTGAAAAAATCTGATTAAATACTCTTTTGACATGTAGGCCACTGCTGGCATGTCATCACTAATGAGCATGGCACCACAAAATGCTGTTCTAGCAGAGACTGGACAAGTGGTTGCTACCCAGGATGTGAAGATCAATACAGTAATAGCTGTCAAGGCAGGGGAAGTCGTGCCGATCGATGGTGTTGTTGTCGATGGACGGAGTGAGGTCGACGAGAGCACCCTCACTGGGGAGTCCTTCCCGGTGTCCAAGCAGGCAGACTCCCAGGTCTGGGCTGGCACGCTCAACATAGATGGTAAAACATGCTACACTGTCACGGGAATCGACATTTGCTGTGATGCCTAAAATTCACCTCTGGTCGCTGATGATGCGCCGATTCTACATTGGTGATCTCTCAGGTTACATTGCTGTGAGGACAACTGCTATGGCCGACAACTCTGCGGTGGCCAAAATGGCAAGGCTGGTTGAAGAAGCCCAAAACAGTCGGTCCAGTACGCAGAGGCTGATCGACACTTGCGCCAAGTACTACACACCCGGTAAGCCAGATAGAAGGGACTATGCCTGTAGCGAAAATTCAGTCATTGACAGTTGTTGGATCGGACGGTTTTACTTACTGTGATCTTTGGTTGCACCTCGCAGCTGTTATTTTCATGTCTGCAGCAGTGGCAGTGATCCCTGTGTGTGTCAAAGCGCGCAACCTAAGACACTGGTTTGAACTGGCCCTAGTTCTCCTGGTGAGTGCTTGTCCATGTGCTCTGGTGCTGTCGACACCCGTGGCAACCTTCTGCGCGCTGCTGAGGGCCGCGAGGACGGGGCTCCTCATCAAAGGAGGGGATGTGCTCGAGTCCTTGGCCAGTATCAAAGTTGCTGCCTTCGACAAGACTGGTACAATCACTAGGGGAGAGTTCTCTGTCGAGGAGTTTCAGACAGTTGGTGAGCGTGTTTCGAAGCAACAACTTATTTACTGGTGAGTGTGGCTTCCATATCAGAATGCTCAAAGTTCTTCAACGACATTATGTGCTTCGATCTTCTTGTAGTATTTTTAATTTCATGACTGTTGCAGGGTTTCAAGCATCGAGAGCAGGTCGAGCCACCCAATGGCATCTGCTCTTGTTGGTTATGCTCAATCAAACTCTGTAGAGCCAAAATCAGAAAATGTTGCTGAGTTTCAAATCTATCCTGGCGAGGGGATTTACGGTGAGATTGATGGGGAGGGCGTATATGTTGGGAACAAAAGGATCTTGGCAAGGGCATCGTGTCAAACAGGTTGGTGAAATGTGAACTCAGCATTTACATATTCAATGTTGGCAACATTCTTTTGCTATTTACCATTGGACTTACTGTTTAATAAGAGACAAACCTACCCATCCATGAAGTTACTGAAATGAGCATTACTCTGTAACATTAAATTAGTCATTTTTACAGTATATTCTGCTTCATTCTTCTATTTTGTTTAATCGAAACACAGTTTTCTGTTGAAACCTAGAGCTGTTAACTCATCATGTGCAACTTTTTTTGTTCTATAGTTCCGGACATAGTAGAACACATGAAAGGAGTTACCATCGGATACGTGGCCTGCAACAAGGAATTGATTGGGGTATTCAGCCTCTCGGATTCTTGCCGAACTGGGTCAGCCGAGGCCATCAAGGAGTTGAGATCACTGGGCATCAAGTCAGTGATGCTTACTGGCGATAGTACTGCCGCTGCCACACATGCACAGAACCAGGTAATGATTTATTTTTCTTTTATTGGATTATGTGGATCTTATTGTTTGTGTTTTCCTTTCTCTAGTGGATACAAATGCAACACCTTCTGATGTTGCTGTTTCTTTTCTTTTTGTGGCAGCTGGGGAACATACTAGCTGAGGTTCATGCTGAACTTCTGCCAGAAGACAAAGTGAGAATTGTTGATGAACTGAAGGCAAGAGATGGCCCTACACTGATGATTGGCGACGGCATGAATGATGCCCCGGCACTGGCTAAGGCTGATGTTGGAGTCTCCATGGGCGTGTCCGGTTCAGCCGTCGCAATGGAGACGAGTCACATTACTCTGATGTCAAACGACATCCGCAGGATCCCAAAGGCAATCAAGCTGGCCAGGAGGACGCACCGGACCATCGTCGTGAACATTGTCTTCTCGGTGACCACGAAGCTTGCAATTGTTGGGCTTGCGTTTGCCGGGCATCCGCTTATTTGGGCAGCAGTCCTTGCTGATGTTGGCACATGCTTGCTGGTGATCATGTACAGCATGCTGCTACTGAGGGAGAAAGGCAGTGGAAAGGTGGTGAAGAAATGCTGTGCTTCTTCTCACTCAAAAAAGCATGAGCATAGTACGTCCCACCACCACTGCTCCAATGATCATCAGCATGACCATGTATCTGCAGGCAAGCATTCTTGCCATGATCATCACCATGAGCATGATCACCACAAAGAGCCTAGCAACCTGCATTCCACAGACAAGCATGGCTGCCATGATCATCACCATGAGCATGACCACCACAAAGAGCCGAGCAACCTGCATTCAACAGACAAGCATGGCTGCCATGATCATGGCCATGGCCATAGCCACTGCAAAGAGCCGAGCAGCCAGATGGTGACAAGCAAGCATGTTTCCCATGGGCATGGCCATACCCACAACATCTGCAGCCCTCACCCCGCTGTGAGCAAGCATGATTGCCATGACCATGAACATAGCCACCACCAAGAACCCAACAGTTCACATTCTGCCGATGAGCATGATTGCCATGATCACAAGCACTGTGAAGAACCAATCAGCTTGTTTTGTGCCACTGAGCATGCTTGCCACGACCATGAGCAGAACCATGAGCATCATTGCTGTGATGAAGAGCAAACAGTGCATGTAGCAGATACGCATTCCTGCCATGACCATAAGCATGACGACAGTGCGGCTGATCCAGTTCCAGAGCTGTCGATATCTATCGAGAGCGCATTGCCTGATCACCATGAGCAGGAAATCCAGTGCATCAAAGAGCACAAAGAGGAAGCGTGTGGACATCACCTGAAGGTCAAGGATCACGTCCCGGCTCCGACAGATTGCAGCAGGGGAAACTGTCACAGTACGGTGAGCAGCAAGGGATGTGAAAGCAAAGGCAAAGAAGTTTGTTCAAGCTGGCCGGTTGGTCGTACCGGAATAATCCGCAGGTGTTGCAGGACTAGGGCGCGCAGCTGCTGCAGCCACAGCATGTTGAAACTACCTGAGATTATAGTAGAGTAGGATGGAAAGCATAGATGTTATGTTGGTAAGATAACCGAAGCGAGTAATACTATCTAGAAAGAAACAGCACTGCTGAAGTCGCCTGGTCGGCATATATAGCTAGATTCCCATGGCTGATGATAGATATTTGATCTGGCTTTGCTTACTTAGCTGCTGAAGAAATGGTGTAGAAGTCTTAATTTTCATGAAGCAGGTGTCATTCTGAAATGATATGCTGCTCTGGTTTTCTCCTTGTTGATTCTGCACCTTCCCGAAGAATTTGAGAAGGTGCAAAGTGAGAGGTTTGTTCATAGTATCAGTGTGCTTCAGCAATAATTGGAAGAAGCTGGTGCAGAGATCAGTTTATAACTTCTTATTAGGCTTCTTTATCAGAGTTCAAAGTTGTAATCATACTTGACTTGTGTTGATGGAAAACTTTTAACCAAGTTGGTTTATTATGAAACGTTTCGGAATGTCGCATAGAATCATTGTTGGTCAAGTTATGAAATGCTGTATCCCTTTAATGCGTTGTCAGTGTCTCGCATTACATTAAGGCAGTAATCTTTTAAGGATGTAAACTGCAGTTGTGCAGTTGTGGCGAGAACTTATGGAAACCTGTAAACATAAGTTTAAAACCCCTCTTAAATTTATGGATGTAGATTTTGCTGCTAGGAAAGTTTCTTTGAGAAGTGGTGACATGGTGAGGTTGTGGCTATACCTCTGAAAAAATCATGTGCATTTTGACATTTGTCAAAAACAAAAATGTACCATTACAGGTCGCATGAATTGCAGCCCAAACATCCCTTTCAGGCGTCACCTAAAGCTGAACCTGTCTAAAAAAAAAAAACTTGGAGCTGAACTGCTGGAACAGTGGAATGGCATTGTTTATTTGACATTCAGGAATTTTCCTGATGACTATTGGAACAATGGAATGGCATTGCTGATCATCTGGCTTCCATGAATTTTCCTGATGACCAGTGGAATAAGGGAATGGAATTGATTGTTGATCATTTGACTTCCAGGAATTTTCCTGGTGACTACTGGAATAATGGAATGGCATTGATTGCTGATCATTTGACTTCCAGGAATTTTCCTGATGACTATTTGGAATAATTGAATGGCATTGGTTTTTTATCATTCTACTTCCAGGAATTTTCCTGATGAACCTGACACTATTCACTAGTACTGTTTAAGTCCAAGTATCAGTAGTATTTTTCTTCTTATTTTTCTCCATCTATGTATAGATGTTGCAGGATCTCATTATAGATGGATCTGGCGTACGAAAATGCCTCTAAAGACTCAATGCTTACTATAGAGAATATGCATAAGCCGAATTGGAACGGCAACAGTCTATGATCCTTGATCAAACTGAAACTGCTAGACATCTCTTTTTTTACCCGCCTCCCTGTTAGGGTGGTTTGGGGTTCTGTTGAAGCGTTCTGGTCTTCTGGATACCAGCTGCTGCTGCCATTCCCCTCTTTGGCAAGCCTTTTCTTGGTTTTATGTTTTCCTTTGTGGTGGGGATCTGTTGTTCATGGTGGATATTGCTGCTATCTGCAAGGCTCTGTCAAATGTGACAAATAGGACCACCTTTGATCATCATGTTGCTGACTCCCTACTACAAATCACTTCAACAATGACGGCTCAAGGCCGCCTGTCAGTGGTAGCGTTCATCACTGACGGGCCGGCCATGACCGGTTAGTGATGAGCCTGGGAGGGCTATTCTAGTAAGTAAACACTGACAAGCCACTAGCCGACTAGCCAGTGATGAGTCGTTTGTCCCCTCCTTGGTGAGACCCATCACTAACCGGTCGCTTCGGCTTCCTGTCAGTGGTGATATGTCAGCACTGACCAGCCATACTTACAGCCCGGTCTGTGGTGAGGAGGGAAAATACGGCACAGCGTCCAGTGGGTGGAGGTATTGGTTTTCATTTTTTTATGTAAGATACAGAATATCATATTATAGGTAGAGATACAGCTACATGGAATAGTAATTACAGGAAAATTGCATCTATACAGTACTTATCATGGCAAGCTAGGAGGGGAAAGGGATGGCTTGGTCACTTTCAGCTCCCCGCAACCGCTGATATATACGGTTTTCTGTGGGCGGTCCCACATAGCTCTGGCAGACTGAGCTCTTTCATCGCCAATCAGCTGTGCAAAATCATTGAAGAATTGGATCCTTTCACCTGGTTTGTAGGTAGGGATGCTTGCAATGCTGGTGATAACGTCCATTCCTACATGATCAATGAAAGGAACGTCAGAACAAAGGGTAAATAAACTTGGTTGCTTCCATCTTTTTATTAGTAAATAACGAAAGGACCCGGCAGTTCATAAAAGAGCACGAGGGTGGTCTATGATATGCTGGGGCATTTCAGAAGTTCTGCAAAATTGCAAAGAATGCATGTCCAGTAAAGGAAAAGATTGATAATTGCATGTAACAGGTAACATACGCCAACCAACTTAATTGTCAGTTATTTTTAATGAAACAAATATGTACCTTTGCGGTGACTATGGCATGTAAGCATACAATACACTAGCAGATAAGAGACGTGAACTGTTCCAGACTCTGGAACAGTCTCTTCGGCACTTCAGAAGTTATAATTAACTATAGAAATAAAAAGATCTGAAGTATATTAACCCACACTATTCGTCAGGTACGTGTAACATATGTGTATTACAGAAAATGTAGCTTGTAAATTTCGATAAGTTGAACGGTGAAGAAAATATTCAAGCAAGCAGACAACATTGCACTTGCGTAACTGTGGCGGACATGGGAGTTGGCGGCAGTGGCGAACCTAGAAATAAAATATAGGTCGTGCACACTTTAAAAAAGATTGAAACCTATTTCGATTGGCTTGGATGGACCTTGAAAATCAGCTAATTTTTACATGGTAAAAAAATATGTCCCAAAATTCTGGGTGTGCGATGGCACACCCGCTAGGTACGCCCCTGGTTGGTGGGCATGAGGTTTGTAGACGGGAGGCAGTAAGTTTAAGAATTCTATTTAACTACATATATGTCTTCAAAATTCTCTGAATAAAAAGAGATGTCTTCACTCTTCAACTCTTCATTTAGCCAACCAAAACCAAATTATTTTTGGGTGATGTTATCCGTTATGTTATATTCTATGTTTTTAAGGCGACGCTTCGCTTTAAGGCGCTGGGGGGGGGGGGGGGGGGGGGGGCGCCTCGACGCCTAGGCGTCGCCTTACGGACGCCTTAAAAACATAGGTTATATTGTTTTCGAGAAAATGCAAAAGCTTTGCGTCTCAATGTTATTGATAGAAAGAAGAGTTTGTACAAGTCCAAAGATGAGAGACACCCAAAACTACAACACAACGCCACTAAACGTTAGGCACCACCCTGCTGGTACCAACGCTGCAAGACCCCTTGCGCCCGCCCTTGCCTAGTTTCCGACTTGATAGTGTCAAGGAGACCAGCTAAACTGAGCCAAGTGCTGTCAAAGATGATTGCGTTATGATGCTTCCAGATAGACTGGATTAGAAGGATCCGTTATCCAAAAATTTGAATACCATGCTACCAACATGATGACGGAGGACGTGCCCTTTCTAGCAGCAGTCTGGACGGAACAGCATGTGAGTTGCCCCCAGTCCACAAAATAGTACCTGCGGCGAGGGACACGCCGTCAGTCAGATCGAGGAGAGCACCTCGTGCCACATCATGAGCTACAAGGAGCAACCCGTGAGGTGGCCCATCGTCTCGTCCGACTGGTCACAGAGGACGTTAGCTAGGTGCATGCTGCAGGCCACGTCTCTACAGTCTCTCAGCGGTCCTGACAGCCGAGCCACACGAATTAGTGCGGGGGGAGGGAAGACTGACCCATGAAAGAGGGCGTCACACCAGGTATTGGATGTGTACTGACTGCTCGGTGTCCACCGCCACTGGAGGACATCTGGTGAGGTGGAAAGCACCACCCCGCGCACCATTAACCTAACCTGGATATACTGCCAGAAGGATGTCTGACATCCAACGACGGTCGGTAAAGGCCTCCCTAACTGTGCCCCTTTTGTTGTAGTGAGACCTGAGAGCAGGAGAAAGAGCTCAGGCGCAAACTCTGAAATAGTGCGCCCATCCAACAAGCGATCCTCCCATAATAAGGTAGATGCTCCGCCGCCAACCACTACGTTAGTGGATGCGGCGAACACCTCCCGTTCATTACGGGAGAAGTCCGATATATCTAAGCCTAAGCGGAGTGGCCTGCAACCAAGGGCTAGAGCGGCTCACTCAATAACCTGCTTAGCATGAGAGGGATCCCGAGCTATCTGATCAGAAAGGGAGCTAGCTGACACTCCATGACCAATGCTGCCTCCAGGGCCTCCTCGTCCGAACATCCAATGGGGGACACCGAGCACTTGTCGAAATTAGTGGGAAGCCCTGATACATGCCCGAAGATCGCAAGTATGCTGCAAACAGTGAGCAACTCTGTTCTATCCGGGTGGTAGAAGATGACAGCCCTTCTTCTTGAACTGAGACGCTTGCAGTCAAATTCCGGAGTACTAGGCGGCGGAGCAACCCAAGCTCAGCCTTAGCCAACAACTTGTCTAGTGTGTCTAACACCAACACAAACACCATATGGGAGAGCGAATCAACCTGTTGCAGGCCCTTGCGATGCCAAACTGGCAGATAACGCCGATGGGGCATGCTCAAGCTAGATAACAAAACTAACTATTAAATCACAGGATAAGCTAAGATGTATGCAGCAAAGATGAGGATGTTATGGTTTGCTGTTGGGAAGAACTAAGGTAGACATTGATTCATTGATTAATGGCATGGATGCCTTTCTAAATAATCTATGACATGTACAGATGGGATGTAAACAAACTTGTAACAGTATATCACCGGAAGGTTCATGTTTAGAAATCCTACTCTAGCAAGGCTACATTTTGCTCTTAGTCTTACCAACCTATCATTAGTAGATCAGTCATTAGTCAGATTCCACATAACATAGCTGGTTCACGAAGTGCATGTTATTGAAAAATTGAATGGACGATATCAAATTCTTGCAACACATTCAACACAAAATCTGTAATAACCATCTAATACAAGTAATTCTGAGAGAAGTACTCACCTTCTAATACAGTTCCAAAGACAATGTTCTGATCATCAAGCTCTGGACAGGGCCCTGGCCCTGTGGTCACCAGGAATTCAACATTGTGATAATTGGGACTGAGTTTGATACTATCGTCGTCGTCATTCTGCTCAAGACACAGGGATAGGGTGCCAGGCCTTGCATGTCTTAGTTGATACGCTTTAGGATCAACAGTCTCAACATTTCTTACAAGCTTTGAGGGAGGTTGGACCACACCTTTATCACGCCGAGAACCTTGTCGGCCAGCAGCAAAGAACTGACCTTGAAGCACCTTGTGGACAAGTGTGCCTCGATATGCAGAAGTAGTGCAGGTAGTTTTGAAGTTGGCAGTAGTGATCGGGAGTAGCCGACCATAGAGACCAAAGACTACACGTCCGAGGGGCTCGGAATCAGGGCATGTAGCAAGTTCAGCTCCTAACGTGCGGTCATTGCTAAAGAAGCTTGGACAGATGCTAAAGTCCATGAATATGCGGTCGGTGATGGTGGTGTCAATTGTGGAGGAGGATGAAGCGTTTGAATTGTCTATGGCAAAGGAGGAGGACGCAGAGAGGAGAAGAGAGGACGCAGGGAGTAAGACGAGAGACCGTCTAGGAATTTTTGGGGAGTGGTTGCATTTATGGGTATTGTCATGGTTTGGTTTTGAGGTAGCAAAACAGGAGGACTGGCTGTTGGGGTGGTGGTGGAGGTTGCCAAGAGAAACATGGTCAGCCATGGAGGAAGTAGCTTTTGTACTTGATGAAGACAGCATTACGTTGTTAGGTGAATGCTTCAATGTTTGTCCTTCTGATACTTCCATAGAAAATATGGTGCTAATGTCATTTCCTGCAATAACAACAGAAGATGAATGAGGCATAAACTTTGCTCAAGTAATATGCTTGCTCTCTTGACAACAAGCATAGCACTGTCAGGTATAACTAAAAGCTCAGGCATTCTTAATATAAGAACTCTAGGTTAACTCTCTACTTTTTTACATGGAGCTCACCCAGGATGGAGCCTATGACATGGGTGTACAGATCTCTCTTTATTCATAAAGTAACTCCTACTGCAGCAACCTAATTAAGTCACGTCACCCCTAGAACTATAGTCAGTAAATTAATTAATATTTCCTATTTACTGCACTCATGCATTGTATTGTATGTGGTGCAAACAATGAATGTAAGGACTGTTGCTAAACGATTGGACAGTTGGTGCCTGAAAGGCTATGTTTGAACGGACACATTCTGTCCTTTGATAACAACATTTCATTCATATATAAAATTAAAAAGCTTCAAGCAAATATATAGAAGTAGAAGATGTGTCAAGCATATAAAGACCGTCGTGTACTGTGTTTGGCACAGATCTGTGCAGTAAATCAATACTCGATGGACAACTTAGGTATGGAGGCACATGTATCAAATGGACTTGTTCAATGTTTAAATGAGATATATACTGAACGGTTCTGGAAGGTTCTCGTCAGCATGTTGTCTTACATAGCATGCAATGCTCCCGATATCACATCAACATCAAGATATGTCAACGTTACTCCCGAATAACATCAAAATCTGCCCCAAGAATTTAATTCTCTTTGGTAACCTGGAGGAGTTGCTTGACACTGGTACTCAACTGCTCATTGAAAATTATGTTTCGAAGTGTTAGAAGAAAGGTGTGTGCACCATTGGAAAAATACAGTAAAACCTCTTTTCAGAAACAAACCATCTTTGAACTATTACAGACATGCATGCTAAAGAGAATACATGAGGCAAGAAATTACTAAGACTATTCATAAACATACTTGGTTACTTAATTGTAAATAAGCCCGCAGCAACATGTGGGCATGACCCTAGTGTACAGCTATTATAATAGGCAAGAAACAGCAATCAATTAGTTACAAACTTACAATACACATGTATGCAGTATGCTGACAATTGCATCAAAGTTTCTTAAATATATGGATTTCACATTACGGCCTGCTACCCTACTCTCCCTCCACCATTGGCCTCCAAAAACCCAGTAGGCAATCACCACCAGTCCACTCTTAATAAGTCCATGTGTCCAACAAGCTGACAGGAAGCAATTCAACAAAAGAACTGCCCGTCTGCCTGGGCCGTCGGCAACTCCGAACCGCCAAAGTGGCGATTGGCATCTGTGACCTCATACTGCTCAAGCAGGATGCGAGTGCAATTTGGATGCAGGCGGTCACCACAGCCAGTGATCAACCAGCAAGTGGGGGGAGCCTTCCCTTGGCTCGTCGCTTTGTTGTCTTGCTTCGAAATTAGACAGTACTACTAACTGTGAATTGTCACATTTCTATTGTACTACTACTCTTGGTCCCTAGATCCATGAATGAGCTGTGTGTTTCTGACAAAGACTCAAAATATGAAGAGGAAATCTGACAGTTTTACTACAAACTGAACCAGAATCATTGGCCATCTAGCAAGCATTCCCTGACGTCCATGGCACGCAGCTGACTTAGTGTGACAGTTTCAGACTTTCAGTCGAACCAGCAATAACGATTTCGCATGTAAACTGAACGGAAAGCAAGGGAGCAGCCCGTTTCCTTGCACAGCAGCCAAAGAAATGGAAATAGAGCGGCGTAGCCACGGCGCACGGACCTCACCTTCCAGATCACCGGCGGCAGCGGACAGTGGAGGCACAACCCTGCGGCTGCACTTGGCCCTGCGGCTGCGGCTGCGGAAGGCGGAGGTAGAGATCAGGGACGAGGAGGGGACGGGGCGGCGGTGGGAGCTAGGGTCGTGGTCTCGGCGGTGGAGAGCGAGGCCTAGGGACGTGGCGGTGGCGGCCATGGTGACGGTGGGAGGAGCTGTGGCCTGTGGCCGGCGCTGGCCGGAAAGGATAAGGGTATACTCGAAATTTTATTTGGGAAAAAAATTCTATTGAGCGAGCGTCAGTTCGCGAGACGTCTTCCGGCCGGACGTTTTTCCTGGTCGTTCGAGTATTTTTTTTTTGACAAATCTGGCCCCTTTGCACGATTTGAGACACGTCTAGCCCTTGAGCAAAACTAATTCGAAATCTGTTTTTCAAAAAATAAACTAATTCGAAATCTGGCCTCTGGAGTCGGCGCCATACAGCATGGAGCTGAGCTGAAGTCGTACATATTGGCGCCATATTACACGGAGCTGACATGTACAAGTTCGGCGCCGTGCTACATGGAACCGACCTCAGATGGGCCCACAGAAACCCTAAGGGCCAGATTTGCTCGGCTCCACATAGTATGGCGCCGAACTTGTACATCTCGGCGCCATACAGTATGGTGAGGAGGCCCAAGATACAACATCAACCTAAAACAAGCTAACACCTCACCGAGACCCGACTGACGACCCCTGAGCTGCACGACAACGCCCCAAGAAAGGTGACAGCATGAAGCGTCGCCATTGCTAAGTCCAAGCAAACAGACATAGGTTTTCACCCGGAGCCCTGGGCTTACGAGCCCCTCGACGACAACTCCAAGAAGCAAACGACACCCACAGGCGCCGCCGACGCCGACACCAAATAGCACGAAGCTTTTGCTCGGACACTCAGCAATAGTCTTCTCCATTTGATCCTTTGAAAGTAGGGGGCTGCAGAAGTGTCTTCAATAAAAGAAAATGGAGAAAATTGTGTCCCTCTTGTTTTCTTCTAATAATTAAAAAAAACATTGTGAATGTTTCTTTAAGAAGTTCACTTCCATGTTACTCATCCATGAACGTAATTGGTCATTGTTTAGTGTCATCTAGTTCATGCTTATTGCTATCCAGTTCTGAAAATTAATACCATTCCATCGTGCAACAAATCACGATATATATGTGCTGAACTATTAAAATGTGGTATATATGTTATGAAATGTCGAGGTATACATGCTGCAATGTCGAGGTATACATGCTGAAATGTCGTGTATATATATATATATATGAAAATGCTGAAAAATGTCATGTAAGGTGGCCGAGACAATTATTTTTATCCATGGGTATTACCCAACACCTGGTTAGGTAGTACTGGTATGAGAACGGTTTAAAGCCCGAGGTGCGGGTACGGATATGGATTTTGAGAAAAAAAACGTTGAGACGGGTACGGTTTTGGGCGACCATTAGCCACACACTCTGGACCCACTCGCATAGTCGCATTCCCACCCCACACTCGGCCTCGGAACGCCCCAAGTTTGCGATATCCTGCCGCGTTGAGCCGTTGACCCAAAGCCTCAGTACGACGGCTTTCTCCCCCCTTCCCCCTTCCCTCCTCTCATCCCATTTGCCTGATAAAACTTCTCCAGATCCATTTCCTCCTCGCCACCAAGCGCAGGGGAAGACGGCGGGTTCGGTTGGAGATAGCTAGGGTGAGGCCGCAATCCATTGGCAGCTTATTATTCCATTGATTCTGCACAAGTGAGTAGCGAAGAGATGGAAGGAGTCCGGGTGAGTGCCGCCACGGGGGTCCTGAAATCCCTCCTCTGCAAGCTCGCCGCACTCCTAGAGGGGGAGTACAAGATGCACAAGGGCCTGAGGCGCGACATCGCCTTCCTCAAGGACGAGCTGAGCAGCATGAACGCTCTCCTGGAGAAGCTGGCCGAGGCGGAGGCTCTCGACACACAGCTCAGGGAGTGGAGGGACCAAGTGAGGGAGATGGCCTATGAGATTGAGGATTACATCGACAGGTACATGAATCACCACATCCACCGTGATCCGGACAAGCCTAACGCTGTCATGGGGCTCTTTTGGAAGGGCGTCTGCAAGGTGAAAAGCTTTGGAGCTCACCATGAGATGGCAGTGCAAATCAAAGAACTCAAGTCCCGCATCATCGAGGCAAGTCAGCGCCATGACAGGTACAGGCTTGATGCGATGGTCTGTTCTGCGAGCTCCAATGCTGTGCGCACTGACCCTCGGTTGCCTGCCCTCTTTGTGGAGGGAGCCAGCCTTGTTGGGATTGAAGGTCCAAAGGATGAGTTAATTAAGTTGGTCACGGATGAGGAGGTCTCACTGAAGGTTGTTTCTCTCATAGGCTTTGGAGGGTCGGGGAAGACAACTCTTGCTAATCAAGTATACCAAAAAGCTGGTAGACTGTTCAATTGCCAAGCTTTTGTGTCGGTGTCGCAAAATCCTGACATAAGAAAGATTTTGCGGTCCATGCTCTCTCAAATAAGAAAGGAAGACTTTCCCATTTCTCGATCGAGTGATGAGGCGTGGCTCATCAACTCAATGAGAGATTTCTTGAAGGACAAGAGGTACACTTTTTAAATGACTTTGTTTCCGTAACATTCATGTTTATCAGCTTGAGATTTATGGTTCTATCGATTTACTAGATGTGTGAAACACTTATCATATTATGCCTTGACTGTATTCAATGATATTGATCTGAATGAATATCAACTCATTTTTTGACAGGTATCTTATAGTAATTGATGATATATGGAGTATCCAAGCGTGGAAGACTATCAAGTGCGCCTTGCTTGAAAATTCCTGTGGTAGTAGAATAATAGTGACAACACGAAATGTCAGTGTTGCCAAGTCATGTTGCTTCCCTCGCCTTGACCTTGCATATGAATTAAGGCCTCTGACTGAAGCTGATTCGAAAATCTTGTTCTTTACAAGAGTTTTTGGCTCTGTGGAAAAATGCCCACTTCACCTGAATGAAATTTCAACTGAGATCATAAAAAAGTGTGGTGGTTTACCATTGGCAATCATCACAATTGGTAGTTTGTTGACCACAAAATCAGATAGCAGAGAAGACTGGGTCAGGGTTCGAAATTCGATTGGTCGAGGACTTGAGAAAAACCCTCATGTGGAGGAAATGGAAAGGATCTTATCACTTAGCTATAATGATCTTACTCTCCAACTGAAGACCTGCTTGCTGTATTTAAGTATGTATCCGGAAGATTATGAGGTCCAAATGGAAGATTTGGTGAGGAGGTGGATAGCAGAAAGATTTGTTAAGGTTGATGGTGGGAAAAATTTATTTGACACAGGAAAAGGCTATTTCTATGAACTGATAAACAGAAACATGATACAACCAACATATATCAACTATGATGGTCAAGCAATGGCATGCCGTGTGCATGATATGATCCGTGATCTCATTATATCAAAGGCACTGGAAGAAAATTTTATCACTTCTAGTGGTCATCAAACACATAGCTTGGTCGCACAGCATAAAGTTCGCCGACTCTCGATTGACTACCGTGGCCTAGAAAATGTGAAGACAGTGTCATCCATGGTCACTGCTCATGTTCGAACCCTTGGCGTCTTTGGATGTACTGGTCAAGTACCTCCCCTTTCGGAATTTCCAGCCCTGAGAATGCTTGCTCTAGACAGGAGTGAGAAGTTGGAAATTGGTTATCTTAAAAACATAACAAAGTTGTGTCTGTTGAGGTACCTGCGGATTGAAGGAAGCTGCATTACAGAACTCCCTGAACAGATCGGAGATCTACAGTGTTTGGAGATGCTGGATTTACATGGTACTGGTATAAGGGAATTGCCAACAAGTATCGTTCAGCTGCTGCAACTGAAACTGCTACTTGTTGATGGCGCAAAATTACCACATGGCATTGGGAACATGCAAGGCATAGAGGAACTGTCATGCATAACCGTGGACGACAGCACCTCAATCAATCTCTTGCAGGAGCTGGGAGGTTTGACTAGAATGAGAATTCTTGGCCTGAAGTTGTGCATGAGCGCACATAAGACAAGCACAAGATATGTGGATAAATTGGTTTCATCGCTTGGCAAGCTTGGTAGCTCTCAGCTTGAGCGTCTGTCCGTCAAAACGGATGGTCGTTTGATTGGCATTCCATTTGGTTCTTGGTCCCCGCCTCCCCGTCTCCTGCAGGAGCTAATCACCTCTGATTTGTGTCTCTGTCAGATACCTGATTGGATGGCCTCAATGGCCAGCCTCACCTGCCTTCAAATCGGCGTTAATCGAGTGACGCAGGAGACCCTTCTCGTCCTTGGGGGTTTGCCTGTCTTGTTATCCCTGACGCTGAACTCCTCACAAAATGCTGAACCCAAACAAAGGCTCGTGGTCAGCAACAACATGTTCCGATGCCTGAAGCGGTTCCTCCTCTATTGTGAGGTGGGTCTTCTGACGTTTGAAGCAGGAGCCATGCCAAAACTCAAAGCACTCGAATTTCAGATTGTGGCGCTCGAAGCGAAATCTGCGTGCATCGCTCCCGACCTTGGCATCAGCAACCTCTGTGCCCTGAGTGATCTCTGCCTCTGGATTGACTGCCAGGGTGAAAAGGCTGAGGAGGGGGTTCACGAGCTGGAGTCTGTAATCAGGATTGCGGCCAGCCTACTTCCCAACCGCCCTACACCATATTTCCATAGGTTGTATTGAGGTGGAGATGAGAACGGCTGATGCAGCGTAAGCCCAACCCAGATTGTCTGGATCTATTATCACTTCTCCTATTTTATCAAGCTGGGTCTGACAATCCAAGAAGCTATCTAGGGTTGTTGTAAACAATTATTTTCATCTCATAACTCTTGAATATAGATTTCCCCATCGCCCTAAATTCAGAAAATATATATATATGGAAAACCAGAGGAAAAGGTAAGAGCTGAAAGCAGATGGATTTTTTTTTTTTGAAATCGCAACAGGGTTTCCATAATCCCTCACTATATCACTGAAAACTTAAATGTTAAATTAGATCAATAATATACTCCCTCCGTTCCCAAATATAAGTATTTTTAGAGATCTTTAATATGGACTACATACGAAGCAAAATGAATGAATCTACACTCTAAAATACGTCTATATACATCCGTATGCAGTTAATATTGAAATATCTAAAAAGACTTATATTAAGGAACGGAGGGACTATATTTGTGTGACTTAAAGTTATACCACTGAAAACTTCTTTTCTATGAATTCAAAGGTATAATTTTTGTCACATATAATCCACATTTGGTTGGTCTAATTTCTGGTTAAAGTCGAATTTTGGAATGCTGGAGACACATTTGTGAGCGTTGTATCAGCTGTAATCTTTATCTGCACGTATGCTCTAACTATGTTTGGTTTACAGTGATTTTTTTATGCACTCTAGCTTGTCCTGTTGGTGCTCTGTTTTTAGTGAATTGGTGCTCTGTTTTGTGATGTGCACAGTGATCTATGAAAATCAGGTTCGAGTGGATTGCTGCTGTTGTGATACCAAAATAGTTAACTACAATATTCAGTTTGTGCAGCTAGAAACGAGCGATGGTTTACTATTCCTTAGTGATGCTTGGATTTTGTTCAGCACCTTTTGTGCATCTCAACAAACTCCCGTACTTGTTTCAACATTTTTTCTTCAAGTGAGATCATAAAAGAATTGGAAACACACAAAGTTAGTCATGGATCGGTTGAATAATTGCTCATGTTATTTATAATCTCCTGATGGTTGTTTCAAACCCTTTCTTTCGAACTGGGAGCATCCCTATTTTCCATAACCAACTCAAGGTAATGCATCCCCATTTATAATGCTCAAGTTACCAGAAAAGTCACATGAAGTAGTTTGTCAATACTTTCTTGGCACACAAAGAGGCTTGTGCTGCTAGTTTCCCTATTCCAGATTTTTTTTTTCGAAAAGGGGACAGGGCCCCGGCCTCTGCATCAGAACGATGCATACGGCCATATTATTAAGAATAATCCAAAAGGTTCCACAAAGGTCTTCCGCTCTGAAAATGTAACACCCCGGATGTAACTTTCCATATTTGTAACTCCGACTCTTGCCATTTTCGGCTATGTATTGTGATATTCCCTCCGTGGTCGGGTTTTGTTTGTCGTTTTGTATTTTGTTCATGTCATGCATTTCTTATCATGTCATCATGTGCATTGCATTTGCATACGTGTTCGTCTCATGCATCCGAGCATTTTCCCCGTTGTCCGTTTTGCCATCCGGCGCTCCTATCTCCTCCGGTGCACCTCTCCTGTTTTCTTTCGTGTGCGGGTGTCAAACATTCTCGGAATGGACCGAGGCTTGTCAAGTGGCCTTAGTATACCACCCGGAGACCACCTGTCGGGGATATGCCCCGCAGTATGACCCGGCTGGAAATATAACCCGGCTGGGATTGGATGTTTCATTGATGACCCGGAAGACTATAAGCCGGCAGGAATAGTTAAGTAGGTTAAGCTCGCGGGAACAATTGAGCATTGTAACCCGGCAGACATAGTCATGTAACCCGGCAGACACAGTCATGTAACCCAGTAGACACAGTCATGTAACCCGGCACATGTTACGACAGACGATAAGCCAGGTGGTAAGCCAGATCGTAAGCCAGACGGTAAGCCAGATGGTAAGCTAGATGGTAAGTCAGATCGTAAGCTAGATTGTAAGAAGCCCAAGACGTTAAAAAGCCCATGGGAAGAAGCCCATGGTGAGACGTCAAAGTAAGGTTAAATCTTAAGTCCGAGTTGGACTCTACATGTAACCCGCCCCTTCAGCTTATATAAGGAGGGGCGGGGCACCCCAAGAAGGGAGGAAAACAATCTCTAGGGCTAGACACCGAGAGCCGGTTCCCGGCGACTCTCTCATGAGCATAATGAGACCTAGCCTCAAACAGCATGTAGGGTTGTTACCGGATGATGTTTCCCGGGGCCCGAAGCTGTCTAAATCCTTGTCTTGCGTATTGCGTCTCTCGATTCCGCTCAACCCCTCTCAAGCTACCGCATAGATGCGTTGGCCTCACGACTAAGTCCTCACACTAGAACATCTGCTGTGACAATTCCACGACAGTTGACGCCCACCGTGGGGCCCGCGCACGGTGGTGTTGAGTTCTTGGAGGGATCTCCCCAGGGATCGAGGAGTTTGCAATTTTCCAGAAGAAGATTTTACAACCCATGAGATTGGAGTTGAAGAAGAAAGTCAGGGTTGCGTCATGAGCCGCCCCCATTGCAAATCGAATCCGAAGACCTATCAATATCTGTTGATGTTCACCGCAAGTCGGAAAGTGGCCGACCTGTCCAATTACGCTGCCATGTACTTTTTGCTGGTTAAAGTCTTGAGGTGACAGTGACGTAGCAATTCGCCAGGAGATTTGATAGATTATTGTTGCTACTAATTGCATGAGGGGACCTGAAGCGATCTGTTACGTCGTTGCAAGTAGTACTTCAGTGCTAACAGTTGATCTCACATAAAGCTTTCCAAGTGTGTTTGCTCACGTCCGTTTCCGGTTTTCAAATACTGTACCTGGCTTTTAAAGAGTCCAGAGGTGATTTCCAATTGGACTCGATGCGTCGATCTACTATCCGAAAGTGGCTGCTGTTGTTTTCCTATGTTCGCGGCTGTTGCTACCCCTAGAAAAAAATGCAACAACCCTGATGCGGACACGGCTGAGACCTGAGAGCTGGCCCTGAGCCCTGAGAGCTGGCCACGAATCGCCGCCGGGTCTCCACCGCGGTTGAGCCGCCACCGCCGTCGCCCGAGAGCCGCCTCCGGGTCGTATCCTCCGCTCGCCATCTCCAAGTTATTTCCATTGCGAGCCGCCCCGACCGTCGCTGAGCCTCCGCCGTCTCACGTGTGCTACTCCGATCACAAGTCGTTGATCCACCAGCACCTGACTCCAAGCCGACCACGCCCGTGTGCCCGTGCAGCTGCTTCCGCCCTGGCCGGTATTGACCCGCCGCTGCCTTGCCTTGTTGTGAGCCACCGTGACGCACTGAACCGCCGTGAGTCGCGAGTCACTTGCGGGTCTCCTCTGCTCGACCCTGTTCTGGGCCGCCTTTGCGACCTCGTCTCTGAATCGGAACCGTCCTTCGTCTCGGACTTGGAAAGTCTGCTCGTCTCCAAGTCAAAGCCGCCTCGAGAGCCCGCACTCCTGACCCGCTGAGCCTTCCGCTCTGCGCCGGCTCCGCTCGCGTCTTCCTCGGCAGCAGCGTCAGGTTCAACCTGACCCACTGAGCTTCTTCACTATCGAGAACCAGCCTCAAGTCGCCCCTGCAGCACCGCGACCCATCGCGGCCTCGCGCCGTCGCTAAATCGCCTCGCCGACCGCCTTGGGCCGTTCTGGTTGAGCCGCTACCGGGTCTCCCCGCACTGCCTCATGCCGCCGCGGCCGCGTCACGCCTCCCCGTGCCGGCTCACTGTGCCAAGCCATCGTCTCCTCTGCCGGACTCCGTCGTCTGCCTCCGAGTCAGCCCCACCTTGAGCTGTCACCGGCCCCGAGCTGTTCGTTGCTGGGGCGCCTCTACTTCGCCTCTGCCTTGAGCGCCTGCTGCCTCCGCCACTGAGGCCCGTAGCCGCGCCTATGAGCCGCCCGCCTCCAGCACCTTGCCACCAGCTTGCCTCGCAGAGCCACAGTCGCCCGCGCCATGAGCCGCCGTCGCCGGTTCACAAGTCGCCCGCGGCAGAGCCGCCGTCGCCCGCGCCATGAGCCGTCGCCGTCGCCGGTTCACAAGTCGCTCGCGGCAGAGCCGCCATCGTCCGAGTTGCCGCCGGCTCACGAACCGTCCGCGCCAGAGCCGCCGTCATCCGTGCCAGAGCCGCCGTCATCCGAGTCGCCGTTGCCATCGCCCGAGTTGCCCGCGGCAGAGCCGCCGTTGCCCGAGTCGCCGCGGCTCCGTTCGACACCTCTGCCTCTCTTTGCCTGGCCTCCGCTCGGAGCCGGCGCGCTTGAAGCCGCCCGGGGGCCCGTCTCCACCGTTTAAGGGCTGCCCCGCCAGGCGCCTTGCCGTCACCCGCGCAAAAAGGGGCCTGCTTCTCTCCCGCCCGCAGCGTCGTCACTGCACTACGCGTTGCCTTCTCCTCTAACCAAGTTGCATGCCGGCCTAACCTATTCCCACGACTGTGAGCTGCCAGCGCCTGCTGATTTCCATGCCCGGCCGATCTCGTGCTCTCGCTTTCCTCGCCGGTTCTCTGCCACTCCCGCGGCCGCATGCCCGCATCACAACGAGTCGCCGTCGCGCGCCGGCCGGATCTCGCATCTAAACCGCCGTGTTTCGCGCTACTTTGAGTCGCCCTCGCGCGGACTCGCCCTGGCCTCAGTACTCACCACCGTCACGGCTGTGTTAACCCGCCGCGTTTGAAACGCCGTGGGGCACCCTGAATCACCGTTGCCGCGGCCTCGTCTGCGTGGGCAAGACCGCAGCTGTACATCCACAAGCTGCTACCTGTGGCCTTGTCAAGTATGTTGCGCTTGAGCCGCCCTCATCGGCGTGTCATGCCGCTGTCTATTTCCACGGCCGCTTTCGGCCGTGAACCGTGCCTTGGAGACTCGCCACAGTTCGCTGCTTCATCAGACATTAAAAGCAAGTATTGGCGTATATTTGAAAGTTTTCACGGAGGAGACTGAGGTGATCCATGACATTGTTTTGGAGACAAGATTTTTGACAATGGCTTTCAAACGTTTCCTACTAAGATAAAATCAGATATTGAGGATCAGTGCGCACAACATGGTTACTCGATTTTCACCAACGATGTTAAGGTCCGAAGGAGTTCAAGAATATTGGTGTGTTCAGTTTGGGGGCTAATTTGTCCTGACATTCCCAGAAGCGTACCATACTGGGTTCGATTGTGGCTTCAATTATGCAGAAGCTGTTAAAGTGGCACTTATTAACAAGCTTAATATCTTGGCTGATGCTTTGGGGGCAAACTGAGTACTGTTCATAGATGGGTTGTCTCTGAAATTGGCTTAAGTTTGAGATTATGTGTCAAAAGAGAAAAAGTCTAGGATTTCAAGACTGTTCACTGATCAACTGATGGCCGGAGGAGATCTGACATGTCACAGGCGTCAATAGAAAATTCGGTTGAGCCAATCTCAGAATATAATTCTACATGGTAGTGATTCACCTAATGTGAACATACAATACAAACCTCCTTATTTATACTGCTGGGATGGTGCTTGCACATATGAAAGTTCAGTCAAATTGGAGTCTGATCTGCCATAAAAAAGGAGACATGAATATTAGTGCATGATATTGCCACAATTCAACCAACGGCAATCCACCTCGGTTGAGCCGCCGTGGCCTATCTCCACCTGCCAAGCCGCCACGGTGACTCACCCTGTTGACCCGCCGGTGCCGCTGTTGCGGACACACCTCTGAAGCTGTGGCTACATCTGATAAGGGAATTCAGTGCCTCAACAAGGTGTCAAGCAAAATCCATCGGATGCCTTCTGTATTAGTGCTCTCGCCACTAGTATTATCCCTCCCGTGGAGAATATCTATGTGAGGTAACCGCCTTGGGAGGACGACCGTATTGACAAGTTATCTACGGACGACATATATGGTTCATCTGTCGTCCAGATAAATCAGGACCATTATTCATTACAAAGGTGTTGCGAAGGGGCATGCCCCAACATTATTTTTGCACTAGCACTCGTCCATGCCATGCTGCTCGACGGATACATGTGCAAATTACCGCCCTCGCTACATCAACACAACATGGCTGACTACCCCGTGTGCACGGTTTATTGGGCCTGCGATTAACTCGTCGTCCGTGCTGGCTTACAACGCCGCGGCCGGCTCACCCGTGATTGATTTCAGCTTCATCATGGTGATCATCAACTTTGCGGTGGATAATCACTAGCCTGACATATTAGGTGAAATCCATCCAGTATATTTTATATTACATATTATTTTCTTTAAAAGGGCAATTACTTTGACTTGCAAGTTCTCTCATGCAGGACTCAAACCGGTCTATATCATGGTCAACTACGGAGAATCTTAAGCCAACTCCTTGAGTCGTCTTAAGACTCGGGGGCTACGATGACATGGCTAAGTAAATGTTGCCAGTTTAAAAGCCGTCCGGAGAAGTTCCGTTCAACAAGAATGTATCTCTCGCAAAGCTTGAGGTCTCAGGAAAAATTAAAGGGACCAAAGAGAGTCTGTTGCAAAGCACAGCTCAAACATAGGTACCCTACTTCAAGGTCATTTGGGGGCTTCCTGTTCAAACATAGGTCGTATTCGAACCAAAGAGAACATAGCTGTCGATACCCTTTTGATCGGCACACTGCCGAGCTCATTGGGGAGTTTCTTGATCATATTTGAATCATAGCTCAACCCCCTTTGGGAACCGACGTGGATCGTATTCGAATCAGCGTCGTTAAACAACTCTCAAGGTCATGTGGGGGCTTCCTGTTCAAACATAGGTCGTATTCGAACCAAAGAGAACATAGCTGTCGGTACCCTCTTGATCGGCAACGCCAAAACCACTGGGGGCTATATGATCGTATTCGAATCTTAGCTTAACCCCTTTGGGACGGTTTTCTGATTGTATTCGAATCAGAAGCCTTGATTTTTCTTTCTTTTTGGCTTAAGTTTTTTGAAACAATCTTTGGTTTTATGTTGAGACCTTTTTGTTCATATTTGAAGCATATATGTGGTTTCGATTAACCCGGCTTGACTTTGGATGATAAGTCTCCATATATGACAATCATAAACATTTGGAAGTTTTTGGCTTCTAAAAATTGGGTTATCACCCTTACTACACAGGTATCTTAAACCGGCAATATGATTCAATATCACAGGAACCGGTTTTCCAAACCGTATTATACTATTATTCAAATTTTTAATAGCCAACATGGCTGGATTTCTATTATGGCTATCAATAGCCAATATTTTGATGGAGGTCTTCAAAGTCGCTTTAGTGCAATGATTATTATTTTATTAATGGACATGATTTATTTTCACAATGGAGGGAATAGTCCCGAGTCGCTGCAGGCTTACGACCCGGCACTTGGGGGCTACATTATTCAAATTGAGATCACATCAAATATGCAAGTCCCATGTCACTGCCAGCATGCACCATGGCACTTGGGGGCTAATGTAAAGTCATTTTTTGACCAACTTATTGAAGACCTGACTCATCCCATTGTAATGAGACGGCCCTTGGGGGCTACAAGTGATATGAATATAATGGAGTTCTACATCTTTAAGCCGGTTGAAGGTCACATGAGTATTTCAAGACCTATATTTTTAAACATTGGGAGCTGAGTCAAATGAATTATTCTTCAGTCTTTCTCTGTGAGAAACCAACATCAGCAAATTGATTATGAAGTTGGCTTATTGACCCGGATTTTCTAGAAGAAGGGAATACCAAGGAATTAAGGATGATTAGGTGCCGGTTTACAAGAGCTTTTTAAATCCGGAGCATAGCCTGTCAAAATTGTTCTTGTGTTGTTTTACAGGATCAGTTTAACATGGATGAATCCAAATTAAACTGGGGGCTAATGTCGGGGATATACCCCGCAGTATGACCCGGCTGGAAATATAACCCGACTGGGATTGGATGTTTCATTGATGACCCGGAAGACTATAAGCCGGCAGGAATAGTTAAGTAGGTTAAACTCGCGGGAATAGTTGAGCATTGTAACCCGGCAGACATAGTCATGTAACCCGGCAGACACAGTCATGTAACCCGGTAGACACAGTCATGTAACCCGGCACATGTTACGACAGACGATAAGCCAGGTGGTAAGCCAGATCGTAAGCCAGACGGTAAGCCAGATGGTAAGCTAGATGGTAAGTCAGATCATAAGCTAGATTGTAAGAAGCCCAAGACGTTAAAAAGCCCATGGGAAGAAGCCCATGGTGAGACGTCAAAGTAAGGTTAAATCTTAAGTCCGAGTTGGACTCTACATGTAACCCGCCCCTTCAGCTTATATAAGGAGGGGCGGAGCACCCCAAGAAGGGAGGAAAACAATCTCTAGGGCTAGACACCGAGAGCCGGTTCCCGACGACTCTCTCATGAGCATAATGAGACCTAGCCTCAAACAGCATGTAGGGTTGTTACCGGATGATGTTTCCCGGGGCCCGAAGCTGTCTAAATCCTTGTCTTGCGTATTGCATCTCTCGATTCCGCTCAACCCCTCTCAAGCTACGGCATACATGCATTGGCCTCACGACTAAGTCCTCACACTAGGACATCTGCCGTGACAATTCCACGACACCACCGGTCAAGCTTCGTTCCATTTGGAGGTCGTTTGGTACCCCAACGGTTAACCGGGCATCCGCAAAGTCCATTTGTGTGTTGCAGCAAAGCCCCCCTAAAAACCAGCTCAAAACCCACCAAACTCTCTTCCATGCTCTAGGTCGTTCGATCACGATCGTGTGGGCGAAAACCACACCTCATTTGGACTCTCCTAGCTCCCTCTAGCTATATAAGTGCATCTCTCCCGGAAAACGAACGCAGACGAAACCCTAACCCGCTCCTCGCGTCGCGCCGGACACGTCCGCCACCGGCCGGACGCACCGGCCGTAGCCAACCGACGCTTGCCACGTGTCGCCCGTACACCGGCGCCCGCCGCCGGCCCGCGAAGCCCGCCGCGGGCCCTCCCGTGCCCCGACCCGGGCCGCGCCCGCGCGCCTCCCCGCCGCCGGCCTGCTCGCCTCCGACCGCCGACACCACCGCCGGCCGCCGCCCATCGCCGGCGCCGCCGCGCCCCGGCACCGGACGCCGCCGCCGCCTCCCCGTCCGGCTCCTCCGCCGCGCTCGCCGCCGTCCTTCTCCTCCTCGCCGCCAGATCCCGCGACCCCGACCTCCCTCCTCCTCTCCTCTGGCCGCCGCCTCGCCTTCCCTCCATCGCCGCCGACGAGGACGAGCACGAGCTCGCCAGATCTCGATCCAGTACCGTACGTTGACTTTTTCCCGAGCCCCCCAAAAATTCCCAAGTCTTTGCAATTTTACGATATGTGCATATTTTCATTATTGCATAACTCCTTGCATGTAGCTTCGTTTCGCGCGTGTAATATGCCAAATTGTTCGTCTCGTGATGCTCTACATTTTGTTAAATTGCACCTTGTTCATTAGAGGCCATCTTGATGCCCAAATCTCTGTTTCAAGAGGGCTAGTTGCTGTTATCTTCTGGTTCTTAGCAGAACTTGGAGATTTGTCATTTTTGTATCATTTAATCTGTGCATCTTATGGGCATGAGCTCTACATGTGTTTTGTTGTATGCCATGCCATATTTCCAATGGTGTATGCCATATATTTTTGTGATCTCTGTGGTGACTAGCACAAGCATGCAAACTAGGCCCCGTAATATTTCTGATTTCAAGGACAGTGATTTCTCAAAGTCCTTGTCTGCTGTTGCTTTGTTGCCATGTAAACTTGTAGCAGATCCATGCATATTTTGGAGATGTTCAGTAAGGATGTTTTGTAGCTATTGTTGTTATTGATCCATTCCTGCCCTTGTTTGCAATTATGGAGTACCATAGCATGACTCAATCGTGCTCTACTTTTGCTATAAAATATTACTGGCAGATTTTCAACATGATATTCATTTTTGCCAAGCTTGTTGTAGTTGATACATACATGCTATGGTTTTGTTCTTGCCATGGATAGCTTCATAAACATGCCATCTTGCTGTAGGTATGCTAGTTTTGTTATGTATTGCCTTGTGGTGAGTGCATCAAGATCTCAAACATGCCTTCATATTATTGTTTCTGCCATGCTCTGTTTTCTGCTGTCTGAAACCTGATAACGAAACTTGTTATGTTTACATGGTTGCCATCATATCTTTTGATCCTTTCTGGCTTATGGTCAGTAAGGGACTTTTGTCGTATGCATTTAGTAGAATACTGCCATGCCTTGTTTTGCTATGTTAAGTTCCTGTAGCATATTGTTTTCATGCTCTGAACATTGCTACCTGATGCTGTTTTCTGCCATGTCCAGTAATTTCACTAAGTCTGTGAACCTGTTATCTTTTGCACTTTTGCCATGCTTGTTTGAGCTTGTTATGTTGTGAACTAGCCATAGCTCACTGTTCATCTTTTGTCAAGCATCTCCTGTAGATTACTGTCATATGCTTTGTTGCTATGTTGGAGTGCTGTAGCATTGTTGCTTGTTGCATTTTAAGTGCTATCATGCTGTTAATCGCAGATTCGTGTCATTCTTGTTTTGCTTGCCATTTGCAAACCGTGCATCCGTTTCGACCGAAATCATCTCATCTTTCCAGTGGTATGCTTGGTTTGCCAAGTTACTGCCTTGTTCATCATTTTCCTTCCGGAGCACGCATATGCATCGCATATCATATCTTGCATATCATACATGTCTTGCATCATGTTGCTTGCGCATTTCTCGTGATTGATTGTGGTTCCGTTGCTTGTGTTCTTGTCTTGGGTAGAGCTGGGAGACGAGTTCGTGAACGAGAAACCTGTTGAGTACGCTTACGAGGATCAAGCTTTCGACAACTCTGAGAATCTTTCAGGCAAGATGACCACCCCTCGAAATCACTTCTATCTTTGCTTTGCTAGTTGTTCGTTCTATTGCCATGCTGCGCTACCTATCACTTGCTATATCATGCCTCCCATATTGCCATGTCAGCCCCTAACCATCCTTTCCTAGCAAACCGTTGTTTGGCTAAGTTACCGCTTTTGGTCAGCCCTTCTTATAGCGTTGCTAGTTGCAGGTGAAGTTGAAGTTGGTTCCATGTTGGAACATGGATATGTTGGGATATCACAATATCTCTTATTTAATTAATGCATCTCTATATATTTGGTGAAGGGTGGAAGGCTCGGCCTTATGCCTGGTGTTTTGTTCCACTCTTGCCACCCTAGTTACTGATATACCGGGATTATGTTCCTTGAGTTTGCGTTCCTTACGCGGTTGGGTGATTTATGGGACCCCCTTGACAGTTCGCCTTGAATAAAACTCCTCCAGCAAAGCCCAACCTTGGTTTTACCATTTGCGACCCAAGCCTTTTCCCCTGGGTTTTCTAGAGCCCGAGGGTCATCTTTATTTTAAACCCCCGGGCCAGTGCTCCTCTGAGTATTGGTCCAACCTGTCAGTCGCCGGTGGCCACCAGGGGCAACTCTGGTCTGGCCTATCGGAAGCTTGGACAATCCGGTGTGCCCTGAGAACGAGATATGTGCAGCTCCTATCGGGATTTGTCGGCACATTCGGGCGGCTTTGCTGGTCTTGTTTTACCATTGTCGAAATGTCTTGTAAACCGGGATTCCGAGACTGATCGGGTCTTTCCGGGAGAAGGTTTATCCTTCGTTGACTGTGAGAGCTTATGATGGGCTAAGTTGGGACAGCCCTGCAGGGTATTATCTTTCGAAAGCCGTGCCCGCGGTTATGAGGCAGATGGGAATTTGTTAATGTCCGGTTGTAGAGAACTTGTCACTTGACCCAATTAAAATACATCAACTGCGTTTGTAGCCGTGATGGTCTCTTCTCGGCCGAGTCCGGGAAGTGAACACGGTCTGAGTTATGAATGACGTAAGTAGGTGTTCAGGATCACTTCTTGGTCATTGCTAGATGACGACCGTTCCGTTGCTTCTCTTCTCGCTCTCTTTTGCGTTTGTTAGCCACCATATATGCTTATTGCCGCTGCAGCTCCACCCCATTTCACCATCCTTTCCTATAAGCTTAAATAGTCTTGATCTCGTGGGTGTGAGATTGCTGAGTCCTCGTGACTCACAGATTCTACCAAAACAGTTGCAGGTGCCGACGATGCCAGTGCAGATGATGGGGTCGATCTCAAGTGGGAGTTCGACGAGGAACGTGGTCGTTACTATGTGTCTTTTCCTGATGATCAATAGTGGAGCCCAGTTGGGACGATCGGGGATCTAGCATTTGGGCTTATCTTATTTTCATTTGGTTTTTGACCGTAGTCGGTCGATATGTGTGTATTTTGGTTGATGTATGAATTATATTTATGTATTGTGTGAAGTGGCGATTGTAAGACAACTCTTTATCCCATTCTTGTTCATTACATGGGATTGTGTGAAGATGACCCTTCTTGCGACAAAACCACTATGCGGTTATGCCTCTAATGAAGCAAATATGCCCTAGAGGCAATAATAAAGTTATTATTTATTTCCTTATATCATGACAAATGTTTATTATTCATGCTAGAATTGTATTAACCGGAAACATAATACATGTGTGAATACATAGACAAACAGAGTGTCACTAGTATGCCTCTACTTGACTAGCTCGTTAATCAAAGATGGTTATGTTTCCTAGCCATAGACATGAGTTGTCATTTGATTAACAGGATCACCTCATTAGGAGAATGACGTGATTGACTTGACCCATTCCGTTAGCTTAGCACCCGATCGTTTAGTATGTTGCTATTGCTTTCTTCATGACTTATACATGTTCCTATGACTATGAGATTATACAACTCCCGTTTACCGGAGGAACACTTTGTGTGCTACCAAACGTCACAACGTAAATGGGTGATTATAAAGGTGCTATACAGGTGTCTCCAAAGGTACTTGTTGGGTTGGCGTATTTCGAGATTAGGATTTGTCACTCCGATTGTCGGAGAGGTATCTCTGGGCCCACTCGGTAATGCACATCACTATAAGCCTTGCAAGCATTGTGACTAATGAGTTAGTTGCGGGATGATGTATTACGGAACGAGTAAAGAGACTTGCCGGTAACGAGATTGAACTAGGTATCGAGATACCGACGATCAAATCTCGGGCAACTAACATACCGGTGACAAAGGGAACAACGTATGTTGTTATGCGGTCTGACCGATAAAGATCTTCGTAGAATATGTGGGAGCCAATATGGGCATCCAGGTCCTGCTATTGGTTATTAACCGGAGACGTGTCTCGGTCATGTCTACATAGTTCTCGAACCCGTAGGGTCCGCACGCTTAATGTTACGATGACAGTTTTATTGAGTTTTGATGTACCGAAGGAGTTTGGAGTCCCGAATGAGATCGGGGATATGACGACGAGTCTCGAAATGGTCGAGACGTAAAAATCGATATATTGGACGACTATATTCGGACTTCGGAAAGGTTCCGAGTGATTTGGGTATTTTTCGGAGTACCGGAGAGTTACGGGAATTCGTATTGGGCCTTAATGGGCCATACGGGAAAGGAGAGAAAGGCCTCAAAAGGTGGCCGCACCCCTCCCCATGGTCTGGTCCGAATTGGACTAGGGAAGGGGGGGAGCACCCTTCCTTCTTTCTCCTTCCCCCTTCCCTTCTCCTACTCCCACAAGGAAAGGAGGAGTCCTACTCCCGGTGGGAGTAGGACTCCCCCCCTATGGCGCGCCTCTCCCCTTGGCCGGCTGCCTCCCCCTTGCTCCTTTATATACGGGGGCAGGGGGGCACCCCAGAGACACAACAATTGATCCTTGAGATCTCTTAGCCGTGTGCGGTGCCCCCCTCCACCATATTACACCTCGATAATACCGTTGCGGAGCTTAGGCGAAGCCCTGCGTCGGTGGAACATCATCATCGTCACCACGCCGTCGTGCTGACGAAACTCTCCCTCAACACTCGGCTGGATCGGAGTTCGAGGGACGTCATCGAGCTGAACGTGTGTAGAACTCGGAGGTGCCGTACGTTTGGTACTTGATCGGTCGGATCGTGAAGACGTACGGCTACATCAACCGCGTTGTGATAACGCTTCCGCTGTCGGTCTACGAGGGTACGTGGACAACACTCTCCCCTCTCGTTGCTATGCATCACCATGATCTTGCGTGTGCGTAGGAATTTTTTTGAAATTACTACGTTACCCAACATCTAAGTCGTGCCTCGACACGTGGGAGATATAGCCGCATCGTGGGCGTTACAGAAAAGCAGAAAAGCTCACAAAGAGCAAAAGAACATAACAGGAAAAGCCACAACCGGCAGGCAAAATAAAATAAGATAGGAACCTAAAAACCTATCCTATTACATGACCGCCATCCAAACCGGTTGAAGATATGCCGAGCTACCATCTCCCAACGGACAGATCCAGTAACCAAACGCTCCCTGGCCTCCGTCGGAGGAGTAGCGACCACATACGGATCAGTGTAGTGGCCTGGAAGATAACCTGCAAGAAATGAATATTTGTTGTTCTGTTAAAAACCAAATCGTTTCTGCAGTTCCAAACAACCCATAATAAAGCACATACTCCAACACGTATATGTCTCGCAGTCTCGGAGCCTAACCCATCTAACCACGTCCCAAATAACGTGTTAATGGTATTCGGAGGAGTAATATTAAAAGCTAAGTGCACCGTCCGCCATAAATTTTTTGCCAAGGGACAATCGAGAAAGAGGTGTTTGATGGACTCATCCTTATCACAGAAACTACATCTTGTAGATCCTGTCCAATTGCGTTTCACCAGATTATCCTTAGTTAGAATGACTTGTTTATGTACACACCACATAAACACTTTGATTTTTAGAGGCACTTTGATTTTCCACACATGTTTCGAACGAGGAATCACACTAGAGTTGATAACATCCAAGTACATGGACTTAACCGAAAACTCTCCATTCTGTGTGAGCTTCCAAATCAACCGGTCTGGTTGTTGGGAAAGCTCGACCTCCATCAGTCGTCGTACTAAGTGTAACCAAGCTTCCCAACGATTTCCCGCTAGCGTTCTTCTGAATTGGATATTCAGAGGGTTAGACTGTAATACTGTTGCAACATAAGCTTCTCTTTGCTGCACAATATTATAGAGAGAGGGATACTGGAGTGCAAGGGGCGTCTCCCCAAGCCAAGTGTCCTCCCAGAACCTCGTGGTAGTACCATTTCCAACGACAAATTTTGTCCTGTTGAAAAAGGCTGATTTCACTGTCATCAGTCCTTTCCAAAAAGGCGAATCAGTCAGCCTCACTGTCACTTGGGACAATGTTTTGGAGTTAAGGTACTTATTGCGCAATATTTGCGCCCACGTGGCCTCCGTCTCTACAGATAGCTTAAACAACCATTTGCTGAGTAAACATCTGTTCTTCACCTCTAAGTTTCAATACCGAGACCCCCTTGGTCTTTTGGTCTGCAAATAATATCCCATTTCGCGAGTCTGTATTTTCGTTTTAATTCATCACTTTGCCAGAAGAATCGAGATCTATAGAAGTCTAGTCTTTTCCTGACACCCACTGGTATCTCGAAAAAAGACAAAAGAAACATTGGCATACTTGTAAGAACCGAATTAATGAGGATTAATCGGCCTACGTATGACATAAGCTTGCCCTTCCAACAACTTAGTTTCTTTTCAAATCGATCTTCGATACACTTCCACTCTTTGTTAGAAAGCTTGCGGTGGTGAATTGTTATACCCAAATATGTGAACGGTAAAGATCCCAATTCGCATCCGAACAATTGTTTGTAAGCATCTTGTTCCTCTTTGGCCCTTCCAAAACAGAACAATTCACTTTTGTGGAAGTTAATCTTTAACCCTGATAATTGCTCGAACAAACATAACACAAGCTTCATGGCTCGACACTGATACTCGCTGTGAATTTTGTCCGCAATAACTTTATGCCTTATGCCTCTTGAAATTACAACAATTTACTCTTCAAGTTTGAGAAATTGGCATGCTACGCTGGTTAGCAACTTTATAACACTTTAAAAGATCGTCAGTTTGTTGCAAATGAAAAACTGGAACCACTTCTGTCTCCTCTGCTTTCCTCAGCAAATTTGAGATCTTGAATGTGGCTTACCAATGGCTTCAGACCAATGGTTGGTTGAACTGATGCTCCACCACCGAACCGGCACGGAAGAATTCGCTCCATTGAGTAGACCACAACAGCTACCACCCAATCTACATGAACCCTTTTTTCTGTAATATCGACCTACTTGTCGATTAACAATCTTCCTCAACAGGAAAAATTAGCCATATATACATGACAATCATTAGAGAGAGAGGTTGGTGGTTTGCTGACATGTATATTTCAAAATCGAATTCATAGTAATATTATAGGTCTGCCTTCATTTAAGCCTATAGAAGCATAATAGTTGATACCAAGTCTTTAGGGAATTACTCTCATTGCTCCTCTCGCGTCGCCTCCCCCACGGGTGGCTCGGGAGGGCTCAGCCGCCGCCGCCTAGTAACCCTCCAGCGCCCTTCTCCCCCTCCGCCGCTGCCGATGATCGGCGCCGGGCAAAGCCCGTGCGTGCGACGGCGACGGTGGAGGGTCTCTCCTCCCTCTCCCGGATCCGCGGCGGCGCGGGCGTCCTGATCCGCGGGGTGCGCCCCCCCGACGGTGTGGCGGATCTCGGAGGCGGCGGGCTCGCGGCGGTGCACGGGCGCCCAGATCCATGGGTGTGGGTTCCCCGACAGCGTGTGGGCTCCCAGCGGTGGTGGGATCGATCGACGGCATCGGCCGCGCGGTGCCGGTTCTCGTCGCTCGTGGCGGATCTCGCCACTCCGACCATCGTGGAGGAACCTGGACCTGGGGCGGCGGCCCCGTTAGGCATGGCGACGTCGCCCTCGGCTGGCGACGTTCGTGGGGGATGGATGGACGGCGTCTTAACCGCGAGGGCAGTGAGTTGCCGGTGGATCTCCTCCGCGCTGCAGGCTCTCTCCTGCTGCACTTGGTGGCTTACGATCGCGGTCGTCGGCCTCGGTGCATTCGCGGGGGCTGGTAGAGGTGACATCGGGCCGGAGGAAACTCTGGATGAATCGTTCATCCCGACGGTGGCGACGACCAGGGTCGCCGTTCTCCTCCTTGCAGGCGCCGTCGAGGTCCCTGCCCTCCACCCCGACCCCATGCCTGGGTGAAAACCCAAAATCTCCTTAGATTGGGCGGCTGCGGCACTGCATGTGTCGTACCCTTCTTGGAGGCGCCGCCTGGGGTGTTTGGGTGCTCGGTTAGAGGAACTACAGGCGGAGGGTGAGGGAGTCCTGGTTTAAGGGGTCCTCGGGCGTCCGGGCTATGTGACGTGGGCCGGACTAATGGGCCATGAAGATACAAGACAGAAGACTTCTTCCCGTGTCCGGATGGGATTCTCCTTTGCGTGGAAGGCAAGCTTGGCGTTCGGATATGAAGATTCCTTCCTCTGTAAACCGACTCTGTACAACCCTAGGTCCCTCAGGTGTCTATATAAACCAGAGGGTTTAGTCCGTAGAGGCAATCATAATCATACAGGCTAGACATATAGGGTTTAGCCATTACGATCTCGAGGTAGATCAACTCTTGTAAACCCCATATTCACCCAAGATAATCAAGCAGGAAGTAGGGTATTACCTCCATCAAGAGGGCCCGAACCTGGGTAAACATCATGTCCCTGTCTCCTGTTACCTTCGATCCTCAGACGCACAGTTCGGGACCCGCTACCCGAGATCTGTCGGTTTTGACACCGACATTGGTGCTTTCATTGAGAGTTCCGCTATGTCGTCATCAGAAGGTTCGATGGTTCCATCAGTCATCTACAACAATGCTGCCCTGAGGGAGGTCTTTCTCCCCGGCCAGATCTTTGTGTTCGGCGGCTTCGCACTGCGGGCGAACTCGCTTGGCCATCTAGAGCAGATCGACAGCTACGCCCCAGGTCACCAGATTAGTTTTGGAAATCTGGATTATCTCGCGGATATCCGAGGAGATTTGATCTTCCAAGGGTTCGCGACCCCAACCTCCGCTCTGGCCTTAGATCCGGAGCGCGTCACCAGGTCCGAAGATGGGATGTCCGAGCCCACCGGACTCTCTGTGGCTATTTAGCCTAGTATGGGAGAGCCGGAGGAAGCAGCGTCATCGGCAATCATGATGAAGCCGGACTCTTCTCCGAACACTGGCTCCGAACCCTCGGAGTCAGCATCGTGTGAGCTCGGCCAAGGAGTTTCCTTCCCGCTGTACTCCACGAACTCTCTTCTCCCTGGCCAAACCTCGCCTTGAAGCGAGGCTCTGGACTTAATGCGATCCCTCATCATTACAGAGGGGCAACGTCCGAACTATGCCCAGCCCGGACTAGGGGCTGAGAGCGGGGAATTTTACGTCCCACCCACCACCCACTTCATAGCCACTATCGAGGACTTAACCGACATGCTCGATTACGGCTTCGAAGACATCGACGGTATGGATGACGATGCCGGAGAAGAGCAGGCCCAAAACCCGCCGTTTACCGGACGCTGGACGACCACCTCTTCATATGACGTGTACATGGTGGATACACCCAAAGAGGGTAACGGCGATAACGAGAAAAATCCAGTTGAGGATACACCTCCTGAGACACAACCAAAGCGTCGACGTCAGCGGCGCCGCTCTAAATCACGCCGTGGAAAAGACAGCAATACCGGCACCGGAGACAACAATACTCCGGACGACGCCGAAGACCAAGACGACCCCGTCGAGCCAACCTCCGAACAGGACGGTTGGGAAGACGGGCAAATTGGCCCTGATGAACAGGCTGTAAACGAAGACTCAGAGGATAGTAATTATCTTCCACTCTTCGAGGATGAGGTGAGCCTTGGCGATGAAGATTTCATCGTGCCCGAGGAACCCCTTGAATAGGAGCGCTTTAAGCGCCGGCTAATAGCCACTGCAAGGAGCCTGAAAAAGAAGCAGCAGCAGCTTCAAGCTGACCAAGCTCTGCTCAACGACAGGTGGACTAATGTCCTGGCAGCCGAGGAATACGGCCTCAGGCGCCCAACCAAGTGTTACCCGAAGCGTAAGCTGCTACCTCAATTCGACGACGAGGCGCTGGAGCCCGTACCATCAGCGCGTAACGCGGCCGACAGACCACCACGTGGCCATGGAAAAATGGCAACCCAAGTCGAACACCAGCCCGTACTACCTCACCGTAAAAGTAGAGGCACAACAGCTCGGGGATATACGTACGACCTACGACATGACTTGGAAAATAGAGCAGGTCAGACTAGATCGATCTACGGATCGCGGGGGCAGGCCCCGACACGCGAGGATGGCTATCTAGCCGGGCGCGACAAGCATAACCACATCCAGGCCGAAAACCGCAGACGGACTCCATCCGAACTGCGTCGCGACTTGGCCCGATATAGAGGCGCCGCACACCCCCTCTGCTTCACTGACGAAGTAATGGAACATGAATTCCAAGAAGGGTTTAAACCCGTGAATATAGAATCATATGATGGAACAACAGATCCGGCAGTATGGATTGAGGACTTTCTCCTCCATATTCATATGGCCCCCGGTGACGATCTTCATGCCATCAAATACCTCCCGCTAAAGCTCAAGGGACCAGCTCACACTGGTTAAACAGCCTGCCGGAAAACTCCATTGGCAGCTGGGAGGACTTGGAAGACACCTTCCGCGACAACTTCCAGGGTACATACGTCCGACCTCCAGATGCCGATGACTTAAATCACATCATTCAACAGCCCGGAGAGTCGGCAAGGAAATTCTGGACCAGGTTCCTAATTAAAAAGAATCAGATCGTCAACTGTCCGGATGCTGAAGCCCTAGCAGCCTTTAAGCATAGCATTCGCGACGAATGGCTCGCCCGACACCTCGGCCAAGAAAAGCCGAAGTCCATGGCAGCCCTCGCGGCACTTATGACCCGCTTTTGCGCAGGTGAAGATAGTTGGCTATCCCGTAGCAGCAACAATGCAAGCGAACTTGGCACCTCTGAAGCCAGAAATAGCAACGGCAAGCCCCGACGCAACAGGCACAAGCGTCGGAACAACGGTGAGAATACCGACGACACGGCGGTCAACGCCAGATTTAGTGGCTCCAAGTCCGGTCAGCGGAAGAAGCCATTTAAAAGAAGCAATCCGGGCTCATCCAGCTTGGATCGATTCCTCGATCGACCATGTCAGATCCACGGCACCCCCGATAAACCCGCCAATCATACCAACAGAAGTTGTTGGGTCTTTAAACAAGCCGATAAGTTAAATACCGAGAATAAGGAGAAGGGGTCACCAAGTGAGGATGATGACGAGGAGCCCCGTCCACCGAACATAGGGGGACAGAAAAAATCCCCCCCCCCCCCAAGTCAAAACGGTGAACATGATATACGTTACTCATATCCCCAAGAGGGAGCGCAAACGCGCGCTCAGAGACGTCTATGCGATAGAGCCAGTCGCCCCAAAATTCAATCCATGGTCATCCTGCCCGATCACTTTCGATCGCAGGGACCATCCGACCAGTATCCGTCACGGCGGCTCAGCCGCACTGGTCCTCGACCCAATCATTGATGGATTCCACCTCACGCGAGTCCTCATGGATGGTGGCAGCAGCCTTAAGCTGCTCTATCAGGACGCAGTCCGCAAGATGGGCATCGATCCGTCAAGGATCAAGCTCACAAAAACTACCTTCAAAGGAGTAATACCAGGTGTAGAGGCCCGTTCTATGGGCTCAATCACATTGGAAGTCATCTTCGGATCACCGGACAACTTTCGAAGCGAAGACTTGATCTTCGACATCGTCCCCTTCCGCAGTGGCTATCACGCACTGCTCGGACGAACCGCATTTTCTCGCTTCAATGCAGTGCCACACTATGCCTATCTCAAACTTAAGATGCCCGGACCATGCGGTGTCATAACAGTCAACGGAAACATGAAACGCTCCCTTCGTACCGAGGAGCACACCGCGACCCTGGCAGCGGAAGTGCAGGGCGTTCTTATCAAGCAGAACATCAAGTCGGCGGCCAAGCCCCCGGACACTATTAAACGAGTCCGGACTATTCCGCAGCATGACAGTCCAGCTCGTCAGGAGTTCGACTAGCAATTCGGCCTCCGTCTCAGTCCCGACCGAATTGCGGCATACATACCGCGCGTACATAACTATGCACTAAAAATTCCATGGGCAAAGACGGAGGCATAACTCGATCATGGTCCACAATACGGCTCGACCTTATCTGGGCACTAATACTTTCCCTTTTCTCTCTATCCTTTTCAGGTTTTTTTCCATAGGCCCCTCACGACGGCCTGATCGTCGATCCTTTTGAAGGATAAAACATACCAAGGAGGCAAGCAGAATAGACGTGTGGCAGGATATCTAGATGATCTTCTTGACGATCACTTTGCCTGTTTTCAGGACCCGCACGCAGCTTCCCCTTGGTCTCGGCATGTTAAATAGCCCTGTTGCTTATCGCATTATTTGTACAAGTACGCTTTGACGTATCAATCAGATTATAATGGAAACAGTTTGCGGCCCAACATATGTGGCACTAGCTTACTCCTTCATTATATTTCACTATTTTTATCGATTGCACCCATACACTTGGGTGCGACTTAACTCGCCAGGGGCTCCATTGCGCTCCATACGTTTGCAACAAGTCCGAACACTTTTTACAGTATAATTCGGCGCCCCGAATATAGCATTATATGCATCGGCTCCGAATCATGTCTTTGGTCAATAGTTGGGTTGCCCGGCTCTTGTGCTTGCTACCTTACGTTCTGTCTTATCGTCTAGGGTAGTAAAGGGAGAACTACTGCGATTGTGTTTCTGGTTTATCCAGATAAACACCGCAGTAGAGAAAGCCGAAAACTGACTGTCATGATGCGGCGAGAGCTGGTCAGCTATTCGGTGGCTAAACATAAATCTCTTGCGATTTCTTTCGCATTACGCGACGGATCGGCCTCCACTCGATCAGGTGTCTACAACGCCCTAGTCCGGATAAACAAATACTAACTAGGGGCTGCGCCTACACTCCTATTGTCAAACTCCTATGGCTAAGTGAGGGTGATAAAGCCACATAGTCCGATTGCCTGGTTCACTGCACTAAACACCTCCTTCAAGGACCAAACTCTTGGGTCAAGTGTGTTTAGGTTCCAACCCGAACACCCCCGTACTACCTACGTGGGGGCTGAAGCCGACGACTGGCCAACTCTCAGATTTAATAAACGGCCGCACAGGAGGAAATATTTTCAAAACACAACAAGCAATATATTACATATATAGGCTTTGTTCCATAATACAGGACCGGATAACACGAATACATTCATTCAAAGATAATGTCCTTCGCACACTGGCCCTCTACAATGCGGGATCCTTCCAGGACATCATCAAAATACTGCTCGGGCGTGCGGTGCTCTTTGCCCACAGGCGGTCCCTCGGCCGCAAGCTTGACGGCGTTCATCTTCGCCCACTGTACCTTGACACGGGCGAAGGTCATCCGCGCACCTTCAATGCAGACCGCCCGCTTTATGCATCAAGCCGAGGGCAGGCATCGACCAGCCGCTTCACGAGCCCGAAGTGGCTGCTGGGCATGGCTTCGGTAGGCCATAGACGGATTATCAAATCCTTCATGGCCAATCCGGCCACCCTATGCAGTTTGGTCAGCTGTTTCAGCTGATCGCTAAGGGGCACCAAATGCTCTGGCGCAAGGTATTGCGACCAGAACATCTTCTCCGTTGAGCTCCCCTCTTCGGCTCAGAAGAACTCCGCAGCATCAGCAACACTGCGAGGCAGATCCGCAAACGCTCCTGGAGAACTCAAAATCCGGGCCAGTAAGAGGTACCTTTCCTTCACAAATTTGCTCTGCATAATAAAGGTCTTACCCGCCACAATCTGCTTGGCCTCCTGGATTTCCCGGAGGGCGCCGTGGGCTTCAACCCAGGCCTCTTGTGCGCTTTGGCGGGCCTTAGCAAGTTCGGACTCTTGGTCCGCAATCTTGCGCTCCAAGGACTCGCACTTCTTTATGGCGTCCTTGAGCTCCTGCTGAACCTCCTCGACCCTTGACTCATGTTTTTTGCGGGCGGCTTGTTCCTTCTCCACTTTCTTCTAGGCCTCGGCCAGTGCGTTCTTGAGGGACTCCACCTCGGCCGCAGCTCCTATGAAACATCATAATAACATGATCAACACAAACAATTCATATCATTTTAGGTCTAAACAGGCCATCGCATACCTTGCTTGTCCTCTAGTTGTTTTTTGGCACGGCCGAGCTCTTCATCGGCCTGCTCCAGACTCTGCTTCAGTTTGGAGACTTCGGCAGAATGGGAGGTCGCAGCCAGCATCGACTCCTGCTTATTCAGATAGACATACATGATTAGTCTCCTGCGAAAATTATTCGATCCTTTGTCCGGCCTTTCTTTTCAAAAACCAGACAGAGTCTCAGGGGCTACTGTCTGTACTACGGCATTCTTTTTGCATAATTACGTCACATACCTCAAATCCTGTTGGAAGGCTGGCGCAGGCTTCGGTCAGTCCGCTCTTAGCAGACTGAACCCTCTCAACCACCGTACCCATAAGGATACGGTGTTCTTCTACAATGGAAGCACCTTGAAGCGCTTCCAGTAGAGTATCCGGTGCCTCTGGATGGACAGAGGTCACCGGCGGACTAGGTGCACCTCCTTCTTTCGAAGGAGCCTACTTACCTGATTATGGAGTCGTATGGGCCTCCGGAATAGTTTTCGGCTGGGGGGCGAATTGGGTATGGCCCCCATCGCCAGTTTCCAGCGGGGTCTTCTCCCCCATGTGTCGGGCGGTCGAGGCATCACCCTCTGGCACCACCTCGATGGCCTCATGTACCTCTCCCTCGCCTGGGAGGGTCCTTCGGGACAACACCCCGGCGTCATCCGTAGCCTTGGGGGAGGAGGCGACTCGCTGTCCATCACATTTGGATCCAGCGAATTCCCCGAAGATGAGGATCGCTAGAGGTGGGTATGAGCCGGACTGCAGCGCATGATTCAACATGTTAAAACCATGAAGTAAAGGAGCTGGATATATATGTGCATAAGTGAAGGAAATATGCCCTAGAGGCAATAATAAAGTTGTTATTTATATTTCCTTATATCATGATAAATGTTTATTATTCATGCTAGAATTGTATTAACCGGAAACTTGGTACATGTGTGAATACATAGACAAACAGAGTGTATGCCTCTACTTGATTAGCTCGTTGAATCAAAGATGGTTAAGTTTCCTAGCCATAGACATGAGTTTTCATTTGATTAACGGGATCACATCATTACAGAATGATGTGGTTGACTTGACCTATTCCGTTAGCTTAGCACTTGATCGTTTAGTATGTTGCTATTGCTTTCTTCATGACTTATACATGTTCCTATGACTATGAGAGTATGCAACTCCCGAATACCGGAGGAACACTTTGTGTGCTACCAAACGTCACAATGTAACTGGGTGATTATAAAGGTGCTCTACAGGTGTCTCCAATGGTACTTGTTGAGTTGGCATAAATCAAGATTAGGATTTGTCACTCCGATTGTCGGAGAGGTATCTCTGGGCCCTCTCGGTAATGCACATCACTGTAAGCCTTGCAAGCAATGTGTCTAATGAGGTAGTTGCGGGATGATGCATTACGGAACGAGTAAAGAGACTTGCCGGTAACGAGATTGAACTAGGTATTGAGATACCGACGATCGAATCTCGGGCAAGTAACATACCGATGACAAAAGGAACAACGTATGTTGTTATGCGGTTTGACTGATAGAGATCTTCGTAGAATATGTAGGAACCAATATGAGCATCCAGGTTCCGCTATTGGTTATTGATCGGAGACGTGTCTCGTTCATGTCTACATAGTTCTCGAACCCGTAGGGTCCGCACGTTTAACGTTCGGTGACGATCGGTATTATGAGTTTATGTGTTTTGATGTACCGAAGGTAGTTCGGAGTCCCGGTTATGATCATGGACATGACGAGGAGTCTCAAAATGGTCGAGACATAAAGATTGATATATTGGACGACTATATTCGGACACCGGAAGTGTTCCGCGTGGTTTCGGAGAAAACCGGAGTGCCGGAGGGTTACCGGAACCCCCCGGGGAATGTTGAGCCTACATGGGCCGTAGGGAAGAGGGGAGGCAGCCCACAAGGGGCAGCCGCACCCCTCCCTATAGGGAGTCCGGATTGGACTAGGGAGGGGGGCGCCCCCCCCTTTTCCTTCTCCTCTTCCTCTCCCTTCCTTCTTTCCCCTTCTCCTCCTAGTTGGACTAGGAAAGGGGGAGTCCTACTCCTACTAGGAGGAGGACTCCTCCCCTCCTTGGCGCGCCCAAGGGCCGGCCGGCCTCCCCCTTGCTCCTTTATATACGGGGGCAGGGGGCACCCTAGAACACAACAACAGACATTGTCTTAGCCGTGTGCGGTGCCCCCCTCCACCATAATCCACCTCGGTCATATTGTTGCAGTGCTTAGGCGAAGCCCTGCGCCAGTAGCTTCATCATCACCGTCATCACGCCGTCCTGCTGACGAAGCTCTCCCTCGATACTCAGCTGGATCGAGAGTTCGTGGGACGTCACCGAGCTAAACGTGTGCAGATCGCGGAGGTGCTGTACTTTTCTGTACTAGGATCGGTCGGATCGTGAAGACGTACGACTACATCAACCGCGTTGTCATAACGCTTCCGCTTTCGGTCTACGAGGGTACGTGGACTACACTCTCCCCTCTCGTTGCTATGCTTGCGTGTGCGTAGGATTTTTTTTGAAATTACTGCGTTCCCCAACAGTGGCATCCGAGCCAGGTCTATGCGTAGATGTTATATGCATGAGTAGAACAGAAGTGAACTGTGGGCGATAATAGTCATACTGCTTACCAGCATGTCATACTTTGATTCGGCGGTATTGTTGGATGAAGCCGCCCGGACCGACATTACGCGTACACTTACGCGAGACTGGTTCTACCGACGTGCTTCGCACACAGTGGCTGGCGGGTGTCAGTTTCTCCAAATTTAGTTGAATCGAGTGTGGCTACGCCCGGTCCTTGTTGAAGGTTAAAACAACACATACTTGACGAAAAATCGTTGTGGTTTTGATGCGTAGGTAAGAACGGTTCTTGCTCAGCCCATAGCAGCCACGTCAAACTTGCAACAACAAAGTAGAGGACGTCTAACTTGTTTTTGCAGGGCATGTTGTGATGTGATATGGTCAAGATATGATGCTAAATTTTATTTTATGAGATGATCATGTTTTGTAACAGAGTTATCGGCAACTCGCAGGAGCCATATGGTTGTCGCTTTATTGTATGAAATGCAATCGCCATCACTAGTAGAAAAAGGGCCATTTGTCCCGGTTCGTAAGGCCCATCTGTCCCGGTTGTGGAACCGGGACTAAAGGGTCGTTACTAAAGCCCTAGGCCTTTAGTCCCGGTTATTACACGGACCGGGACAGATGGGCCTCCACGTGGCCGCTGCGGCGAGCCCAGGCAGGAGGGCCTTTGGTCCCGGTTGGTGGCAGCAACCGGGACCAAAAGGCATCCACGCGTCAGCTGTTCAGGGGCTAGTGTTTTTGTTTTTTTTTTCTGAAGGGGGGGGGGATTTGGGGGTTTTGTATGGTTAATTTAGGTGTTTCATATATTGTGTTAGGTAGCTAATTAATTAATAGAGAGAAGTGTCCTCTCTTATCTCCGTGCTTGGTCGACGCTACGTACTATACGTATAGAGAGGCCCTCGACACGCTAGCTAGTAAGCAAATGAAGGAAACCATTAAGTACAGAAGTCCGTCATGCATACCGAGAGAAGTGATATCGACCTCTCCTTCTCTGAGAGATTGCGCGAACAACAAGTTTTCGTTTATCTATCCGACGCTACTAGGTACATATATACAATATTAAGATCTCTTACAATATAATCTCCCCTAATCATATATGAACTCAGCTGAAACATGGTATTCTCCGGCTTTATTAATGACGTGGTCAAGAAAGAATCCCGCCAATTCCTCTTGAATTGCTTTCATGCGATCTTCTGGTAGGAGTTCATTCCGCACCTGCCACGTCTAATTTGAAGAAGGGGGTTAATACATATATATGAGTGAAACTCAACAGAAATGATGGTGTAATAAAATGAAATTGTGAATATTATTGCTTACGCACATCAAATTGTCTTTTAGAGTAGCCCCGCTTATTTTTGCAAGTCGCATTGTAGATGAACTCGCACACGTAGTATCCACAGTAATCATTCCCTTGTTCCTGCCACAAGCACTTTATGAGAAATAGAGGTCAATCAAACTGATAATGAAGCATTATAAATGGCATTGATGAAAGTAGCTACAATCAACGGGAGATGCGCGGAACTAGCTAGCTAGTGGTACTTACTTTCGGGTATGTATATCGCAGCTCCTTCGGCAGTCCCGGAGTTTGTGCGGTGAACTTTTTCCAAACCCTGCAAGACAAAGAAAATAATTATTACTTGAGATATCAGGAAATCAACAAAAAGTTGCCGATATGGTGCGATAATGATCGATTGAACTTACCTGTTGAGAATTTTAGTCATGTCCGCATAGGTCTCGGGATCTTTTCGTCTCGAGTCTAAGACGGTTACTAGTCCCTGCTCAAGCTTAATCTCCAGGAGAATATAGTGGAAGCTGCGCACGCATGCATAACTCATCAATTACATTACTATAACCTCGCTCGAGTAATAAGGGAAATCGAATATGCACACGACAGTAACACTCACTTGAAGTTGTAAGGAAAGAGTATTAAATCTTTGTTTTGATTTATTAACAATGATTTGAGCAAGTTGGCCTCCGCCTCTTCGGCGTTCTTTGTAACCTGAAATTCATCTAGGAGATTTGTGTTAATGAACCCAATATCATACATTTCTGCTTTTCTGCACTCGACGATCTTCAATCTGCATAATATAGTGAGCATAATTATAAATACATGCAATGAAAGAGCTGAGCTATATATAGAGACTTAATGACAGAAGTAGTACTTACAGACAGTAGCAAGTGACCGTTAATTTATCGAGGGCCTTTTGATTGAAAAACTGGAAGAACTCCTCTAATGGAATAGACAACAGATCAATTCCAACGAGGTCGTGCTCCTCTTTAACTCTCAACGTCAAAGTATTCGTCCCCCCAGACTCTCTACAGTTTTCCATGTACCAACCATGGAATCTTCGCACCATCGTTGTTAGAGATTTTTCATCTTTGACGAGAGGCTTCCCGTAATGGTATTTGTGTTCGTACACCTCCAAGAAATCATAATGTACATCGTCGGGCAAGTAATCTCCAAGATTGGTATTGGGCGAAATCTCCGAATGATTAGCGACGATATCGCTAGACACCTTGAGTGGGGGGCACAATTGGTTCGCTTGTTCGCCGAGCTGGGCAATTTTTTTCCCAGCTCGTCGTTCTGCTAACCTTCGATCACTGATAGCACTTCCCGACCGCTCCGCTTCGATATATACCTTTTCAGTAATGCGCTCATAGTTGTTTTTGGCGGAGACTTTGGTGGTTTCTTCGGGGCATCAATAGTGCGCTTTGCTTTCACCGTATCTATCTTCTCCTCCGGAGGTGGATGTTTCTTTGCTTTCACCCCTTCAAAGAAGTCCTTCACTTCGGTTTCCATGATCTTCGCGGTTTCCTCCACGGTCCTCTCGTATGGTAACTTCTCTAGAGGCTTGAGAGATGGACTGAATCTATATTGCCTCCCGCCTCTGGTTGTACTGCTAGACACCAGAGCAGACGGAGCGGCTGCGGCTGTCTTCTTTCCTTTCTTACGAGGCGGAGCAGCCGGAGCGGCGGCGGGTCTCTTCCGCCCTTGCTGGCGAGGCGGAGAAGGAGGAGGCTGGCTGCTCGGGCACGCCGGCGCAGGCGGAGAAGAAGGCGGAGTGCCGCTGTGGGAGTCCTGGACTAAGGGGTCCTCGGGCGTCAGGCCTGTTAGCCATGGGCCGGACTGATGGGCTGTGAAGATACGAAGACCGAAGACTCTCACCTGTGTCCGGATGGGACTTTCCTTGGCGTGGAAGGCAAGCTTGGCGGCCAAACATGAAGATTCCTTTCTCTGTAACCGACCTTATGTAACCCTAGATCTCTCCGGTGTCTATATAAACCGGAGACCTTAGTCCGGCGAGAGATATATTCATTATCGTAGTCATACATGCTAGACTTCCAGGGTTTAGCCATTACGATCTCGTGGTAGATCAACTCTTGTAATACTCATATTCATCAAGATCAGTCAAGCAGGAAGTAGGGTATTACCTCCATAGAGAGGGCCCGAACCTGGGTAAACATTGTGTCCCCTGTCTCCTGTTACCATCGACCTTAGACGCACAGTTCGGGACCCCCTACCCGAGATCCGCCGGTTTTGACACCGACATTGGTGCTTTCATTGAGAGTTCCACTGTGCCGTCCTCACAAGGTTTCGATGGCCCTTTCAATCGTCAACAACGAGGCCGTCCAAGGAGAGACCTTCCTCCCCGGACAGATCTTTGTATTCGGCGGCTTCGCCCTACGGGCCAATTCGCTTGGCCATCTGGAGCAGATCGACAACTACGCCCCTGGCCACCAGGTCAGATTTGGTAGCTTGAACTACGTTGCGGACATCCGTGGAGACTTGATCTTCGCCGGATTCGAGACCGCGGCGGCCGCTCCCTGTCACTCTGATGTACATGACCTAAATATGTCATCGGACCATATTCAGGAGATTGCTCCCGTAACTGCTCTGGCCTTAGATCTGGAGCAGACCGCGCCATCTGAGGATGGGAAGCTCAACCCCACCACGGAGGCCACGGACCTCGCGGCGTTGGAGCCGCACACAGACTTAAACTTATGGGACATCTGCGTTACCGGAACTCCGGACTTGTCTCCGGCCATAAATTCCGAACCACGTACGCCTGCGGACACCGAGCTCGATCGGTTATCGATCTTCGAATTCAGCGCCGCAGACATCTTCCAACACTCGCCCTTGGGTGATGTGCTGAGCTCATTAAAGAACATGTCCTTGGTGGGGGACTCACAGCCGAACTATGTCCGGCTCGAACTAGGGGCTGATGATGGGGAATTTTGCTTCCCACCCGCCACCCACTTCATTGCCACTATCGAGGATCTAACCGACATGCTTGATTATGGCTCTGAAGACATCGACGGTATGGACGACGATGCCGACGAGGAGCAAGGCCAAAACCCGCCATTTACTGGACGTTTGACGGCCACTTCTTCATACGATGTGTACATGGTGGATACACCCAAAGCAACTAACGACGATGGCAAAGAAAATCCAGTTGAGAATAAACCTCCTGAGACACACCCCAAGCGCCGGCGTCCTCGACGCCGCTCTAAGTCATGTCGTTCAAAAGACAGCAATACTGGCACCGGAGAAAATAATACTCCGGACGATGCCGAAAACAATGAAGACCCTGTTGAGGCAACATCCGAACAGGAGGAACAAGAAAGCGGGAAAGCCAGCCTCGACGAATGGGCCATGCCCAATGACTCGGAGGACGGCAGTTATCATCTGCCCTCTAAGGATGAGGAAAGCCTTGGCAACGAGGATTTCATCGTTCCTGAGGAACCTCACGAGCAGGAGCACTTCAAGCGCCAGCTAATAGCCACTGCAGGGAGCCTGAAGAAGAAGCAGCAGCTGCTTGAAGCTGACCAAGATCTGCTCATTGATAGATGGACTGATGTCCTGGCAGCCGAAGAATACGGCCTCAAGCGCCCAGCCAAGAGTTACCCAAAACGCAGACTGCTACCTCAGTTTGACGAGGAGGCGCCGGAGCCCATACCTCCCTCACGCAATGCAGCCGACCGACCACCACGTGGTCGGGACAGTGCGGCGGACCGACCGCCACGCGGTCGAGATAAAGCGGCAACTCAGGCCGAACAGCAGCCCGCCCTACCGCCATGAAAAAACAAAGACAAAACAGCTCGGGGTTATACATATGACCTTCGGCAGGACCTGGACAGCAGAGCAGGATACACCAGATCGATCTACGGATCACGAGGAAATTCCTCGACGCGCGATGATGGCCACCTGTTCAGACATGACAAACCTAGTCACCCCCGGGCCGATAACCGCAGACGGACTCCATCGGAGCTACGTCGCGATGCGGCCCGATATAGAGGAGCCGCACACCCTCTTTGCTTCACTGATGAAGTAATGGATCATGAATTCCCCGAAGGGTTCAAACCCGTCAATATTGAATCATATGACGGAAAAACCAATCCCGTGGTATGGATCGAGGACTTTATTCTCCACATCCACATGGCCCGCGGAGATGACCTCCACGCTATCAAATACCTCCCACTAAAGCTCAAAGGGCCAGCTCGGCACTGGTTAAACAACCTGCCTGAAAATTCTATCGGTAGCTGGGAGGACTTGCAAGAAGCCTTCCTTGACAACTTGCAAGGTACATATGTCTGGTCACCAGACGTCGATGACTTAAATCACATAGTCCAACAGCCTGGAGAGACAACCAGGAAATTCTGGACTAGGTTCCTAACTAAAAAGAACCAGATCGTTGACTATCCGGATGCCGAAGCCCTAGCGGCCTTTAAACATAACATCCATGACGAATGGCTCGCCCGCCACCTCGGCCAGGAAAATCCGAAATCTATGGCAGCCCTCATGGCACTCATGACCCGCTTTTGTGCGGGTGAGGATAGCTAGCTGGCTCATAGTAAAAATACGGCCAGCGACGCAGGCCCCTCCTGTTGGGGAACGTAGTAATTTCAAAAAAATTCCTACGCACACGCAAGATCATGGTGATGCATAGCAACGAGAGGGGAGAGTGTTGTCCACGTACCCTCGTAGACCGAAAGCGGAAGCGTTAGCACAACGCGTTTGATGTAGTCGTACGTCTTCACGATCCGACCGATCAAGTACCGAACGTACGGCACCTCCAAGTTCAGCACACGTTCAGCCAGATGACGTCCCTCAAACTCCGATCCAGCCGAGTGTTGAGGGAGAGTTTCGTCAGCACGACAACATGGTGACGATGATGATGTTCTACCGATGCAGGGCTTCGCCTAAGCACCGCTACAGTATTATCGAGGTGGACTATGGTGGAGGGGGGCACCGCACACGGCTAAAAGATCAAATCAATTGTTGTGTTTTTAGGGTGCCCCCTGCCCCCGTACATAAAGGAGCAAGGGGGGAGGTGTGTCCGGCCAGGAGGAGGCGCGCCAGGAGGAGTCCTACTCCCACCGGGAGTAGGACTCCCTCCCTTCCTTGTTGGATTAGGAGAAGGGGGGAAGGAGGAAGAGGAGAAGAAGGAAAGGGGGGCGCCGCCCCCTCTCCTTGTCCAATTCAGAGTAGAGGGGGAGGGGGTGCGCGGCCTGCCCTGGCCGCCCCTCCTCTTCTCCACTAAGGCCCACTATGGCCCATTAAACCCCCGGGGGGTTACGGTAACCCCTCCGGTACTCCGGTAAAATCCCGATTTCACCCGGAACACTTCCGATATCCAAATATAGGCTTCCAATATGTCAATCTTCATGTCTCGACAATTTCGAGACTTCTCGTCATGTTCGTGATCACATCCGGGACTCCGAACAACCTTCGGTACAACATAACATATAAACTCATAATATAACCGTCATCGAAACATTAAGCGTGCGGACCCTACGGGTTCGAGAACTATGTAGACATGACCGAGAGACGTCTCCGGTCAATAACCAATAGCGGAACCTGGATGCACATATTGGCTCCCACATATTCTACGAAGATCTTTATCAGTCAGACCGCATAACAACATACGTTGTTCCCTTTGTCATCGGTATGTTACTTGCCCGAGATTCGATCGTCGGTATCTCAATACCTAGATCAATCTCGTTACCGGCAAGTCTCTTTACTCGTTCCGTAATACATCATCCTGCAACTAACTCATTAGTTGCAATGCTTGCAAGGCTTAAGTGATGTGCATTACCGAGTGGGCCCTGAGATACCTCTCTGATAATCGGAGTGACAAATCCTAATCTCGAAATACGCCAACCCAACAAGTACCTTCGGAGACACCTGTAGAGCACCTTTATAATCACCCAGTTACGTTGTGACGTTTGGTAGCACACAAAGTGTTCCTCCGGTAAACGGGAGTTGCATAATCTCATAGTCATAGGAACATGTATAAGTCATGAAGAAAGCAATAGCAACATACCAAAAGATCGAGTGCTAAGCTAACGGAATGGGTCAAGTCAATCACATCATTCTCCTAATGATGTGATCCCGTTAATCAAATGACAACTCATGTCAATGGCTAGGAAACATAACCATCTTTGATCAACGAGCTAGTCAAGTAGAGGCATACTAGTGACACTCTGTTTGTCTATGTATTCACGCAAGTATTATGTTTCCGGTTAATACAATTCTAGCATGAATAATAAACATTTATCATGATATAAGGAAATAAATAATAACTTTATTATTGCCTCTAGTGCATATTTCCTTCACCTCCGAGGCCAAAAACAGCAACGGCAAGCTCCGACGCAGCAGACACAAACGCCGAAGCAATGGCGACAACATCGATGACACTGCTGTCAATGCCGGATTCAGCGGCTCCAAGTCCGGTCAGCGGAAAAAGCCGTATAAAAGAAACGATCAGGGACCATCCAGCTTGGACCGCATACTCGACCGTCCATGACAAATCCATGGCACCCCGGACAAACCAGCCAACCATACCAACAGAGATTGCTGGGTTTTTAAGCAAGCTGGCAAGTTAAACGCCGAGAACAAGGAAAAGGGATCACAGAGCGAGGACGACGACGAGGAGCCCCTGCAACCAAGCACAGGGGGACAGAAGAAGTTTCCCCCTCAGGTCAAAACGGTGAACATGATATATGCTACACACATCCCCAAGAGGGAGCGCAAGCGCGCACTCAGGGACGTCTATGCGATAGAGCCAGTCGCCCCAAAATTCAATCCATGGTCATCGTGCCCGATCACTTTTGATCGTCGGGATCTTCCGACCAGTACCGGCATGGCAGATCAGCCGCAATAGTCCTAGACCCAATCATTGATGGATTCCACCTGACGCGAGTCCTCATGGACGGGGGTAGCAGCCTCAATCTGCTCTATCAGGACACAGTACGCAACATGGGCATTAACCCATCACGGATCAAGCCCACAAGGACTACCTTTAAAGGAGTCATACCAGGTGTAGAGGCCCGTTGTACGGGCTCAATCACACTAGAGGTCGTCTTCGGATTTCCGGACAACTTCCGAAGCGAGGAGTTAATCTTCGACATCGTCCCCTTTCGCAGCGGCTATCACGCACTGCATGGACGAACCGCATTTGCTCGATTCAATGCGGTACCTCACTACGCTTATCTCAAGCTCAAGATGCCCGGACCACGTGGCGTCATAACAATCAATGGAAATACGGAACGCTCCCTCCGTACTGAGGAGCATACCGCTGCCTTAGCAGCAGAAGTACAGCGCGGCCTTTTCCAGTAGAACCTTAATTCGGTGGCCAAGCCCCCGGACACCATTAAGATAGTCTGGACTATTCTGCAGCAAGACAACCCGGCTTGTCAAGAGTTCAACTAGCAATTTGGCCTCCGTCCCAGTCCTGATCAAATGGCGGCATTCGTACCACGCGTACATAACTACGCACTCAAAATTCCATGGGCATCGATGGAGGCATAGCTAGCTCGTGATCCACAGTGCGGCTCGACCGACCCTGGATCCACACACCTGCACTCTTTCTTTTTCATTTCGGGTTTTTTCTCTTCTCGAGGCTTTTTCTGATAACCTGATCATCAGACCGATCACGGGACGGATATTCCAAGGAGGCAAGGAGCTTTGACGTACAAGGGAATCCCCAGGTGGTATCTGCTAACGATCGCTATACCTGTTTTACATACCCGCACGCAGCTCGCTCTTGGTCATGGCATGTTAAATAGCCTTACTCGCTTATCACATTACTTGCACAAGTACGCCTTGACGTATTAATCAAATTACAATGAAAAATAATTGGCAGCGTCAGCTTATTACTTGATTTTTTCCTTGTCTTTGTATTTATTACTCATCGCACCCGTACACTCTGGTACGTATTACTTCGCCACGGGCTTCATCACGCCCCGCAATACGGCAATAAAGTCCGAACACTTTTACAGTACAGTTCGGCACCCCGAACTTATAGCCTTATATGCATCGGCTCCGAATCATGTCTTTGGTCAATAGTTGGGTTGCCCGACTCCCCTGCTTACTACCTTACGTTCTGCTATATCGGCTAGGGTAGTAAAGGGACAACTACTACGATTGTGTCCCGGTTCTTCCGGACGAGCACCTCAGTAGAGAAAGCCGAAAACTGACTGTCATGATGCGGTGAGAGCTGGTCAGCTGTTCGAGAGGTTTCAAATCCTTAGAGATTTTTTCCGCTTTATGCGAGGAATCGGTTTTTATCCGATCATGTGTGTATAGCGCCCCTAGTTCGGCCTTCTGAATACCAGGGGCTTCGCCAAAATTCTCATTGTCAAACTCCTATGGCTAAGTGAGGGTGATAAAAGCCGTATAGTCTGATTGCCTTGTTCGTTGCACTAAACACCTCCTTTAAGGACCAGAATGTGGAGTAAAGAGTGTTTAGATTTATCCCGAACACCCCCGTACTATCTATGTGGGGGCAGAAGCCGACGACTGGCCAACCCTCAGATTTCATAAACGGCCGCACAGGAGGTAAAATTTTAAAGTCACAAGCATTATATTACATAACGACCTTGTTTCATATTACCGGACAAGATAACATGAATGTTTTCATGGGAATATAACATCCTTCGCACATTGATCCACCACAAGGCGGGATCCCTCTAGGACACTATCAAAATATAGCTCGGGTCGGCGGTGCTCCTTGCCCTCAGGCGGCCCCTCGGTCATCAGCTTCTTGGCATCCATCTTCGCCCAGTGCATCTCGGCGCGGGCAAAGGCCATCCGTGCACCTTCAAGGCAGACCGACCGCTTCATGACTTCAAGCTGTGGGCAGGCACTCACAAGCCGCTTCACAAGTCTGAAGTAGCTGCTGGGCATGGGCTCGACAGGCCATAGCCGGACTATTAGGTCCTTCATGGCTAGCTCAGCCGCCTTGTGCAGCTCAACCAGCTGTTTCAGCTGGTCGCTAAAGGGCACATGATGTTCTGGTCCCAGGTATTGAGACCAGAACAGCTTCTCCATAGAACTCCCTTCTTCAGCTCGATAGAACTCGGCAGCATCTGATATGTTGCGCGGCAAATCCGTAAACGCCCCTGGAGAGCTCCAAATTCGGGTAAGTAAAAGGAATGTTTCCTTCGCAGACTTGCTTTGCATAATGAAAGCCTTACCCGCAATGATCTTCTTGGCCGCCTGGATTTCCTGGAGGGCGCTCTGGGCTTCTGCTCGGGCATCTTGTGCGCTCTGGCAGGCCTTCGCAAGTTCGGACCCTTGCGTCTTAGAATCACGCTCCAAGGACTCGTACTTCTTGACGACGTCCTGGAGCTCTTGTTTGACCTCGTTGACCCGGGCCTCGTGCTTCTCGCGCGCGGCGCGTTCCTTGGCCGCTTTGTCCTCGACCTCGGCTAACGCCTTCTTGAGGGCCGCCACCTCGATCGTGGCCCCTAATAAAGTTCACGACACTTTAGTCAGCACGAACCATTCATCCTTCCTAAATATACACGCAGGTTACTGCATACCTTGGCTGTCCTCCAGCTGCTTCTTCACGAGGCCGAGCTCTTCCTCTGCCCGCTCCAGGTTCTGCTTCAGTCCGGAGACCTCCGCAGTATGAGCGGCAGCAGCCAGTAGCGACGCCTGGTTATTCACATAAACATCTTATGTTAGACTCCTGCGAAAATTATTTTGATCCTCTGTTCGGCTTTTTCTTTCCGAACACCGAACAGAGCATCAGGGGCTACTGTCCACACTGTGATATTCTTCCTACATTACTTACCTCAAAGCCTGTTAGAAGGCTAGCGCAGGCTTCGGTCAATCCGCTCTTGGCGAACAGAACCTTCTTGATCACCGTACCCATAAGGATACAGTGTTCATCCACAATGGAAGCGCCTTGCAGCGCTTCCAGCAGATTATCCGGTGCCTCTCATTGGACAGAGGTCACCCGCGGAACAGACACACCTCCTCCTTTCGGGGAAGGCTGCTCGCTTGACTCTGGAGCCGTGTAGGTCTCCGGAATGGTGCCCGGCTGGGGGCCAAATTGAACTTGCCCCCCATCACCAGTCCCCATGGGGGCTTTTTCCCCCATGAGTCCGGCGGCCGAGGAGTCATCCTTCGGCGCCACCCCGACGGCCTCCGGAACCTCTCCCTGACCCGAAAAGGTCCTTTGGGACACCACCTCGTCATCACCCTTGGCCGGGGGAGAGTGAGCGGGCGGTGGTGACACGCTGGGCATCTCCTTTGAATCTAGCGAACCTCCTGTTGAGGATCGCGGGGAGTTGTCACGGGCCAGACTACAATGGCATAATTTAAACATATTAATATTACAAAGCGGAAAGGCCAGACATTTGGACGTGCATAAGGTTTTTGGTACTTACTATGCGGCCCGAGGCTTGGTCCGGGGAGGGGGTCGCTCCGGACTGCTATCAACATCCCACGTGGAGTTATCTGCGAGGGAACCCTTCCCCCTCTTGGGCGCCTTCGCCTCCAGATTTGTGGAGGCCGCCCTTTTCTTCCTTTCCCCCCTCAAGGGGGAGTCGCTTTCTACCTCCTCCTCATCGTCATCTTCGGCGGCCGAAGAGTAAGTCTCGTCTTCGGACGTCATGTCCGAAGCACCTTTTCGGCGAGGGCCACTCCTGACCCCCTTGGCCGTTTTCCTGGCCTTCTTCTCCGGCACCTCATAAGGTGCCGGAAATAGCATCTTCGTCAGAAGTGGGAATTCTTGGTCTTCGGGTAGCGGAGCCAGACAGTTAATCCACCCCGCTATCTCGATCCAGGCCTGAAAAAATTGATAGGAAGGCTTAGACTCCTTCCTCAAAATATGCCAGTAAAGGGTATACCTTGAAAACATGAAAGAACTTACCGAATTAGCCTGGCGTTTTAAGCTAAGCCCGCGATTCTCGGTCGTGGGCGGTGGTGTCTCACCGGCCTTGAAGAGCACTTTCTAGATGTCTTCGTGCATTGTGCCGAAGAGCTCTAGTAGCGTCTGGTGCTTGGCCGGGTCGAACTCCCACAAATAGCAAGCCTGACGTTGGCACGGAAGGATCCAGCGAATGAGCATAACCTGCATCACGTTGACAAGCTTGATTCTCTTGGCTATCATGTTCTAGACGCACGTCTGGAGGCCAGTCAGCTTGTTCGAGGAACCCCAGGTTAGGCCCTTCTCTTGCCAAGAGGTGAGCCGCATCGGAACTCCGGATCGGAATTCAGGGGCCGCCGCCCTGTTGGTGTCGCGCGGCTCGGTGATGTAGAACCACCCCGACTGCTACCCCTTCACCGTCTCCACAAAGGAGCCTTTGGCGCCAGGTGACATGGGGCATCTTTCCCACCATGGCGCCTCCGCACTCTCCTTGTTGGCCGCTCACCACCTTCGGCTTCACATTGAAGGTCTTCAGCCATAGGCCGAAGTGAGGTGGGATGCGGAGAAAGGCCTCGCACACGACAATAAATGCCGAGATGTTGAGGATAGAGTTGGGGGCTAGATCATGGAAGTCCAGCCCGTAGTAAAACATCAGCCCGCGGACAAACGGGTGGAGAGGGAATCCCAGCCCGCGGACGAAATGTGTGAGAAACGCAACCCTCTCATGGGGCTTTGGGGTAGGGACAATCTGTCCCGTGGCCGGGAGTCGGTGAACGATCTCCTTGGCCAGGTATCCGGCCTCCCAGAGCTCCTTGATGTCCTTCTTCTTGACGGAGGAGGCCATCCACTTGCCTCCAGCTCCGGATCCGGACATGGTTGGAGTGCTTTCTTGGGCAGGGAAAGCCAGAGCTTGGGCGCTGGAGCTCGAGGATGGAAGGGCAGAGAGAGAAGGCGTGGGTGAAGAAAGGGAATCCTTATCCCCTTATAAAGGCCATGAATATCAAGCGCCTCCCCACACGCCTTAATCCTCGCCTATTCCCGAGGGCTGTGTAAACGACATGGTTGGGTTACCCATGCTCGTATTGATGAGAATCCTGCAATAAGGGGACACGATCTCTGCTTCGACAAGACGTGCCAATGGCAACCGTGTCTCGAAACATGGAGCGGCAGACGGAAAACGTTTTGAAATAATGACCGGACTGATGTGATGTCATGTTGTAAAAAGTTGCCAGAGGATTGGACTTATAAATTGTTATGCCCTCTGTGGAAGTATATGCTACTCGTGTTGCAGAGCCAAACTTTTTCGTCCGAAGACCATTGTGGAGTATCCGAAAAGGGGAACCCGCCTTGCAATGCCGAAGACAAATCTGCGCGCCGGACTCCTCGTCATTGAAGCTAGGTTTGGGGGCTACTGAGGAAGTCCTGGACTAAGGGGTCCTCAGGCGTCCGGCCTGTTAGCCATGGGCCGGACTGATGGGCTGTGAAGATACGAAGACCGAAGACTCTCACCCGTGTCCGGATGGGACTTTCCTTGGCGTGGAAGGCAAGCTTGGCGGTCAAACATGAAGATTCCTTTCTCTGTAACCGACCTTATGTAACCCTAGATCTCTCCGGTGTCTATATAAACCAGAGAGCTTAGTCCGGCGAGAGATATATTCATTATCGTAGTCATATAGGCTAGACTTCCAGGGTTTAGCCATTACGATCTCGTGGTAGATCAACTCTTGTAATACTCATATTCATCAAGATCAGTCAAGCAGGAAGTAGGGTATTACCTCCATAGAGAGGGCCCGAACCTGGGTAAACATTGTGTCCCCTGTCTCCTATTACCATCGACCTTAGACGCATAGTTCGGGACCCCCTACCCAAGATCCGTCGGTTTTGACACCGACAACCGCCACACGTCGGAGAAGGAGGCTGAGTGCCCTAATCACTCACCGGAGGAGGAGGCAGAGGAGGAGGCGGAGTGCCCTGACTCGCCGGAGGAGGAGGAGGAGGCGGAGGCATCCAGTTCGGAAGGTTGATGAGCTCCTTCCGCCATAGGCATGGAGTCTTCAGAGAAGAACCCAGCCGAGTCTCCCCTTCACCCGTAGGGTGGCCAAGCTCGAGGTCCTCAAATCCGTCCGTTATTTCATCCACCATCACCCTAGCATATCCTTTGGAATCGGCCGACAGTGAAAAGTTGCGTCAGGTTCAGGAGGTGCAATAGAGCCAACAACCGCCTTGACTTTCAATTTCAGCCATTGCGTCATAAGGTGGCAATGTTGAGACTCCGTGATAGCATCCACGGGGTAGCTAGCAGGAGCAGTGAAGACAGGCTGAAGCAGCTCGGTGGAAGCCATGCTGCTTCTCCGTTGAGATGGTGGGGTAGCTTCGGGGGTATGTTTGGCAGGTCGCTTGTTGTGAACTGCTTCTCGTTCCTCTAGCGCTTGTACCCTTGCGTGCAGCGCCTGTAGTTCGGTCAGCTCCACTTTCTTCTTCCTCCCCCGGCGTTTGTAACCGCCTGCGCTGGGAAACCCAGCCTTCCATGAGACAGAGCCTGGCGTGCCTCGTGTTCGTCCGGGGTGCTCAGGATTCCCGAGGGCCCGTGTGAGCTCGTCGTTCTCTCTGTTCGGGACGAACGTCCCTTCCTGTGCTTTTTCGATAAACTCCTGAAGCCTCGTGATGGGTGTATTCAGCTGCTCGTCCGTCCAAATGCACTTTCCTGTTTCAGGGTCCAATGTTACCCCAACCCCGAAGAACAAAGTCCTTGAACGGTCTGGCCAGTGCAATGTCTCTGGTTCGATCCCTTTATCAAGCAGGTCATTCTCAGCCTTGTCCCACAACGGCCGGGCTTTCAGGTAGCCACCTGACCCCGTGCGATGGTGATGCTTCTTCTTTGCAGCATTTATCTTGTTTGTCGCTGACATCTTCTTGGCCTTCTCAGATTTATTTTGGGCGACAAATGCGTCCCAGTGATCTTTGATCTTCTCAAATCGGCCGATGAATTCTGGAGTCTTGTCATGATTGACAAACGTTGATTTCAGATCATTCTTCCACCTCCTGAATAGCTCAGCCATCTTCTTAAGAGCACGAGCCTTGATCAATGGCTCTTTAACTGGCTTCTCCGGACCTCCTCTGGCGGTAGGGTGAAATTTGCCTTCAGCGCGGTCCAAAGATCAGCTTTCTGCTTATCGTCGACATAAGACACCCCAGAGTCTTCGTCCTTAGGCTTAAACCATTGCTCGATGCTGATCGAGATCATGTCCCTAATAAGAACCCCGCAGTGAGCAGAAAATGCTAGCTTGGTCCGGAGGGGTTCAATCGGTTGGCCATCGCGATCGATTTCGGTGATCGTGTACCTTTCATCCGAGCGCAACTTTCTCTTCAGGCCTCGTCTCATTACCTCAGTTTTGCTCGATCCGGAGGGCTAGAAAAGAAGAAAGAAGAGAGTTAATATGTGTACATACCAAAAACAATTAATGCATCAATTAGCTATAGTCAGCACATGCTTAATTAATATATATACCTGGCCGGTCTCCGTTCGGTCACCGGAGCCGTCATCACAGTGTCCTTCTTGCACCGGCATTCGGTCACCGGAGCCATCATAATCATGTCCTTCCTCCTCCATTGTTCGATCACCGTAGCCTCCTTCTTCACCCTGTCCTTCCAGACCATCGGTGTCGTCGAGAAACGACAAGACGGCATCACTTCCGGCTGCGATTATGTCCCCCAACACCGCTTCTGTTGCTTCATCTCGGGGGTGCTCCATAGTTTCTGCAAATATTTACAACATGGAAATTATTATTCAAACATGACAGATGGCTTTATTAGTGGCAAACATAGAACTAGCTAGCTAATCACAATAAGGAATCATATTAGTGGCCTCGACGCTTCTCTAGGGTTTGGGGTGGCCTCGGCAACGCTTCAAGGGTTTGGGGTGGCCTCGACAACGCTTCAAGGGTTTGGGGTGGCCTCGACGACAACGCTCTTTTAACTTGGTAAATTTGGGTGGCCTCAAGAGAGTTTGTCGGGTAGGGGCGCGGCGGGAGGGGGTAAGAGACCCTTGACAATGCTTCAAGGGTTTGGGTGTCCTTGAGAGTTTTGGTCAAGCGAGAGGGCCGGGGGGTGCTCCCGTGGTATAAGTTATCGTGGTCGAGAGGGGGTATATATATCGACCGCCCCTCATGTCGAAGTTATCGAGGAAGGGGTTATATCGACAACGACGACATACATACATGGGAAAATAATGTTATCGAGGAGGGGGTATATCGACCCCCCCTCATGTTGAAGTTATCAGGAGGGGGTATATCGACAACGACATACCCGATAAAAAAAAGAAGACAAAGAAGAAATAAAAAGAGGAGAAGAAGAAAGGAATAGAGGAGAAGATCAAAGAAAAGAAAGAAGGAAAAAAAGAGGAGAAGAAGAAAGGAATAGAGGAGAAGAAGAAAAAATAGAATATTTTCTATTTTTCTTCTTCTCCTCTATTCCTTTCTTCTTCTCCTCTTCTTTTTCTTCTTTTTTCCTCTTCTTATTTATTTCTCCTCTTCTTCTCCTTTCTTCCTCTTCTTATTTTCCTTTTTCCTCTCCTTCTTTTTCTTCTTCTTCCTTTCCTAGCTAGATATATAAAACTTTTCTAAAAATGTAACTTTTGCATATATAAAACTTGTTCTTCTCCTTCCTTCTTCCTTCTCTTCCTTCTTCCTAAATATATAAAACTTTTCTAAAAATGAAACTAACCTAAAATGTACTAAATCAAAGAACATATATAGATAAAACTTTTCTAAAAATCTAACTTTTGCATATATGAACATATATACACAGAGAACATACATACATATATACATTTTTATAAAAATGCAAAAAACAAATCATCATATATATGAACAAAAAATCTGAAAAAACAGGACATATAATCATATATACACACATACATATAATCACACATATGCATATAATCTGAAAAACATCATATATATGAAAAAAACAGAGAGGAAGGCCGGCGGCCGGACCGAACGTGGCGGCGGCGTGTGGTCGGGGCAGAGCGTGGTCGGGGCAGGCCGGGGGCGTGGGGCGGCGACGGGGCAGGAGCTCGGGTCGGGGCGGTGCGTCGGGGCAGGGGCGCGCGGGCCGGGGCGGCGCGTCGGGGCAGGGACACGCGTCGGGGCGGCGCATCGGGGCAGGGCAAGGGCGCGGGGCGACGGCGACGAGGAGCGGGCGGCGGGGCAGCGACGGCGAGCACGGGCAGCCTGGCGGTGTCGGCGAGAACGGGCAGCAAGTGCGCGGGGCGGTGACGGCGAGCACGGGCAGCCTAGCGGCGTCGATGAGTTCGGCGTCGTCGGGGGGCAAATGGTCGATGAAACTGAAAAATTTACAAGTCCTGCTTATATACACAACGCATTGGTCCTAGTTCGTGGCAGCAGCCGGGACCAAAGGTCTCTTTTCAACAGCCCAAAGGGCGGGAAGCAGAGGCCTTTGGTCCCGGTTGGTGGCACCAACCGGGACTAAAGGGGGGCATTGGTTTCGGTTAGTGCCACGAACCGGTACCAATGCACCCCTTTAGTCCCCGTTGGTGGCACCAACCGGGACCAAAGGCCTTGTGCTGCCCGCGTCGCGGCCAAAAGTTTAGTCCCACCTCGCTAGTTGAGAGAGCTTGAGAGTGGTTTATAAGCGCTGCTGCGCCCACCCTCTCGAGCTCTTCTCAACTGCAAGCTTTCAGGCCTAATCTGTCACTACGTGCCTGTGGGCCTACTGGGCCTCCTGCGGGCCTGAATCCTGGCCCATGGTTGGGTTTCTAGTCGTATTCAGCCCGTGGTGGCCCAGTAGGTGGCACTTTTTTTTCTTTGTTGCTTTATTTATTTTATTTTATTTCTACTTACAACAAAATACTTACTATTGCTATTTTTATTTATTTTATTGAAGTTTATTTATTTTACTTTATTAAAGTTTATTTTGTTTCTACTTATTTATTTTATTAAATTTTATTTTATTAAAAAAAAATCTACTTATTTATTTTATTAAATATTAATTTATTTTATTTTGTTTCTACTTATTTATTATAGTTTATTTTGTTTCTTTCTACTTTTCAAGTTTTGAACATAAAATACTTTGATAATTTTAGTTGCATAAATTTTATATAATTTTAGTTTAAAAATACTAGAAGTTTATAAAATATTTTTAGCTGATTCCTTTTGCTATTAGAGTTTAATAAAAGTTTTTTAGTTGATTTTCTTTTTGCTATTAAAGAATACTATAGTTTTATTTTAGTTGATCATAACACAATATTTTAATTGATTATTTTTGAGCTAAATGATGTGGCTTTTTAGTTGATCAGGGTTTCGGACGAAAACTCATCCGTTACAAAGGGATTTCATTTTTTTGAACTTATTTGAACTCCAGACTTTTTGTGTGTTCAAAATGCACCATTCATAGCCACATCATCAATTTTCAACCCTTTCTGACTTCATTTGTTATTTTTCATGCATTTACTGATTGTTTTGGGCTATAAGACCCTGAAATTCAAAAGCATTTCAAATGAACTCTAAAAAGGTTGAAATTTGGCATGGTATCATCATTTCACCCACATAGCATGTGCTAAAAAGTTGAGAGGGTTACGGCAAAAGCTAGATGCACTTTGTGTACAAAACAGACAATCTCTTTCGAGGTATCAGGGTTTCATACGAAAACTCATCTGTTACAAAAGGATTTCATTTTTTTAAACTTATTTGAACTCCAGACTATTTGTGTGTTCAAAATGCACCATTCAAAGCCACATCATCAATTTTCAACCCTTTCTGACTTCATTTGTTATTTTTCATGCATTTACTGATTTTTTGAGCTATAAGACCCTGAAATTCAAAAGCATTTCAAATGAACTCTGAAAAAGGTTGAAATTTGGCATGGTATCATCATTTCACCCACATAGCATGTGCTAAAAAGTTAAGAGGGTTACGGCAAAACTAGATGCACTTCGTGTACAAAACGGACAATGTCCTCTTTCGAAGCATCAGGGTTTCATACGGAAACTCATCTGTTACAAAGGGATTTCATTTTTTTAATCTTATTTGAACTCCAGACTTTTTGTGTGTTCAAAATGCACCATTCAAAGCCACATCATGAATTTCAACCCTTTCTGACTTCATTTGTTATTTTTCATGCATTTACTGATTTTATTGAGCTATAAGACCCTAAAATTCAAAAGCATTTCAAATGAACTCTGAAAAGGTTGAAATTTGGCATGGTATCATCATTTCACCCACATAGCATGTGCTACAACGTTGAGAGGGTTACGGCAAAAACTAGATGCACTTCATGTACAAAACGGACAATGTCTTCTTTCGAAGTATCAGGGTTTCATACGGAAACTCATCTGTTACAAAGGGATTTCATTTTTTAAACTTATTTGAACTCCAGACTTTTTCTGTGTTCAAAATGCACCATTCAAAGCCACATCATCAATTTTCAACCCTTTCTGACTTCATTTGTTATTTTTCATGCATTTACTGATTTTTTTGAGTAATAAGACCCTGAAATTCAAAAGCATCTCAAATGAACTCTGAAAAGGTCGAAAGTTGGCGTGGTATCATCATTTCACCCACTGTAACGCCCCAGATTCCATGCGCCAGCTGTCTCCCAGTTATTCGCCGTCGTTTCCATGTCATTTTCTTGCGTGTTGCTTTTTGCCATGTCATCATATGCTTTGCATCATCATGTTTTTTCAAAACTTGCATCCGGTCTTTTTCCCCGTTGTCCGTTTCGCGACCGACACTCTCGCACGCGCCCGTTGCACCTCTCAGACCTCGTTTCGTGAGTGGCATTAAAATGTTCTTGGAATGGGATGAAACTTGGCATGCGGTGTTGTTTAAGAGTAGGTAGACTGCCTGTCAATTTTCGTTTCATTCGGAGTCCGTTTGACGCCCTAACGGTTAACCGCGTAGCCCGAAACCCCTCTCTCTTTGCAGCCCAGCACCCCTTGACGACAGCCCATGAGCCCATCCAAACCATCTCCATTATCTCGGTCGTTCGATCGCGATCGCGTGGCCGAAAACCGCTCCTCATTTGGACTCTCCTAGCTCCCTCTACCTATAAATAAGTCCCCTCCCCCGAAATTCGCGGTGCAAACCCTAGCGTCTTCCTCTTCGCGCCGCCGGACAAAAATCCCCGCTGACGGACATGTCCGATGCCGCCTCTCGTCCAACCATAGCGCGACACGTCGACCCGCCGGCGTCCCACCGCCGCCGCGGCCCGCGGAGCCCATCCGGGACCCGCGCGAGCCCGACCGCGCCGCCGCCCGGCCCGCGCGTTGCCCGCCGCCCGGCCCGTGCGTCGCCCGCCGCCTTCATGGGTCGCCGGCGACCAACTCCGGCGACCGGAGTGCGCCGTCCTGTGCCACCGTCCCCGCCGCCGGCGCCTCCCTCGCCCCGTTCGCGCCCGCAGCGCTCGCCCCGCTCGCGCCGCGGGTGCCCCGCCGCCGGAGTCCATCGGGCTCGCCGGAGCGCCGCAGCCCCGCGCATCAGCCCGCCGCCTTCGCCTTGCACCGCCGCCGCCATGGATGCCGCCACCTCACCACCGCCCCTGCCTTGCCTCCGTTCCGATCTGGGCCGGCGCCGCCCAGATCCGGGGACCTCGCCACCCGTTCCGGCCTCCCCTGCTCGCCGGAGCCACGGCGCCGTCACCCATCGCCGGCCTCCTTCGACCTCCGGCAGGGTCGACGTCATCCTGATCCTGCTTAGACCAGATCCACCAAGACCGCGAACCAAACGCCTCTCTGTGCCCGGATCCCTCCGTCCCGCGTTGACTTTCGCGGAGGTGAAAATTCCACCAAGTCCCGGATCTGTGAAATTTTATGCCTCTGTTCATCATGCCATAACTTGTTGAATACTGCTCCATTTCGTACGCATGGTATATCAAAATGTTCATAATGAGATGCTCTTCATTTTGTTCCATTGTGCCATGTTCATTTGAGTCCATCTTGATGCCCAAATCATCGTTGCAAGACTGCTATGTGATGTTGTCTGCTGTAGTTTAACAGTACTTGCTCATTTGTCATTTTTATATCTTTTTGCGTGATTTTCTTTTGAGCATGATGTTTACATGTTTTATGAGCTACAACATGCCGTATTTGCTGTGGTGCAATCCTCTATTCATGATATACCATTTGTTGATTGTTACAAGCTTGCAAAGTAGCCTCCATGATGTTGCTGATTTCTATGACAGTCATTTCTGCCAAGTCTTGTTCTGTTATATTGGAATGCTATGTAAACCTGTTGATACCATGAGTTCTATGCATAATATGGAGATGTTCATTAAGGATGTTTTGTTATAAATGTTATGATGAATCCATCCATGCCTTGTTTTGCATTTATAGTCTACTGTAGCTTGTTGTTATCATGCTCCAAACTTGCTACTAAGTTGCTGTCAGCCTGTTAACATTAAGTTCAGTTTTGCCATGTGTTTTTCTAGTGTTCCATGCACTCTATGAACTTGATATTGCTATTCTTAGCTTTATGAACTTGTATTCTTACTGTTGGTTACCTTGCCATGCCATGTAATGCTCTGTAGTGAGTTTTACAAGCTCACCAACATGCCTACTTATCATTGTTCCTGCCATGCACTGTTAGTTTCACCAAGTCTGAATTTGTCATATCATTTGCCATGTTTGCATGGGTGCTACCATATTTTCTGTTGATCTTTAGAATAAGTTCAGTAAGGGAGTTTTGTTCTTTGGTTTTAGTACTAGCACTCCATGATCAAGTTTTCCATGATAGCTTGTTGTAACATGTTGTTTGATAGCTCTAAACATTGCAACTTGATGTTGTTTCTGTCATGTCTAGTGATTTTCTGCCAAGTCTGTGAACTGTTATTATTTGCAATATTGCCATCTCCTTTTGAGCATGTTCTAGTGATTTCTGGAGTAAGCTCTGTGTTTATGTTTTGTCATGCTATACCTGTACATCATGTCCATGTCTTTTATTGTCATGTTGAGGTGCTATAGCATGTTGTTATGATGCTTGTAAGTTGCCTAGTTGCTGTTTTGGACAGCTTGTCCTTTAAACTTGTATGGAGTGTATGTGTTGAACCGTTGCTCCGTTTTGAGTGTGCTCTATATGAAACTTTCTTAGTTTTGCATGTAGCTTCATATTGCCCTGTAGCATCCATGTTTTGAGTGTGTTTGCTTGATGTTTGAATGCATTTTGCATCAATGCCATGTTTAACTTGTGATGCTCATATCTTCTAGGCGTAACTCCGAACCTAATGAACTTTATATATAACTTGACAAGAATCTCGTGTAGATCATCTTGATGCATTTTAAATTGATGTTTAACAACTTCAACATTGTGTTCTAATCATATCTGAACCAATTTCGAAATTTGCATATGGGGACTTACCGGAATTGTTATACGTTGTTTCCGGCCTCATTTAAACTTGCTTTGATGTGTTGTTCTTGTATGCATCATCTCTTGCCATGAGTAGCTTCATGTAGCCTTGTCATGCATCATACTTGGTTGAGCATCATGCCTTGTTCATGTGTGGTGTGTTTACCATGTTGTGTGCTTCTTCTCGATAGTTCCCGTTTCGTTGCGATCGCGAGGATTCGTTCGTCTACGCTTGGTTCGTCTTCGTGGCTTCATCTTCTTCATGGACCCGTTCTCCTTCCTAGCGGGATTTCAGGCAAGATGAGCGTCACCTTGGATCTCATTACTATCATTGCTATGCTAGTTGCCTCGATGCTATCGCTGTGCCGCGTTACCTACCACTTGCTTATCAAGCATCCCAAATTGCCATGAAACCCTAACCTTTGTCACCCTTCCTAGCAAATCGTTGTTTGGCTATGTTACCGCTTTTTCTCAGCCCCTCTTATAGCGTTGCTAGTTACAAGTGAAGATGAAGATTGCTCCATGTTGGATTATGTTTATGTTGGGATATCACAATATTTCTTATATTATTAATGCATCTATATACTTGGTAAAGGGTGGAAGGCTCGGCCTTATGCCTGGTGTTTTGTTCCACTCTTGCCGCCCTAGTTTCCGTCATATCGGTATTATGTTCCCGAATTTTGCGTCCCTAACACGGTTGGGTGTTATGGGAACCCCTTGACAGTTCGCCTTGAATAAAACTCCTCCAGCAAGGCCCAACATTGGTTTTACCATTTGCCTCACCTAAGCCTTTTTCCCTTGGGTTTCCGGAGCCCGAGGGTCATCTTTATTTTAGCCCCCCACCCCCCCCGCCCCCCCCCCCGAGCCAGTGCTCCTCTGAGTGCTGGTCCGAACCGAGTAGACTGCGGGGCCACCTTGGGGAAACTTGAGGGCTGGTTTTACTCGTAGGATGTCTCATTCGGATGTGCCCTGAGAACGAGATATGTGCAGCTCCTATCGGGATTTGTTGGCACATTCGGGCGGTCTTGTTGGTCTTGTTTTACCATTGTCGAAATGTCTTGTAACCGGTATACCGAGTCTGATCGGGTCTTCCCGGGAGAAGGAATATCCTTCGTTGATCGTGAGAGCTTATCATGGGCTAAGTTGGGACACCCCTGCAGGGTTTAAACTTTCAAGAGCCGTGCCCACGGTTATGTGGCAGATGGGAATTTGTTAATATCCGGTTGTACTAAACTTGAAGTAAACTCTTCTAAAATACACCAATCGCGTGCGTAACCGTGATTGTCTCTTTTCGGGGTTGTTCGAGGGGAGAACACGGTTTTTGGGTTATGTTTGACATAAGTAGGAGTTCAGGATCACTTCTTGATCATGACTAGTTGGCGACCGTTTGCTTAGCTCCTCTTCCCGCTCTTGTTTCGTAAGTTAGCCACCATACATGCTTAGTCGCTGCTACAACCTCACCACTTTACCCCTTCCTTACCCATTAAGCTTTGCTAGTCTTGATACCGATGGTAATGGGATTGCTGAGTCCTCCTGGCTCACAGATTACTACACCAACAGTTGCAGGTACAGGTTAGGCGATGATCATGACGCGAGGGCGATGTTTATTTGTGTTGGAGTTCTTCTTCTTCTTCGATCTTGGGTTGGGTTCCTGCTCGGCAGCCTGGGCTAGCAGGGTGGATGTCGTTTGAGTTCCTGTTTGTGTTTCATCCGTAGTTGGATGTTGATCTTGTGTATCATGTATTGATGTATTCTGGCGGCATTTGTATACCTTGTATGTATCCCCATCTATTATGTAATGTTGATGTAATGATATCCACCTTGCAAAAGCGTCTTCAAGATGCGCTTCTATCCTTGGTGGGACCTTCGAGTTCCGTTGGGATAGGGTTGCATCTTGGGCCTGACACCCACATAGCATGTGCTAAAAAGTTGAGAGGGTTACGGCAAAAACTAGATGCACTTCGTGTACAAAACGGACAATCTCTTCTTTCGAAGTATCAGGGTTTCATACGGAAACTCATCTATTACAAAGGGATTTCATTTTTTCAAACTTATTTGAACTCCAGTCTTTTTGTGTGTTCAAAATGCACCATTCAAAGCCACATCATCAATTTTCAACCCTTTCTGACTTCATTTGTTATTTTTCATGCATTTACTGATTGTTTTGAGCTATAAGACCATGAAATTCAAAAGCATTTCAAATGAACTCTGAAAAGGTTGAAAGTTGGCATGGTATCCTCATTTCACCCACATACCATGTGCTAAAAAGTTGAGAGGGTTAGGGCATGGACAACACATAAAACCATTCTGCTTGTTTGCCTCAGCCACTTCGAGAAACATAATTATGTGTGTGTGTCACCGTACATCCATTGCCGATTCACCTGCGTGCATTATATATAATTATGTGTGTCAAAAACCATTACAGATTCACATGGATAGATAAGTGACCAAATTAATAGCAGTTCATCATCACATTAAAACCAAAGTACATACATAGTTCAAATTGAACAACATATAGCTCTCCAGAGCATCTAGTTAAACCATACATTGAAACTATGTAAAACTTTTCAATGCAACAACAAATGTGATGATAATCACAACCAAGGTAACAATTGATCCAACGGCATAATGATACCAAGCCTCGGTATGAATGGCATATTTTCTAGTCTTTCTAATCTTCAACCACATTGCATCCATCTTGATCTTGTGATCCTCGACGACATCCGCAACATGCAACTCCAATATCATCTTCTCCTCCTCAATTTTTTTATTTTTTCCTTCAAGTAATTGTTTTCTTCTTCAACTAAATTTAACCTCTCGACAATAGGGTCGGTTGGAATTTCCGGTTCAACCACCTCCTAGATAAATAAAATCTATGTCACGTTGGTCGGCATAATTGTCATAAACAATAAATGAACCAAATAGTTATAAAAAGATAATATATACCACATCTGAATCATAGACAACACAAGGGCCGCGGGGGCGGATATTGTCGTAGTTTTGTCACGGCAGATGTCCTAGAGAAAGGACTTAGTCGTGGAGCCATCGCTACGGGTTAGCTTAAAGGGGTTAAAGCGGACAAGGGACGCAAGAGAGTTTTATACTAGTTCGGCCCCTTACGATGAAGGTAAAAGCCTATGTCTAGTTGTGATGGAATTGATGGGGTTTCGATGACCAGGGAGCGAATACGCTTTGCCTGAGTCTCGAGTTGTTGTCTGTTGTCCCTGAACCGCCACCGGGTCGTCCCCTTATATACATGGGTTGACGCCCATCGGTTTATAGATGTTGGGTAACGTAGCGGAAATTCAAAATTTTCTACGCATCACCAAGATCAATCTATGGAGTAATCTAGCAACGAGAGGAAGGGGAGTGCATCCACATACCCTTGTAGATCGCGATGCGGAAGCGTTGCAAGAACGCGGATGAAGTAGTTGTACTCGTAGCGATTCAGATCGCGGTTGATTCCGATCTAAGCGCGAACCACGGCGCCTCCGCGTTCAACACACGTGCAGCCCGGTGACGTCTCCCACGCCTTGATCCAGCAAGGAGAGAGGGAGAGGTTGGGGAAGACTCCGTCCAGCAGCAGCACGACGGTGTGGTGGTGGTGGAGGAGCATGGCACTCCAGTAGGGCTTCGCCAAGCACTGCGAGAGACGAGGAGGGAGAGGGGTAGGGCTGCGTTATGAGGGAGATGTTCTCCTGTGTATGGCAGCCCCAAAACCCCCACTATATATAGGGGAGGGGGAGGGGCTGCGCCCCCATCTAGGGTTCCCCCCCCCCCCCAAGGGGTGCGGCCAGCCCTAGATGGGACTTGGGGGCGGCCAAGGGGGGAAGAGAGGGTGGCGCACCACTAGGTGGGCCTTAGGCCCATCTGAGCCTAGGGTTTCCCCTTCCCCCCCATCCTGCGCCCTGGGCCCCTCGTGGGAGGCGCACCAGCCCACCTAGGGGCTGGTCCCTTCCCACACTTGGCCCATGCAGCCCTCTGGGGCCGGTGGCCCCACCTGGTGGACCCCCGGAACCCTCCCGGTGGTCCCGGTACGTTACCGATAGCACCCGAAACTTTTCCGGTGACCAAAACAGGACTTCCCATATATAAATCTTTACCTCCAGACCATTCCGGAACTCCTCATGACGTCCGGGATCTCATCCGGGACTCTGAACAACATTCGGTAACCACGTATATCTATTCCCTATAACCCTAGCGTCATCGAACCTTAAGTGTGTAGACCCTACGGGTTCGGGAACCATGCAGACATGACCGAGACGTTCTCCGGTCAATAACCAACAGCGGGATCTGGATACCCATGTTGGCTCCCACATATTCCACGATGATCTCATCGGATGAACCACAATGTCGGGGATTCAATCAATCCCGTATACAATTCCCTTTGTCAATCGGTATGTTACTTGCCCGAGATTCGATCGTCGGTATCCCGATACCTTGTTCAATCTCGTTACCGGCAAGTCTCTTTACTCGTTCCGTAACACATCATCCCGTGATCAACTCCTTGGTCACATTGTGCACATTATGATGATGTCCTACCGAGTGGGCCCAAAGATACCTCTCCGTTTACACGGAGTGACAAATCCCAGTCTCGATTCGTGCCAACCCAACAGACACTTTCGGAGATACCTGTAGTGCAGCTTTATAGCCACCCAGTTACGTTGTGACGTTTGGTACACCCAAAGCATTCCTACGGTATCCGGGAGTTACACAATCTCATGGTCTAAGGAAATGATACTTGACATTAGAAAAGCTCTTAGCAAATGAACTACACGATCTTGTGCTAGGCTTAGGATTGGGTCTTGTCCATCACATCATTCTCCTAATGATGTGATCCCGTTATCAACGACATCCAATGTCCATGGTCAGGAAACCGTAACCATCTATTGATCAACGAGCTAGTCAACTAGAGGCTTACTAGGGACATGGTGTTGTCTATGTATCCACACATGTATCTGAGTTTCCTATCAATACAATTCTAGCATGGATAATAAACGATTATCATGAACAAGGAAATATAATAATAACCAATTTATTATTGCCTCTAGGGCATATTTCCAACAATAGAATCCCGAGGCCGGCTCATAATCGTGTCCGGCTCGGTCTCTGCTACTTCTATCTTACAACACATGTTTACATATCAACGCCGGTTTATGTCTACAAGTTTAAACCGGCTTTGGGCCCTGGGCCTTCATAAAGCGTCACTGTCTGTCTTCATGGACTTCAGATACAGATGAACTACTTATGGGGTTAACCCGGCCTCTCCTGGCCAGTTTACGCCCAGTGGTAATATCCCCAACATTAGGCCCCAGATTGATTTGAACTGGCTCATGTCAATCCTCAATACTTAAGAAAACTTCTTCTTCAACATCTTCACATAATCTTGTAAACCGCCATGACATCATCTTCTAGGACCATGATAAACCGCCGTGACGTCACCTGTTTCTTTTAAAACTGTGTATAATCCATCTTCATTAATGAGCCTCTGACAATCGAGGCGACAGCTCCGCCTCATATCCAAAAATTCGGCTCCTCGATTTTCGCGCCTGACGTTTATCTTTCTGCCCTTATAAATAGGGCCATGGGGTCTTTCCATTTTCCCCCTCGTGCCTCTTCGCGTCATCGTCATCCTCGCGACGCCCGAACCTTCGACCTCGGCCGCTGTCGTCAACCTTTGCCTGCTGCACCAACCTTGGCTGCTGCATCGACCTGAACGTACCAGAGCTCCTCCGCGCGCCGCCGCTGCTCAACAGCCTCAGTAAGTCTCCCCTTTCTCTTACCATAGATCTGCACTTAGGGTTTCCATCGTTCATCAGTGTTCATCGCCGCCCTTCTTTATCCTTATTTATATCCATGGATTAGATCCAAAAACCACATAGATCTTGTGCGGTAGTAGTTTTAGCACTTGTTTGATATCCAACTCATCTCAACTTAGTGAACTTTTAGTACGCTGGAAATTAGGTCAGAATATATTTTGTTTCTCCAACGCGCGGTAGATCTGAAATTACTATGGCCAGATGTGAAATTTGTTTCTTCCTTCACTTATACACAAGGAGTACCCAATTGGGTGGTTTAACTTCATATACAAAATGATGACCCAGTAGATACCATTAGTCCCCTGTTGAACCACCAATGCATTCATCATTGTACTGTTTCCATTGTCAGACTCCGGTTTACGAATAACCAATTCCGGTTTATCAATATGCTTGTATCCTTATACCGCTATATAATTGTCCACGGTCAATCTTAAACCGGCAATAATCATGTTTCAGATTTCCATTTCCATGGCCAAGCAAGTCTATGAATGTAATTGGGCTCCTTCTCGAGTAACCGAAGAACAATTAAACAATCTTGTTAAAATGGGCACTTTAGCCAAGAAAGATGTCATCCACTGGAGGGTCCCTGGCCCGGAAAGTCCTCCTACACCCAAGGACAGAGAGGTAGTCGTGTTTGCTGATCATCTCGGACGAGGTTTTAGTCCTCCCGGTTCAAAAAATTTCTGGGATGTACTGGCCAATTTTCAGCTGCGCCCTCAAGACATCGGTCCCAATTCTGTGACCAACATCTGCCACTTCCAAGTCTTCTGTGAGGTTTATCTGCAAGAGGAACCTACAGTCGAACTGTTTAGGGATTTCTTTCACCTAAACCGTCGCACAGAGTTCTCGGATGGACCCAATACGGAACTGCGCGGAATGGCGGTTCAAAAAAGGAAAGAAGTCACCTTCCCTCATCCCAAACTCCACAGTCACCCCAAAGGGTGGAACCAGACATGGTTTTATTGCATGGATACATCTCCACCTGATAAAAACCCCCTGCCGGGTTACCACCCTGAATGCCTGAGCAACACACATCCTTTTCCTCAGAGGTTGACTGCAAGAGAAAGGGCCAACTATGCTCCTCAATTATCAAAGCTTAGAGCCTTCATGGCAAACAGTTTGACAGGAGTTGATCTTGCTCGTTGTTGGATAAGCTGGAGTATTCTGCCCTTAAGCCGGCGCTCCGGTTTGATGTGTGAATATACGAGGAGTTTGAAGGATGCTCAACGGCACATTCACATTCAGCTTACAGATGCAGAAGTCACTGAGGCTGTAAAAAAGATACTGAATGAACCGGAGGCTGTTTGTGCCCAAACCGGACTACTCCCTTTCTGCACCTTCAACAAACCACCAGCTGTAAGAATCATATAATATTTTTATCTGAAGTTGCTTCTGTCCAAATATTTTCTGAAAGTGTGATTATTTCTGACAGGGTGATGATCCGTTCTGGAACAAGAAACCATCACAAGACAAACCGGCGAAGCCGCAAGACAAACCGATCAAGCCAGTTCGTCCAAAGACCAAGGTTGTTAAAAAAACCTGCCAAGAGAGGGACCACTGCATCCTCCGATCCACCAGCTGATGACGATGTGGGTAATCCGGAACCAGAGGTAGAACTTGACTCTCTTGGTTCATTTTTCGTACATCTCATTGACAATGATTATTATCAGGACGACGCTGAAGGCAGTCATGCTGAGGATGTAGAGGTAATCATTCTTTCCTCCGATTCAGATCCTCCGCCGACATCAAAAATCCATCGAGCAAACCAGAAAGTAAAATTTTCTCACCCCCTTGCTTACTTGGACCCAAACTTTCTTTTGAAGACGTAGCAGCACGAGGCTCGCCGTACAACCCGGCACAGCGGCCAGGTAGTTACCTCCGCCGGTTTACCGAACAGTCCGGTTCGGAAATGCCGATCAGATGTCTCTTATCCCATTGATACTTCATGCCCAAAAACAGGTTGTTTCCGCCAGCCTCTTAACCCGTCTGATTCAAATTATCAGGGTACTTCTCACTCATCCTCTGGCGAGTCATCGGCCACACAGCTTCCACCCCTCAAAACAGTTCCTGGGTGAGCTATGCACGTGTCTTTATTCTTGATGTGTTATCTTTACATATTGTACTGATCCTTATGTCTATCTTTTCTCAGCGCCAAGCCAAGACCCAGCAAGAAGTCCCGGTTAAGCAAACTGGCTGATGATAATGTAGCTGCTGAACCGAAACAACTCCAGATCCGGAAGAAACCGACGCTGACGCCATGCTTAATGATCCGCCACCTCAAGACCATGACTTCCTTGCCGAACAAGTGCAAGTTGACATTACAAGCCATGCAGACCGGCCAACCAGCCCTGTCCAAACTGATGATAAACCGGTCAGTCCAGTTAAGGATACTGATAAACCGCCAACTCCAGTGAAGGCTGCTGATGACAAAGATGATGACATTATGATTACTGGCACTGGCCACACCACTCCTGGCAATCCTGTCGCTTTGTCAAAACATACTGCCAAGGATGAGCTCTCTGCTATCGGCAAAGGCAAACACACATTAGCCCCCAAGTGCCAAGATTAATACTTGTGTTGTGCTTGGGACTTGTAGAAATTTCTGATAAGGAGCAAATATGCATTAGCCCCCAAGTATCAAGGGCATAACTTGTGATGTGCTTGGTACTTCAAATATGTACTGTTAACTCATTATGTATCTGTCTCTTTATAGGCTGAACTGAGCAAGAAGGAAAGTCAAACCGCTGATCTGTAAGAGAACATCAAGTCCCAACAGGCCGAAACTTCCAAAGCAAAAGATGAGCTGACGAGCGCCTTAGCCGCTATGGAAAAGCTAAAGGAGAGCTTCGCCAAGGAGCGAGCGGATTGGAACACAGAGAAATCCGCTTTGCGGAAAAGAGCTGAAGACGCAGAAGCAGCTCTCAAACCGGTGGTAGACGAGCTGACTGGTGTAAAGCGGCAAGTACATGCTATGACCGCTGCTGTGTTTGGTAAGCATCCTTGCTTTATACTTTCAACATATCTTCCCATGTGTGGCTGGTTTACTGATGTTTATAATGATGCAGGAACTTGCATTAGCCATTTGGGCTCTGATGTACAGAAGAAGTTGAAAGCGGCCTATACTCTGATAGAGCAGCTGTATACCGGCGCGCAGCGGATCATCTGTATCGCTTCACACAATAAACCTCCTCCAACATTGATCAAAGACACCTTAGAAAGGCTATCCATGCTGCCTGCCCGGGTTGAAGAACTAAAGAAAGCTGCGGCAAGGGCCGGAGCTCTGACCGCTCTAACTCGGGCAAAGGCGTGGGTGCCTGATCTTGATCCGGTGGACGTGGCTAAAGGCTTCCCAAGCTTAAAATAAGATGGATCAGAATTTGGCCAGGAGGATCTCCGCGCCATAAACCGGGAAGTACGCCCACTGGCTTGTCAATTGGCTGAAGAAGTTGATCTCTCATATTATCAAGCAAGCTATGATGATAAGAACAGATGGGTTGCGGCGCCAATTCCAGAAGCGCAAAATCTGATCCCTCCAATCCGTAAGCACACTTATGCCACTGATATTGAACCGCCAACCCTTATAAGCGACGAAGCTGTGTTCCAGGCTTTAACTGGGATCGACTGGACAACTGTTGACTTCCAGCCGCTGGGTAGAGACGAAGAAGATGAACCGGTGCAAGATGATCCCCAGCCGCCAGGTCAAGCTGACAAGCAATCATAATCTGGAGGCCGGTTTAGTCTTCCACTTGCTGCAATGCTTATTGAGAAACAATTGTCCCTTTTGGCACTAAAACGCCTTGTAATAGGCTAGTTAAAACACTTGGTCTGTTATGCCTTCGTGCATATTTATCTGCGACTGATGCGTGTTAATCCGCCATGCTTAAGATACAATGTTTATAATCCATAGCTATTTATTCAAGTTGTTCCTGCAGATAAGAAGCTTAAAGCGCCCTGGCGGTTTACCACCGGGCGGGTCATGATACCCAAATATATACATGACCAAGGTTTATAACCAAGGTTGTAAAAGATAACCAAATATGGAAATATATGATACCTGTGACCTTTAGGCATAGTGTTGGCTGACCAACTTTGTAATGAGGGTAATAACCCTAATCCGGAGTAAAAGTAACTCCTGTTATATGATGCCGGTTTACAATAAAACCGCTCCGGGTTGTGATAAACATCAGTTTCCATACTGGTGACTTTGAGTCAAAACCAGACCGGGCTGATAGTCTCCGAATTATAACTTGATCATGTACTGACAACTTGTAGTTGACAGCCTAACCGGGTTGATAAACACCGGTTTTGAAAACATCACCAATCTTATCAAAAGAAAGAGAAACTTAGCAAAAGGCAAATAAAACCGTTGTAGTCGAGGCCTTTCACGGGCTGCCAGGCCCTAAATTCGACAGCAAAAAATCTCCAAACAAAATTGTGAGCTGTGCTCAGTGGGTGCCTATGTTTGAGCTGTTGTTTTACAACACTCTCTTTGGCCCCAGATTGATGTGGCTTTGAGCCGATCAAGAGGTGTGACTGTGGTTTGGATACGACCAAGCCCCCAAGTGATGTTGTGGCATTGCGCCGATCAAGAGGTCTAGCTATGGTTCGGGTACGACCAAGCCCCCAAGTGATGCTGTGGCATTGCGCCGATCAAGATCGAGGTGTAGCTATGGTTCGGATACGACCAAGCCCCCAAGTGATCTAGTATGAAGCTTTGAGAAGCTAAATCAAGGGGTAAACCGGACGCCGCTTTGTAAGCTCCATGTAACCACACATGATGTAAGAAAAACAATAGATACCCCGCTTTAGCTGAGGTTCCGGGTTATTATATTGATCATAGTATATACAATGTCATAATATGTACATAAGCAGAGCCTATAGCTCAAGTATAGTAAGGCCGAAGATGAGCAATATTCCACGGCCGGTTGGTCTCCTCCTCCGATTTACGTGAGTCTTTGCGCTCTCGAACATCGATTAGGTAGTACGACCCGTTGTGTAGATTCTTGCTGACCACAAAGGGTCCTTCCCAAGGGGGGGGGGGATAGCTTGTGCATATCCGTCTGATCCTGGATGAGCCGAAGCACCAAATCACCTTCTTGAAAGGTTCTGGTTCTAACCCGGCGGCTATGGTAGCGACGCAGATCTTGCTGATAAATCGCCGAACGGGCTGCCGCCATGTCACGTTCCTCATCTAACAGGTCAAGAGCTTCCTGTTGTGCCTTCTCGTTGTAAGCTTCAACATATGCTGCTACACGAGGTGAGTCATGACGGATGTCACTAGGAAGAACTGCTTCCGCTCCATAAACCATGAAGAATGGTGTGTACCCTGTGGACCTGTTGGGTGTGGTATTGATGCTCCACAACACAGAAGGTAACTCCTCAACCCAACAACCCGGGGTCCGTTGCAAAGGAACCATAAGCCGGGGTTTGATGCCTCTCAAGATCTCTTGATTGGCCCTCTCCGCTTGACCATTGGACTGGGGGTGAGCCACTGATGACACGTCAAGCCGGATGTGCTCACATTGATAGAACTCCTTCGTGGCACCCAGATTGGTACCATTGTCTGTTATAATGTTGTGTGGAAAACCAAACCGGAAGATCACCTTTTTGATGAACTGAACCGCCGTGGCTGCGTCACACTTACTAACTGGATCTACCTCCACCCACTTCGTAAACTTGTCAACCGCCACCAAAAGGTGGGTCTTCTTGTCCTTGGACCTCTTGAAAGGCCCAACCATATCCAGCCCCCAAGTTGCAAACGGCCAGGTGATTGGAATCATCCTCAATTCTTGAGATGGTACATGAGCGCGCCTTGAGAATTTCTGACAGCCATCACATCTTTTGACCAAGTCCTCGGCATCAGCATGAGCTGTCAACCAATAGAAACCGTGACGAAACGCCTTGGCCACCAAAGATTTTGAACCGGCGTGGTGACCACAATCTCCTCCGTGGATCTCACGCAAAATTTCACGGCCTTCCTCAGGAGACACACAGCGTTGAAACGCCCCTGTCACACTGCAATGATGTAACTCTCCATTGATAATAGTCATGGACTTGGACCGCGGGGTTATCTGCCTGGCCAAAGTTTCATCCTCTGGTAACTCGCCCCGGTTTATATACGCCAAATATGGAACCGTCCAATCTGGGATAACATGAAGAGCCGCCACCAACTGAGCCTCCGGATCAGGAACAACCAAATCCTCTTCACCAGGGAGCTTGACGGACGGATTATGCAAAACATCGAGGAAGACATTAGGTGGAACCGGTTTACGTTGGGAACCCAGGCGGCTTAAAGCGTCCGCCGCTTCATTCTTCCGCCGGTCCACATGATCCACCTGATAACCTTTAAAGTGACCTGCAACAATATCCACCTCACGACGATATGCTGCCATTAGTGGGTCCTTGGAATCCCAAGTGCCGGACACTTGTTGAGCCACTAGATCCGAGTCACCGAAGCACTTAACTCGGCTTAGGTTCATCTCCTTAGCCATCCGAAGACCATGGAGTAAAGCCTCATATTCAGCTGCATTGTTAGTGCAAGGGAACATTAAACGGAGAACATAACAAAACTTATCACCTCGTGGGGACGTTAATACGACTCCGGCCCCCGAGCCCTCCAATTGCCTGGACCCATCAAAATGAATAGTCCAATAAGTGTGATCCGGCTTCTCCTCTCGCGCTTCTAATTCTGTCCAATCATTGATGAAATCCACAAGTGCCTGAGATTTGATCGCCGTTCGTGGTATGTATTTCAACCTGTGAGGCCCGAGCTCGATAGCCCACTTAGCAATCCGACCAGTTGCTTCCCTGTTCTGGATTATATCCCCCAAAGGAGCAGAGCTGACCACCGTGATGGGATGACCTTAGAAATACTGCTTAAGCTTCCGGCTTGCCATGAAAACCCCATACACCAGTTTTTGCCAATGCGGGTACCTCTGCTTGGACTCAATAAGTACCTCACTGATATAGTAAACCAGCCACTGAACCGGATATCCTTTCCTGCCTCCTTGCGCTCCACCACAATATCCACACTAACAGCCCGAGCATTAGCTGCCACATATAGCAACAATGGTTCTTTGTCCACTGGAGCAGCGAGAATCGGCGGATTAGCCAGCTGCCGCTTTAAGTCCTCAAATGCTTCATTAGCGGCGTCATTCCAGACGAAGTTATCCGTTTTCTTCAGCATCTGATATAAAGGGATGGCCTTCTCGCCAAGACGACTGACAAACCGGCTCAACGCGGCAATCCGGCCTGCGAGGCGTTGAACATCATTGATACACTTCGGTTTAGCCAAGGAGGTGATGGCTTTGATCTTTTCCGGATTAGCTTCAGTGCCCCTGTTAGACACCAAAAAGCCCAAGAGCTTGCCTGTAGGTACACCAAAAACACACTTGGCCGGATTAAGCATCATTTTATAAACCCGCGGGTTATCAAAGGTTTCCTTCAAGTCAACGATCAATGTCTCTTTCTTCCTTGATTTTACCACAATATCATCCACATAGGCGTCAACATTGCGGCCGATCTGTTTATGCAGACAATTCTGCACACACCGTTGATAAGTCGCCTGGGCACTCTTGAGCCCAAAGGGCATGGACACATAGCAGAAGGCTCCAAAGGGAGTTACGAAGGCTGTCTTCTCCTGGTCCTTAACTGCCATTTTGATCTGATGATAACCAGAATATGCATCCAAAAAGCTTAAACGCTCGCAACCCACTGTAGCATCAATAATTTGATCAATACGGGGAAGGGCAAAAGGATCTGCTGGACAAGCTTTGTTGAGGTCTGTATAATCCACACACATACGCCAAGTGCCATTCTTCTTGAGGACCGGCACCGGATTAGCCAACCACTCAGGATGGAATACTTCAATGATAAATCCAGCCGCCAAGAGCCTGGCTACTTCTTCTCCAATAGCTTTGTGCCTTTCTTCATTAAACCGGCGGAGAAACTGTTTGACCGGTTTATACTTGGGATCAACATTGAGAGTGTGCTCAGCGAGTTCTCTCAGTACACCTGGCATGTCAGAAGGCTTCCATGCAAAGATGTCCCGATTCTCACGGATGAACTCGATGAGCGCGCTTTCCTATTTCGGATCCAAGTTAGCGCTGATGCTAAACTGCTTGGACGAATCGCCAGGCACGAAGTCAACAAGCTTAGTCTCATCGGCCGATTTAAACTTCAGGGCCGGATCATGCTCTGTAGTTGGTTTATTCAACGAAGTCATATCTGCTGGATCAACATTGTCCTTGTAAAACTTCAACTCTTCTGTTGCACAAACCGACTCAGCATAAGCCGCATCACCTTCTTCACACTCCAGAGCAATCTTGCGGCTCCCATGCACGGTTATAGTTCCCTTGTGACCCGGCATCTTGAGCTACAGATAGACATAACAAGGCCGTGCCATAAACTTAGCATAGGTTGGCCGTCCAAATAGGGCATGATACGGGCTGCTGATTTTCACCACTTCAAAGGTCAAGGTTTCTGATCTCGAGTCATGCTCATCTCCAAAAGCCACCTCCAGAGCTATCTTACCAATAGGATATGCCGACTTACTAGGCACCACACCATGGAACACCGTATTGGACGGTTTAAGATTTTTATCTGTTAACCCCATGCGACGAAAAGTTTCATAATAAAGGATATTGATACTACTCCCTCCATCCATGAGTACCTTAGTGAACTTATAACCTCCCACCTGAGGTGCCACCACCAGAGCCAGATGACCCGGATTGTCAACCCAGGGTTGATGATCTTCTCTAATCCACACAATCGGCTGCTCGGACCAACGCAAATAACGGGGCATCGCCGGTTCAACGGCATTCACCGCCCTTTTATGAAGCTTCTGATCGCGCTTGTCCAAGCTAGTGGTGAAGACATGATACTGTCCGCTATTCAACAGCTTCGGGTTGCTCTGGTAACCCGACTGCTGCTGCTGCTGATTGCCCTGATGATTATAGCCACCTTGGTTACCCTGATTACTTTGATTGTTATGTCCACCCTGATTACCATGGAAGCCTGAACCAGAATTTCCTCTGCCATAACCCGTCCCATGAGAGCCAGGCCCCGAACCGCCTCCTGGTCCATGATCATACCGGAAAGAATCAGAACTTTTGAACTCTTGCATGATGTAACAATCTTTCCAGAGGTGCGTGGACGGGTCCTCCTTCGTCCCATGCTTTGGACAGGGCTGGTTCAACAGATAAGACAAACGGTTCGGGTTAGGACTCGGCCTTCCACCGCGCTGGGGCGGTTTACCCTTACGCCGCTGGCCCTTGTCATGTGTATTAGTGTTAGCCACAAAGTCTAAACCGTGGTCCGCCTTACGCTTGCCGCCGTTTCCATGACCCGCCGGGTTGTGGTGCTGCCCCTTGGCATTGCCGCTCTTCTTTCCCTTCCCTGTCTTATCATCGTCAGACTCGGGATCCTTGGTACTATCAGAGTCGGCATACTTCACCTGTGCAGCCATGAGGGTTCCCATGTCATTACAATGACGTTTGAGCCGTCCCAACTTCAACTTCAGGGGTTCAAACCGGCAATTGCCTTCCAATGTTAAAACTGCGGTGTCAGCGTTGATGCGGTCCGATGAATGCAAAATCTCCGAAACCCGGTGCACCCAATGGGTTGTTGACTCTCCTTCCTCCTGGACACACGCAGCTAAGTCCACAATTGACATGGGCTGCTTGCATGTATCCTTGAAATTCTGAATAAATCGGGCTCTCAACTCCGCCCATGACCTGATAGAATTAGCCGGTAAGCTCTTTAACCAAGTGCGGGTTGTCCCTTCTGGCATCATGGTGAAGTATTTCGCACATGCCGCATCATCCACATCCAGCATCTCCATGGCCATCTCATAGCTTTCGACCCATGTTTCAGGGGATAAATCGGCGGTGTAATTCGGCACCTTGCGCGGGCCCTTGAAATCCTTGGGCAGGCGCACATTGCGCAATGCTGGGACAAGACATGGCACTCCCAAAGAACTAGAGGTAACTCCTGGTTCCACCGATGTTGTTGGACGAACTGGAGTAAGCTGACGGGCTTCATGCTGCGCCGCTAACTCGACCTCTCTGCGTGCCCGAGCCCGGTCCACCACCTCATGAGCATCACCAGCACCACCCGCCGGGTTATTGCCACGGGGCGGATCACGGTCCTGCGCATTGCTTGAAACTGCCGGTTCATCCAGACGCCTGTTGTAACTCCGGCTTGGACGGGGAGTGGAATGAATCCGATCGCGACTATATGAATAAGCCTCCTGTTGAACCAAGGCTGTGTGAAGAAGCTCCTTAACCCGGCGCGTCTCGACCGCCGCTGGAGAATCGCCTTCGATCGGGATGGCCGCCAGCCGTGAAGCGGCAGCGACAATGTTGTCCATCGGGTTAGAGTAATGACCCGGCGGCGTGGGGACATACGGTGTTACAATGTTGTTCTGACGAGGCGGATCTGCCAAACGTGGCTGAACCGGCGCCCCTGCTCCAGGTGCCTCCGCCCGGTTTACCACCGGCGGATTACTGGTCCCTGCTCCTGGGGTGTTAAAGAGATTTCTAGCGTCATAAACCGGCGACAGGCGAGATCGGTGCCTCCTCTTCAGGACCTCGTTCGACGCACTCTGATCCAGCATAATCCGGTAAGCTTGTGCATCCAAAGCGGCCCGCTCCGCGGCTATCCTGGTATCCTCAGCTGCTAAGTCGGCTTTGGCCTGGGTGATCTGATCTTTCACTTTCGTGATTTCCGCATTGTGTGCATCCTGATCCGCCGGGTTAACCTCCGCCATCAGCGTTGCCAACGCGTCAAACAAATCAGATAGAACCTGAGCTGGCGGTCGCACAGGGCCTCCTGCCCCGGCCGCTGCCGCCGTTGCCGATCCGGAAATCATCGCCGCTGCGGTCGAAGAGTGGAGCGCCGGTTGCGTGCCGGCCATGAAGATCGCACCCCGGTTTGGCAGATCAAAGGGGTCCGAAATACTGTCGCCATCGGAACAGCCCCCAATCCGGCCATCTTGTAACTGATATAACGACTCGGTTTCTCCAGTCGATGACTCGTCGCCGGAATAAACGACGGTCTCACCACCAGATTCCGATCTATCCTCAGATTCCCCTCCATGGATAACTCCCACGAAGGCACGCTTCATGATAGGCTTGACCCGGGCAGATCTCGCACGCTGAGCCGTTTCGACGAGGTCGGTGCAAATGTCCGGCTCAGGGCCCGGTTCACCGATCTTGCCAATAAAAAGGTGTATGCCACCAAAGGGGACCCGGTACCCATACTCGATTGAGCTGGCCTCGGGGCCCCAGCCTGCATCGTCGATGTAGAGCTTGCCGCGACAACTCTTGGTCATCCGGCCCACAGCGTAACCCCTGAGTCCTTCGAAGTTGCCCTCCAAGAACTTGAAATCATCGTGCGATAGCCCCACAGTGGGCGCCAACTATCGTGGTTTTGTCACGGCAGATGTCCTAGAGAAAGGACTTAGTCGTGGAGCCATCGCTACGGGTTAGCTTAAAGGGGTTAAAGCGGACAAGGGACGCAAGAGAGTTTTATACTAGTTCGGCCCCTTACGATGAAGGTAAAAGCCTACGTCTAGTTGTGATGGAATTGATGGGGTTTCGACGACCAGGGAGCGAATACGCTTTGCCTGAGTCTCGAGTTGTTGTCTGTTGTCCCTGAACCGCCGCCGGGTCGTCCCCTTATATACATGGGTTGATGCCCGTCGGTTTACAGAATCCCGAGGCCGGCTCATAATCGTGTCCGACCCGGTCTCTGCTACTTCTATCTTACAACACAAGTTTACATATCAACGCCGGTTTATGTCTACAAGTTTAAACCGGCTTTGAGCTCTGGGCCTTCATCAAGCGTCACCGTCTGTCTTCATGGACTTCAGATACAGATGAACTACTTATGGGGTTAACCCGGCCTCTCCTGGCCGGTTTACGCCCAGTGGTAACATCCCCAACAGATACCAAAACCATTGCACTATAAAATAACAAGGAATAATAAAAGTAAGAAAATTAGACAAGTATCTATCTGAAGTAAGATTTTTTTTCTTTTAGAAAGAAGATAAGAATAAGAGGCTCACCACGGTGGTGCCGGCGACGAGATCGGCGCGGGCGATCGACGACGGTGAAGACGGGGACGGGACGTGACGAACCGCTAAACCTAGACAAATCTCGGGGAAAATGGAGCTCGGAGGTCGAGTTTCGAGAGGAGAAAGATTAACTAGTGTGGCTCGGAATTTCGTCGAACACCTCATGTGCATAGGAGGTGAGCTAGAGCACCCAAGTGCCCTCCCCTCGCCGGCCAGAAAAAACAAAGCACTATGGAGTGCTCTACTGCGGCGATGGGTATATATAGGCAACTCATTTGTCCTGGTTCATGGCTGGAACCGGGACTAAAGCCCAGCCTTCTGTCCCGGTTCGAGCCATAAACCGGGACCAATGGATGTGGGCCAGGAGCGACGCCCATTGGTCCCGGTTCGTGCCTAGAACCAGGACAAATGGGTCCAGACAAACCGGGACCAATGCCCACGAGGCCCCGGCCGGGCCCCTGGGCTCACAAACCGGGACGAATGCCCCCCATGGGTCCCGGTTCATGCAGAACCGGGACTAATGGGTTGGTCAGGCCTGAACCAAAGCCCTGTTTTCTACTAGTGCATGTAATTGCTTTACTTTATCACTAAGCGGTAGCGATAGTCGTAGAAGCAATAGTTGGCGAGACGACAACGATGCTACGATAGAGATCAAGGTGTCGCGCCGGTGACGATGGTGATCATGACGGTGCTTTGGAGATGGAGATCAAAGGCACAAGATGATGATGGCCATATCATATCACTTATATTGATTGCATGTGATGTTTATCCTTTATGCATCTTATTTTTCTTAGTTCGACGGTAGCATTATAAGATGATCTCTCACTAAATTTCAAGGTACACTGGTGCGCGTCAGTCCTAAACAAACGGTTTAAAACCCCTTTCCGCGATGGCATCTGGAACCGTCGCCAAGTGAGTGTGGGCGATAGGGGGGTCCTTCCCACACGAACTAGAAACCGTCGGGGATAGGGCCCCTACAGTACTCCTACTCGTTTCTGCTCGCATTGCCATCGCAGTCGGTATTCTGTGGTGCTATGTTTACGATGCGCGGCCCATCACAAACGGTTCACTATTATAGAACGTGTATGATGCGCGGCCCATCACAAACGGTTCACCGTTAAGAAGATTAGCTAATCGTCGTACGAGTGTCGGACAGGATTACGAAATGTCGGACCGTCGTAACATCGTCGTACACGACAACTATCGCACACGCTATTCTGTGGTGCAACATTTACGATGCATACTTCATCAGAAACAGTTCACGGTTGCGAATCGTGTACGATAAGGCAACTAACACAAACGTTTAGTCTGCCCGCACCGTTTGTGATATTGCCTGACATCACGCACGCTTTGCAAACGGCAACTGTGTGCATGCTTGCACACGTTTCCTCTCTATGAACCGTCTTGGATTATGGTGCATATCGCAAATGTTTGTGTTTTACCAACCGTGTGTGCCGTAACAACCTAGAGAGCGTAATTTCACCGTAATTTAATTGATGCTTTTCCAAATTGTACCGGATTTGGATTTGAATTTGAATGTATGCTACAGCTTTATTCATATCCATCAGGTTCAAACAACCAATGCATTATTCGATTCATAGGTACATATGTTCAAGAATTACATAAGAACCAAATAAAGAATGATGAACCACAGTTGTATACTTGTACTATTAAAGATGGTAAAGAAAGAGGCGAAATATATTCTAGTTGCTGAACAAGGTGAAGCAGAATGCCCATATTGTGCCCTCCTCCATGCAGAAGGCACGCACGACTCTAGTCCAACCCCTTGTGATGGCCAACCGCCCATCCTTCACGGTCTTCATGAAAACATCTAGATAATCATCGTGTTCTGGTAGAAATACTTTAAGCTTTGCATTCCCACCAATCATGTAGTTTGAGAGGTAATCTTGAGTAAACTGCTTTGGCGACCACTGCAAAGGAATAAGATTTCAGACATTGTCATCTAACACAACTCATTATGGGCAGTAAAAAGAAGGCTGCAGAGTTCTTACTTACCATCCTGCAGTTTGTTGTTGTCTTGGATAAAGTGTAAACAAATAGTTTAATTGCCATCTTTGGACCCATTTTACTACCAACTTTATCAGCTTCCTCACTTGATGCTGGTTCATCGATATCTCATTGCCCCATACGCAGAAAGGGTCGAAACACAGATCTTTACCAATGACATATGTACCTAAAAGCACCAAGTTAATATTAGAAGCTAAACAGCAATGGCACAATGATGTAGTACAACACTCTTTTATAATATGTCTATATGCATCCGTATGTAGTAGTCTATTTGAAATATCTAAAAAGATAAATATTTAGGAACGGAGGGAGTATCTTATAACATCCAATACACTCACATATTAGATGAATTAACATCTTATATTATGGGCCGGAAGGAGTTTAGTTCGTTCTTAAAAATTATCTGTTGCTATATCCACAGGTTACAGTTAGTTTGAGCTAGTTCGGGCTCAAATAGCCCTAAAGTATATCTAAACATGAGGGCTAGTTTGAGCTAGTTGCATCTATAACCCACCCAAAAAAAACTAGTATCCAACCCAATAGGTGCTAATTGGAGCTAGTTCTCCTAGTGCATTTATTGTCAATCTAACCCTGCCATCCAAATAACTCTTTGGATGGAGTTAATTCAGGGTTAGTAATGAGCTAGAAACTAACTCTAACCTCTAGCTAAGTTGAGTATCCAAACAGGGTTGTGTTGTTGCTGTTGCTGCTGCTGCTCTTCTACGTATATCTAGACATCATTAGAACATTAATGTAACACTCTTCCTTGTTGCTATGTAGCCTAGGATTGCATATTTAGACATTAAGTACAGTGCATGTTGCTATGTAGCCTCAGATATATTACATATGACCCTAGTTAACCTAAGGAAAAATGGGTTGCAGATATATTCAGTTAAAAGTTCGATTCACCGATTAGTCCCTTATCAGCCGCCGACCTATATGGTACCAGCTACGGATATCCTGAACAATGAGCAAATATGAGCCATGGGATGAAACCAACTTCAATGGAAAATAGAAGTCGTTCCCAAAATTGTCCTGTGTAGGTACATCAAGAAGCATGTTAAGCACAACAGGCTAAACAACAACCAAAATTACACATGGCAGACAAAATAATCTCCAAAAGATAGTTTCAGTGTGTAGGTTTAAGCACGCTAGTAAAGCAAAACAAGTGGAAAGGTGTGCTAACTGCAACAGGCCTAACATTTAACAACAAGAAAACATGGTCATTCAAACTGGTACTGTGCCGGTCTAAGTACAGTGGTTATGGTTAAATAAAAATGGAAAGACGTGTTAACTACAAGATGCAGCAACCAAATGTAGTCATTCAGAGTGGTATTGTTGAAACAGGTACTGATGAAATTGAACTGCACAGTTCATATTTGCACATATAGAACATCACGTTGTGAATAACTGAAATAAACAAGGCATACTACGAACAACCAAAGATAGCATTTGAAATTGAACATATGCTAACTACAAACAACCGAACAATCAAAAAACTTTAAAAGAGGCATATGCTAGCTATAACAGGCTTAACAGCAAGCAAATATATGCATTCCTATCGGTATGTTTAAAACTGGATTGATGAAATGTATGTCGGGACCCCGATTCCAAGTCACACTGATCTAGCCTGTAACACCTCATATCACTTTGCGGCCTCACGCACGGTACTCCCACGGGTGTCGCCTTACCATGGCCCGGGACCGTTTGCGCCTTTTGGCTCACGTATATGACAATGTCGCTAGCATCCATATGACAGAGAACCCGGGCCGACATGGCTAGTCGTGAACCCAAAGCGGCGCTAACGTATGGGGACAGGCATACATGAATCAACATCGAACATGCCGGTCAGCAGCGTGCGAATCCGGGCTGTAGCACTGGGCTAACAGGACTCCGGGAACCCGGGCTGTAGTAGGCTAGGCAGGACTCCGGATGTCACCGCGTGACATTTCCCCGAAGGGACAGACACAGGAACGATATGAAACACATGCCGGCCAGTCAAGTGTCCAGAGGAGTAGTGCTGGGCTAGCAGGACTCCGGTGGACCGGGCTGTAGCGGACTACTATGGCTCAAGGAGGCACTAGACTACATTTCCCCATAAGAGAGGCTGCTAAAGATAGACAACTAGATTGTCGGATCCCACACATACCAAGCATTTCAATCATACACACAATATGCTCGATATGTGCAAATACAACATGGCATCACAACAAGACTCTACGACTCAGAGTATTTATTCATTAGGCCCCGAAGAGCCAGATATTACAAACATGGATCTCATGACCCAACATTCAGAGCATACAAGTCAAAGCACATGCGGAAGCTTAACATGTCTGAGTACAGACATCTACAAATGAAAAAGGCTGCGAAGCCTGACTATCTACCAGATCCTACCGAGGGCACAAGATCGTAGCTGAGGTATCAAGCTAAACGTCGAAGTCCACACGGAACTACTAGCGAGACTGACGTCTCTCTGCAAAACATAAAATAAGCAAACGTGAGTACAAATGTACCCAGCAAGACTTACATCAGAACTATCTACATATGCATCGGTATCAACGAAGGGGGTGGTGGAGTTTAACTGCAGCAAGCCAGCTTTGACTCGGTGGCTATCCTGAACTACGACTGAAAGCAACTCTTTTGAGGTGGCGCACACGAGTCCACATATTCACCATCTCAATACACCACTATGGATTCGCTCCCGTCTCCCTACGAGAACGCCATCCATAGCACTCACGCTTATCTTGCGCATTTTAGAGTATCCACTTTCACTTGTCTATGAACTGTACAGGCAACCCAGAAGTCCTTTACCGCGGACACGGCTATTCGAATAGATCATATTAACCCTGCAGGGGTGTACTTCGTCACACACGCTCTCGCCACTTACCACCATGTACACGTCGTGTACCTCGGCAACCTTCAAGCGGAAGCCTGGCGAGGCAGTCGGCCACGACCCGACTAACCACACAAGTCTCCAGTCCAGGTTTATCGCCTATTCGGGTTCCATCCGCAAGGAGATCCGGCCGGGGTGTCGCTCACGGCCCCAAACGATGTGTGCAGGGTTCCCGAGCCCACCATCCGGGTGCCACTCGGTACACCAGGCCACGTGTGCCTAGTCTGTCCCAAGCCCACCTGTACCGGGTGCCACTTGGTAGACTACTAACACTACCTACAAACACCAGAGACTAGTTGCAACTCCTGGACAGAGATCGAGGCGGTTAATAAGCCGAGAGGGGTCGAGTTACCGGAACCCAATGTGTGGTAGTAACTGTTCATGGATCACAAACACAGAACTCAGTTCCTGAGGACGGTTTCAATGAGACAACCCACCATGTACTCCTACATGGCCTCTCACCGCTACCTTTACCAAATCGTGTTCACACACTTAGCTCTCACACAGTAGGACATGTTCGCAACTTTCCAATTCATTCCCGATGAATCAGACCTGACACAACTCTAAGCAATAGCAGGCATGACAAACAAGCATGAATGAGTAGGCACATCAGGGCTCAAACAACTCCTACTCATGCTAGTGGGTTTCATCTATTTACTGTGACAATGACAGGTCATGCAGAGGAAAGGGGTTCAACTACCGCAACAAGTAACAGTTGAAGCGTTGTTGTCCTAATGCAGTAAAAGAGAGCAGGAGCGAGAGAGTGGGATTGTATCGGAATGAACAAGGGGGTTTTGCTTGCCTGACACTTCCGAAGATAGCATAACTCTTCATCGGTGTCATCGATCGCATCGTCGAAGCAACGTCTACTCGGAGGGGACAATACCGGCAAACAGAGAAGAAACACGATCAATGCAATGCACAATATGATGCATGCTATGACATGGCAATATGAATGTGTTTTGAGCTAATGCCACTAGCAACAGGTTAAATGAAGTTGGTTTGAATCCAAGATTCAAATTCAAACTCCATATGTGGAAATTCAAATGCCATTTACATGATTTGTCCTAAACAGTAGCTATAAGTTGTTCTAACATGCATGGAAATGGTACAGATGGATAGATTGGATTTTTCTGATCATTTTTCATATATAAATTATTTCATTTGGAGTTACGGTTGATTTTCTATGATTTTTAGAAGTTTATAGGATTTTCTGGAATTTCCTGAATTATTTTAAATCCAGAAAATGATTTATAGCGTCAGCATTACGTCACAATGATGTCAGCAGGTCAACTGGGCGGTCCAGGTCAAACCTGACCAGTGGGTCCCGCGTGTCAGTCTCTCAGTGCCTAATTAAGTTTAGATTTAAACTAAACTAACTTTTAACAGAGGCTGGCCCCACACGTCAGTGGGTCAGGGGGGAGTCAAACAGGGTCAACCCGCCGGACTTGGTCCACGGCTTGTCGCCGGTGAAGCCCGGGACGGCGGAGGGGATCGGAATTTGCCCACGGTCGACCAAATCGACCGCGGTTTGGTCCTACGCGTAGCTGGGGCTCGCGCGCGTCTAGTAGGCCAAGCGGGAGGAGCTGGGGTGGTCTGAGTCGACGGCGGCGAGCACGAATGCGGCGGCCGGAGTTCGGGTCTCGGCGGTTTCGGTGTTGCGAAGCACGGCAGGAGCAGCTGGAGGGGGTTTTGGGCTCCTGGCGTTGCGCTGAGCACGGCTATGTGCTCAGTTGCAGCTTTATGTGACAGTGGCCACGGCGGCGTCATGGCCGGCGGAGCCGAGCTTCGGCCGCGGTGGCCAGGGGGCTAGAGGAGGGATTCGACGGCGGGGAGAGAGGGGTCGGGAGCAGGAGCTCACAGGGAGGCGACGCAGTGGGTCAGTGGGCTCGGGGTCGTCCTTGACGGCGCGAATCGACGACGAAGAGCTCAGGTGCCCGAGGTTGAAGACGAGGTTGGTGAGGCCGTTGCAGGGCTGCCGGCGATGCGTGGCTCAGCGGAGAGGACGGGGACGTCACGGTGGAGCTTCTGGGCGCGTTGGTGAGGCGAGGGGAAGGCGGTGGCCGCGGTGGTGGCGATCGGCGGCGACGGGCTCGCTCGGGTGGCTGCGGCGCGAGCGCTGGGGGGAGAGGGAGGAACCAGAGAGGAGGGGATCGGTGCGGGGCTTCGTCCACGTCTCCTGGGCGTCGGGAGAAGGCCACGGGGGCGTGAGGTAGGCAGGGAGGAGGTGGCGGCCTCAGCGCGCGCCGTGCCCGCCTTCGCCTCTGCCTACTGGCAGAGGTTGAGGACGACTGGCAAGTCGCCAGGTGGGCTGGGCCTCCAACAGTGCTGGGCCAACTAGGTGCCAGGTAAGCTACAGGTAAGTCCTTCTCTCCTCTGTCTTTTATTCATGTTTTCTATTTTCTGTCTTTGTTTTTTTTGGATTTAGTAAAATACTAAACCGCTTTATAAAATCCTGAAATAAATTGTGGGCAGATACTGGATTATTCCCAACAGCCCCCAATTGTTTTCAGAAGTATTGAAGCATTTAAAATATTTATAGGCATTAAATGCTCCAATTCAAATACAGTATGATTTAGCTCAAAAATCCATAAATGGCCAATAAATATGCTCATCATTTCTGGCATAGGTTTTCACCTTTATCAAAAATCATGAACATTTCTAAGGGCATTTTGGGTTCATTGAAAATATTTTTATTTTGAACCTACTTGAATTCATTTGATGCTAGGGTTTGGTCATCCCCAATTCAACTTTAAATGAAATTTAGACATGATGCAGCATATCTAGCTAGCCTAAGTGCATACCAGACTAGGGATGTGACAACTCACCCCCACTAAAACAAGAATCTCGTCCCGAGATTCAAGCGTAGGGTAAGATGAAAGGGGAACGCAAAGTAACATAGTCTTCACGATCCCATTGTTCTTCTCAAAGATGTTGATTCATTGCATCATCTTGATCTTGACATCTTTTCTTTCGAGAGCTTCATCCAACTATGATGACGGAAGAGAGGGAAACTCTACAGGATTGATCTTCTCGAAGATCGAGCTATACAAGACCAACTCGCGGAATGAGATGTTGAAACATCTCGAGTTGAGACACAAAACACGTCGAGAGGGATGGAAGAACAAACGATGAGGTTTGATTTGGTGGGCAACAATCCCACGCTTAGATAGTATGGTGCATGGGTTCCAAAGCAGCGAGGAGTTAATTACCATGACTCCATAACGGGGCACCTTAGGAAAGGTGACTCGTAGAATTCTTCCCTTAAGTGGCAAAAAGAATTACTTTTGATACAAAGATCATTGAAACTCTTTATACCAGCGTAAGGCAATTTACAAATGATCGTTTGAAAGAATTCAAAAGAATGGCACACTCAATTTGGAAAGGAAACTATGGTTATAGAACAACTCGGCAAATGGAAGGCACATTCCAGTTGATACCAAGGACATAACCTAGTGACTGCGCGTGCTTTCAAGAACTTGAGCATTTCCATATTCATCAAGGTTTTACCAACATCCGTGCCAAGGATCCTGGCAACACATCATACAACCATGATGAACGGTGATGGAGGATGCAGGTGCAAAGGAGGACATCACTTTCTCAGATTTTTCCTTAGCAATGCCAAAGAAGCAAATCTGGATGATCGACCGAGAGACATTTAGCACTCCGCTTCTAATGTTCTCCTTGATGCACTAGCATATCCCGATCATAGGTATGGTTTGATATCTAGAACATCAAGTAAAAGGTCGGACTTCGGAAATATAAAAATCCATAAGGAACAACTAGGGAGCAAATCCTACGAAATCCTTATGGGGAGGTGGCCAACTTTCTCAATCAAGATACTACAATAATAGGTCTTCCGGCTGGGTGTGTTGGCCATGACATCCACTTACCGGTAACAGAGAGATCATTAGTATAGTTCTTGGGAAACGTTCAACCATCACATCTGCCTGAGATTCAAATCTGGTTGGTAACAGGATATTCCAGACTCATCAAGCCTAGAAGAAAATGAAGGTTTGCAACACAAATCGACGAGATGACGTTGCGAGATTCTCGGGAAATGAGCTACGGTAGCAAGCTCCCAAACATGAGCTAGTTATGCTACATACATGTGAACACACTGTCCCAGACAAGCATGACCACGTAGTAGTCTTATAATAAAACACTACCGAGTTCAGGTGGGGAACCATCAACGAGGATATCGAAGCCTTGTGCATGAACTAGTATTCGCACAGCAACTCCTTTTCCTTGAACAAATCAATCAGTGGCTTGGTGTGCTAGGAACACATATGGAATGGAGGTAATTAATCTACCAAACCATGGTATACTTTGCACATGCATGACTGACTTGGGACGATTCCAGAGGAAGCAAAACTAACTTTCTCAAATTCACTGCGGCAACTTGCACCTAATGCACGTGAACTTGGAGAAAGTCACTTCTTACACCAAACATATATTTCATAAAAGGGACATGAAGATAACGCTTACAAAAGTTTCCAACGCTAGCTTGATGTTCAACATGAATTAAGGAGGAGACAAGATGCTGTTGATGGGCTCAATAGCAACTTATCGGAATCCCCATATCACTGGACTTCCACCATCATGTGAACACGGTGATAGCATTGGTCAGACCAAAAGATGTAATGATGTATGCTCGAGAGATCAACCACGAGTAAGACAACATCACGAACATCGTTGGTTCTGATTTGACTTGACGATAGCCCATACTCAAGTCAAAGTTTTGACAAGGCAATAGATCCAACAACTGATCATGAGGACCAATCGATGGAGATATCATCTTTCTTCAACACACACACACACAAAAGAGATATCCCTTACCATGAACTAAGTCAGACAAGCTTTATCTTCCAACTCTCCAAGTTGTTGTTTAGCTTAACCAACTAGCTCAAGGTATCCAGCACAGATTCTTGGAGAAAGAGTGGTTTATAGGAAAACCATTTGATCACGAGCTCAACATAGCGGTCAGGTGACAACCTGGTGATACTTTTGAGAAGATAATCAGAAAATCACAAACCACCGATATGTTACTAAGCTCGAGAACAATCTTGCTTTTCAGGGCAAGACGATATGATCAACTGAGCAAGGGTTTGACAAAATCCTAACTCATTGATTGAAGAGTGCACCAAAAATAAGGACTAGGTAGCACGATCAATCTTAGGATGATGATTCAATAACCAGCACGCTAAGAATGAGAGTGCTGTCCATTAACTACCAAGCAACGAGTTGCTCAGAGTATTGATTTCACACATCACAATTCACTTGTCGGTATTCCGGTTGTAATAACATGGGGACCGAGGAATGAACGATGATGGCGAGGAGTATCACTTAATCAAGAATTCATAAGAGGTGGTGCAATTCTCATGACACTCTTGACATAGAGATGGTGACGCTCCAAGGTAGGGCAGAGCAAAAGCTGGATTGGCATTTTGGTCTGCGGAATACAATTGCTTTGACCCGATCCTAGATATGGATGAGGTTCTGGAGTTAGTTTCTCCTAGACATTCTAGAATAGGATGGCTTGATGGACCACAAGAATAATAAGCATCGATAACACAAATGCACCACTACTCCTGACTATCAATTGATAGACGAGGGCTAGAAAATAACTAAAGAGGGACAACCCAAAGGAACGTATGTTTTTCTGAGTTGCGGATGCATAGATTTAGTAGGTCAACAAGTTCACATATTTCTTCCGGATAATCCATGCAGAAAGGTAGAACTGGCAGAGTCACAATATGAATGGAGTACTCCTCAAGAGCGCCCTGGTTGTGATCTTTTGGTTCAAACGAACTCCTGCCATAATGGTTCATGGTATTTGGAAGAAGGAAATACCACAGACCTCGAGGACTATCGCAAAGGTTACTAATATCCTAAAGGAACGAGCAAACACTATCAACAGGAGGTAAGCGGAGTGAATCTCGAGTTCAGAAACCCGGGAATAGAATGCCTACTAACTAAATGGCATCACGGGATGCTTTCGAGAGTAATGGCCAGAATCATCACACTGGGGATGCAAGCATTGCTAGATTGCTAAGTGGTCCTCTAAGACACCTAGGGTCATAATAATAGCTCCAACATATATACTGAGGCAATAGAGTACCTCAACGCACCGGTAGTGTGCTTAATCTGGCCCAAAGGGACGCAAAACAGAGGGAAAGGATTTTGCAAATGCATCAGATTGTTTAGAAGCCTGGGATGACTCGGACAGCATAACGGCTGTAAATGCTCAAAGGATTTGAGCCATCCTGCAAAAATGGTGGCATAACCACTTAGAAGCACAATATCATATCATGGTTCTGGGATGAACTGTCAACACATGGAAGTAGTAGAAACTGAACTGAGGCTTCAGACCAACAATCCTACGAGTCTACGGATTAGTAACACGTGATCCTGATAGAAAGATGAGAAGCCTAGTTCTTAGTCCCCGTAGAAGAGAAGAGGGTGACTCAGATCAGAAGGGCATAAGGTAAAGGAGTAAAAAGAGCCTTACGTTCCCTTCCACAATCAATTCCCTTATATAACTAAAGCATTTCTAGACTCAACTTCGACCAGTTTGGCTTCGTAAACCTACAGGCAGTCAGGCTCTGATACCAAAGCTGTCGGGACCCCGATTCCAAGTCACACCGATCTAGCCTGTAACACCTCATATCACTTTGCGGCCTCACGCACGGTACTCCCACGGGTGTCGCCTTACCATGGCCCGGGACCGTTTGCGCCTTTTGGCTCACGTATATGACAATGTCGCTAGCATCCATATGACAGAGAACCCGGGCCGACATGGCTAGTCGTGAACCCAAAGCGGCGCTAACGTATGGGGACAGGCATACATGAATCAACATCGAACGTGTCGGTCAGCAGCGTGCGAATCCGGGCTGTAGCACTGGGCTAACAGGACTCCGGGAACCCGGGCTGTAGCAGGCTAGGCAGGACTCCGGATGTCACCGCGTGACATTTCCCCGAAGGGACAGACACAGGAACGATATGAAACACATGCCGGCCAGTCAAGTGTCCAGAGCAGTAGTGCTGGGCTAGCAGGACTCCGGTGGACCGGGCTGTAGCGGACTACTATGGCTCAAGGAGGCACTAGACTACATTTCCCCATAAGAGAGGCTGCTAAGGATAGACAACTAGATTGTCGGATCCCACACATACCAAGCATTTCAATCATACACACAATATGCTCGATATGTGCAAATACAACATGGCATCACAACAAGACTCTACGACTCAGAGTATTTATTCATTAGGCCCCAAAGAGCCAGATATTACAAACATGGATCTCATGACCCAACATTCAGAGCATACAAGTCAAAGCACATGCGGAAGCTTAACATGTCTGAGTACAGACATCTACAAATGAAAAAGGCTGCGAAGCCTGACTATCTACCAGATCCTGCCGAGGGCACAAGATCGTAGCTGAGGTATCAAGCTAAACGTCGAAGTCCACACGGAACTACTAGCGAGACTGACGTCTCTCTGCAAAACATAAAATAAGCAAACGTGAGTACAAATGTACCCAGCAAGACTTACATCAGAACTATCTACATATGCATCGGTATCAACGAAGGGGGTGGTGGAGTTTAACTGCAGCAAGCCAGCTTTGACTCGGTGGCTATCCTGAACTACGACTGAAAGCAACTCTTTTGAGGTGGCGCACACGAGTCCACATATTCACCATCTCAATACACCACTATGGATTCGCTCCCGTCTCCCTACGAGAACGCCATCCATAGCACTCACGCTTATCTTGCGCATTTTAGAGTATCCACTTTCACTTGTCTATGAACTGTACAGGCAACCCAGAAGTCCTTTACCGCGGACACGGCTATTCGAATAGATCATATTAACCCTGCAGGGGTGTACTTCGTCACACACGCTCTCGCCACTTACCACCATGTACACGTCGTGTACCTCGGCAACCTTCAAGCGGAAGCCTGGCGAGGCAGTCGGCCACGACCCGACTAACCACACAAGTCTCCAGTCCAGGTTTATCGCCTATTCGGGTTCCATCCGCAAGGAGATCCGGCCGGGGTGTCGCTCACGGCCCCAAACGATGTGTGCAGGGTTCCCGAGCCCACCATCCGGGTGCCACTCGGTACACCAGGCCACGTGTGCCTAGTCTGTCCCAAGCCCACCTGTACCGGGTGCCACTTGGTAGACTACTAACACTACCTACAAACACCAGAGACTAGTTGCAACTCCTGGACAGAGATCGAGGCGGTTAATAAGCCGAGAGGGGTCGAGTTACCGGAACCCAATGTGTGGTAGTAACTGTTCATGGATCACAAACACAGAACTCAGTTCCTGAGGACGGTTTCAATGAGACAACCCACCATGTACTCCTACATGGCCTCTCACCGCTACCTTTACCAAATCGTGTTCACACACTTAGCTCTCACACAGTAGGACATGTTCGCAACTTTCCAATTCATTCCCGATGAATCAGACCTGACACAACTCTAAGCAATAGCAGGCATGACAAACAAGCATGAATGAGTAGGCACATCAGGGCTCAAACAACTCCTACTCATGCTAGTGGGTTTCATCTATTTACTGTGACAATGACAGGTCATGCAGAGGAAAGGGGTTCAACTACCGCAACAAGTAACAGTTGAAGTGTTGTTGTCCTAATGCAGTAAAAGAGAGCAGGAGCGAGAGAGTGGGATTGTATCGGAATGAACAAGGGGGTTTTGCTTGCCTGACACTTCCGAAGATAGCATAACTCTTCATCGGTGTCATCGATCGCATCGTCGAAGCAACGTCTACTGGGAGGGGACAATACCGGCAAACAGAGAAGAAACACGATCAATGCAATGCACAATATGATGCATGCTATGACATGGCAATATGAATGTGTTTTGAGCTAATGCCACTAGCAACAGGTTAAATGAAGTTGGTTTGAATCCAAGATTCAAATTCAAACTCCATATGTGGAAATTCAAATGCCATTTACATGATTTGTCCTAAACAGTAGCTATAAGTTGTTCTAACATGCATGGAAATGGTACAGATGGATAGATTGGATTTTTCTGATCATTTTTCATATATAAATTATTTCATTTGGAGTTACGGTTGATTTTCTATGATTTTTAGAAGTTTATAGGATTTTCTGGAATTTCCTGAATTATTTTAAATCCAGAAAATGATTTATAGCGTCAGCATTACGTCACAATGATGTCAGCAGGTCAACTGGGCGGTCCAGGTCAAACCTGACCAGTGGGTCCCGCGTGTCAGTCTCTCAGTGCCTAATTAAGTTTAGATTTAAACTAAACTAACTTTTAACAGAGGCTGGCCCCACACGTCAGTGGGTCAGGGGGGAGTCAAACAGGGTCAACCCGCCGGACTTGGTCCACGGCTTGTCGCCGGTGAAGCCCGGGACGGCGGAGGGGATCGGAATTTGCCCACGGTCGACCAAATCGACCGCGGTTTGGTCCTACGCGTAGCTGGGGCTCGCGCGCGTCTAGTAGGCCAAGCGGGAGGAGCTGGGGTGGTCTGAGTCGACGGCGGCGAGCACGAATGCGGCGGCCGGAGTTCGGGTCTCGGCGGTTTCGGTGTTGCGAAGCACGGCAGGAGCAGCTGGAGGGGGTTTTGGGCTCCTGGCGTTGCGCTGAGCACGGCTATGTGCTCAGTTGCAGCTTTATGTGACAGTGGCCACGGCGGCGTCATGGCCGGCGGAGCCGAGCTTCGGCCGCGGTGGCCAGGGGGCTAGAGGAGGGATTCGACGGCGGGGAGAGAGGGGTCGGGAGCAGGAGCTCACAGGGAGGCGACGCAGTGGGTCAGTGGGCTCGGGGTCGTCCTTGACGGCGCGAATCGACGACGAAGAGCTCAGGTGCCCGAGGTTGAAGACGAGGTTGGTGAGGCCGTTGCAGGGCTGCCGGCGATGCGTGGCTCAGCGGAGAGGACGGGGACGTCACGGTGGAGCTTCTGGGCGCGTTGGTGAGGCGAGGGGAAGGCGGTGGCCGCGGTGGTGGCGATCGGCGGCGACGGGCTCGCTCGGGTGGCTGCGGCGCGAGCGCTGGGGGGGAGAGGGAGGAACCAGAGAGGAGGGGATCGGTGCGGGGCTTCGTCCACGTCTCCTGGGCGTCGGGAGAAGGCCACGGGGGCGTGAGGCAGGCAGGGAGGAGGTGGCGGCCTCAGCGCGCGCCGTGCCCGCCTTCGCCTCTGCCTACTGGCAGAGGTTGAGGACGACTGGCAAGTCGCCAGGTGGGCTGGGCCTCCAACAGTGCTGGGCCAACTAGGTGCCAGGTAAGCTACAGGTAAGTCCTTCTCTCCTCTGTCTTTTATTCATGTTTTCTATTTTCTGTCTTTGTTTTTTTGGATTTAGTAAAATACTAAACCGCTTTATAAAATCCTGAAATAAATTGTGGGCAGATACTGGATTATTCCCAACAGCCCCCAATTGTTTTCAGAAGTATTGAAGCATTTAAAATATTTATAGGCATTAAATGCTCCAATTCAAATACAGTATGATTTAGCTCAAAAATCCATAAATGGCCAATAAATATGCTCATCATTTCTGGCAGAGGTTTTCACCTTTATCAAAAATCATGAACATTTCTAAGGGCATTTTGGGTTCATTGAAAATATTTTTATTTTGAACCTACTTGAATTCATTTGGTGCTAGGGTTTGGTCATCCCCAATTCAACTTTAAATGAAATTTAGACATGATGCAGCATATCTAGCTAGCCTAAGTGCATACCAGACTAGGGATGTGACAATGTACTGCACAGTAAATAATTGCACATATAGAGCATCACATTGTGAACAACTGAAATAAACAAATCATGGGTATCACTTTTCACAGATGGGCTCATTCCCGTGGGAAGAGCACGGATCCTGGATGCGCTCCATGTTGTCGCAAATGGGCTCCTTCCCCTTGGGAGAGCACGGCTGTAGGGTGCCCTCCCTGATGTCGCAGACGAGCGCTTTCCCCTTGGAAGAGCAGATGGGCTCTTTCCCCTTGGAAGAGCCGGAGAGGGTGCCCTCCTCGTGGTCGCCGTCGATGAGGTCTGACTTGGAAGCTGTGGATCCCAAGCCAGCGTCGCAGAACGTGTCCTTCAAAAATGACAAAAGGGGCTCGATGGCATTGTAGAATGGCAAATTGTTGACAGCGAGCCAGAGGAGATCAGCGGCAGGGCCATGGATGAGATCGACGGCGGTTGAACCCAAGGGGTTGGGGGTGGGCCACTTAACTTGTGACACAGCCCGCCTCAGGGCGTCGCTGTCGATGACCTCGATGTCGTAGCCGGCGGACGAGACATGCCCGCATACTCTAGCCCGCTGCTTGAGTGCCTGCCGCCAGTAATGGTCGTCAGCTTCCTCGGCAACGTCGGGCGAAGAGACCGCTATACACCTCTTTTGGGCCAGTCGCTCCTCGAGCTCCACGGGAAGCGTAGCCGGGCTTAGGCTGCGACGCTCTGGAGTGGGGGATGGGGATGGGGATCTGTGGGAAAGGGGGCGTTTCGCAGGCGTCATCTAAGAAACTTAGGGCGGCCTGGGTATGGAGATCAGTGGGTAAGCTGCACGGGCAAACCGGCAGATGTTGACAATGGAGGCCTTGCGGCGGCGGCAGCATCGGCGGCGGGGACTTTGCTAGGGTTTCAAGCGAGGGAGGGTGTGTGTGTTCGTGTGCGTGCACGCCCGAGGAGGTTTTGGTGTGTGTGTGTGTGTGTGGAGGGGGGTGCGGGGTGTTTGTGGAAATGATGCGGGTACTGAAAATTTTACTACGAGGGAGTCAAACGCGGGAGTGAAATGTCGGGCTATTGAAAATTTTGATGATAGTGCATCGCACACGGTACGGAGATAACAACCGTGTGTTATGAAAAAGAAAAACCCTCGAGGCGGGCAGATATTTTTGATGCAGGCGGGATTGGGAACAAGAAACATTGCACACGGTCCGGAGATAACAACCGTGTGTTATGAAACAGGAAAACCCTCGAAGCGGGTAGATATTTTTGAGAGGGGGAGCCTCGTGGAGCCCAATGTACTGTGCGGATGTGTGCGTGACAGGTGCACCGGCATGGCACATAGTTAGTTTGAGTGAACCGTGTCTGTTGCGTCATCCGACTTTTCTAATGTTCATAAATTTGGTGAAAAATGACGCGGGAGAGGGTCAGTACACGAACACACTTGCATGTGGACCAAATTTATGTATCAAAAGGGTGGTTTGATTTTCAAATACCAAATGCAACTTTGATGTGGCACCTCTCTCGCAAAGCGCATGGTATTGCTTGCTCCCACCCTCTCATGTCGGCGCGAAGGGAATCCTAAGCTATGAATGCATGCCCCCTCCCTCTCAACCGAGGTTCACCTAGCAAAGTGTGAAGTACGTAGCTAGCAGCCCCCCTCCTCCCTCGTGTCGGCACGAAGGGAATTCTAAGCTATATATGAATGCATGCCCCCTCCCCCTCAACCGAGGTTCACCTAGCAAAGTGCGAAGTAGCTAGCAGCCCCCCTCCTCCCTCGTGTCGGCATGAAGGGAATCCTAAGCTATATATGAATGCATGCCCCCCCAACCGAGATTCACCATAGCAAAATGCGAAGTAGCTAGCAGCCCCCCTCCCTCGTGTTGGCACGAAGGGAATCCTAAGCTATGAATGCATGCCCCTCAACCGAGGTTCACCTAGCAAAGTGTGAAGTAGAGCTAGCAGCCCCCCCCCCTCCCTCGTGTCGGCACGAAGGGATTCCTAAGCTATGAATGCATGCCCCCCAACCGAGGTTCACCTAGCAAAGTGCGAAGTAGCTAGCAGACCCCTCCCTCGTGTCGGCACGAAGGGAATCCTAGCTAAGCTATGAATGCATGCCCTCCCCCCCAACCGAGGTTCACCCTAGCAAAGTGCGAAGTAGCTAGCAGCCATCCTTCCCTCGTGTCGGCACGAAGGGAATCCTAAGCTATGAATGCACATGCCCCCCCAACCGAGGTTCACCTAGCAAAGTGCGAAGTAGCTAGCAGCCCCCCCCCCCTCGTGTCGGCACAAAGGGAATCCTAAGCTATGAGCATGCCCCCTCCCCCCCCCCCCAACCGAGGTTCACCTAGCAAAGTGTGAAGTAGCTAGCAGCCCCCCACCCCCCTCGTGTCGCCATGAAGGGAATCCTAATTAAGCTATGAATGCATGCCCCCCCAACCGAGGTTCACCTAGCAAAGTGCGATGTAGCAACCCTCCCCCCCCCCACACACACACACTTTCAGTCGGCGGGCCAGAGAGGCATATATCTCACCAAGATGGATCGTAAAAAGGACCAAGAATAATCCACCTTGGTCGTACAACCTCTCTCTTGTTGTTGGTCAAAGTGATGTCCGTCCATGCGACCCCCGAGATGGGCTAGCTCGCCAATAATCACGCAAGTAGCTAGTCCCCAAAGACAACCACTGCATGCCTGTGGCCCAAACATATGTATGGAGAGGTGTGTTTTTGAGTAACAATGAACAACTTTGATGTGGCACCGTGATTTCGAACTAGAAATCCCCACACTGAGTGAGGGTTAGGTTGACGATGCATATGTATGTTACACCACACTTCAAGCCAACGACGGGGATTCATATATGCATGCATGCGTGCATAGTATATGCGCTCAAACTTAATTAGGTCTGAATCTCACCATGACCTATACTACGATAACACTAACCAATTGAAGAATCCGCCATGGTAACCTATCTTGTTGTTGGTCAAGGTGATCATGGATGTCCACGCGGGCCCACAAATATATAGGCTTGTCGCCAATAACCACGCGGGGGGTGTATCGTTCGAAGGAAACCACTACATGCATATGTATGGAGGTGATGCGTGCATGCATGTTTGAATACACAACATTGATCTGGCGCGTGTGTCAAAAATCGTACACTAGCTCCCCACACAGAGCGAGATCGGTTCATGATGGTGTCATTGTACTAGCCACTTCGACTCGATGGGAGGGATTCATGTGTACACATGCATATGTGTGTGCTCAAAGTGTATCATGCATGTCAGCCCAGAGCAAAAATAATAATCCCCTTCTAAGTCAAATTAACCTCTCTTGTTGTCAGGCAAAAAGAAGTGATGGACCAAACGGACCCACAGATGGAAAGTATCGATATCGCTGATAACCGCTTAAGTGGGTGCGAGAGGACAACCACCACCGCTTTGCATGTGGGCCAAACATATATATGTTGAATACCCAAAATGCACAACTTTGATGTGCCACATGCCTCAAAAACCATAAACCATGCACCCACAGAGAGCGAGGTTCATATCAAGCGTACTACATATGATGGTCCCCTTCCTCCCTCTTCACTGCATACTATATGCTCCTGCCATAATATATGTACAACCCAAAAGAATCCTCATCGATGATGAAATTAATTAACCTCTCCCGAGGTAGGTCAAAGTGATGCATGCATGCATGCATGCATCGACGATGGCCTCGTGGGCCCACATATGGAAGCGTCACACGTGAGTGTCCTAACTAGGATATATATGCATGTGGCCCAAAAAGGTGTTGTGTGATGTTTGAATAACCAATTTCACAATTTTGATGTGGCACGTGCCTCGGTAACCAAAAAGTCCCGACACTGAGTGAGGTGTACTTGTTCACGGACGCATGCGTATAGTATATATGCTAGTCCCCTCCCACCTCTTCGACACGTACTATATACCACCATAACACAAACAAAAAAGATTATACCTTGCTGGTCAAATTAACCTCACTGCCGGCTGTTCATCAAAGTGATGGACGACGACCTCGCGGGCCCACAGAAAGCATCACACGCGAGTATCGAGTGTCGTGTACGACAACCATCGACTGCATGTGGCCAAAACATTTATGTATGAAAGGGTTGTGTAATGTTTTAAATAACGATTTCACGACTTTGATGTGGCACTAGCCTGCCTAACAAAACGTCAACCCACACGGTGGCTCACAACTCGTAGTGTACTGCGAGCCACCCGCCACCCCGAGACGCACACACACACAGCGAATCCACCGCAACTACGATGCATGTTAAATTAATTATCCCGTGGTGAACATACATGTTACCAAAGTAGGGACGTTTTAATTTCAAAAAATTCACAGACATCATTAAGACGTTTTAGTACATTGATTGATTTTCTATGGGTATAATGTGCAAAAATCAAATTTGAGCTACATGCACACGTGACAGTGCACCTAAATGGATTGCAAAAACACATGTGTCTCACTGGGTGCATGTTTACTCCCCGTGCAACAAATTTCAAACATTGAGAATCTTGATTTTTAAATTCTAGTACATCCAAAACTTATTTGAAGTTCATGAAACTTATCGTGTTGTCATATGGACACCAATACAAAGTGGCATTGTACTTTTTTGTCAAATTTGAGACCAGTTTTGATGTAATCTTTATCTAATTATAGACGGGAGATTATTAATAATTGGGAACCAATATCCCAAATGGATTATTTATTCGAACCGTGAGCGTTAGACCAACAATGGATACGTGCCATGCTTCGGTTAAGCAATAAAGCGGCAGCATTAATCATCCAAATAGAAAAACAATATACGTGCCGCCGCGCGACCCGTGTGGCATGCGAGCAGGCGTGAGTTGACGGGACGCATGCGAGCAGTCCGCCGCGCAGGCAGACGGGGAGGCGTGCGTGCAGGTGTGTGAATTGACGGAGGCGTGCTCGCTGCACAGCGTCATCGGGAGGCGTGCGAGTAGCTGTGTGAAATTTTGGTAGGCATGCCAGCAGTCCGGTGCGCAGGCTCACCGGGAGGCGAGCCATCAGTTTGACTGCTGCCCGCCTCTCTCCCACAACTCCCACTACTCCATATTAATGGTGCGCCCAAGCGGCCGCACCCCATCCTCGCTACGCACACACAATCCTCTCTCTCCGCTTGCAACCTCGACGCCGGTCTCAGTCCTCAAAGCCGTCAGTGTATGAGGATGCCGCTGAAGTGCCCCATCGAAGGGAGTGGCGACACCGAGGCTGCTAAAGCACCGGAGCACGGCGTGGAGATGGAGACAGAGGTTGCCGTCACCGTCGGTGAGTTATCGCTGCGCCCTGACGTCGTCGACCGCGTCGAGCTTCCACAGCCAGAGGCGGAGTTCCACACAGACTCCGACGACCACTCCGGCGACGACTCCGACAACGACGGACAGCTGGTTAGTCATCTATACCCATTTATGTGTCAAATAGATCATAGGGTTTCTCTGGTTACTCCTGCCTCCCCCTTTTTGGAATAGAAATCCTATGGTTATGTTCTCCCAATCCATGAAATCTGAGTAAGATTCGTTAGATCCGTGTAGTGTATTGATTGTTTGAATGGTACAGGTGATAAGTGATTAGTTGTTTCATCTGTGCAAATGATTTCTGCTCGTAATCCGACTAGGGTTAGTGTTCGTGCTAATAATTCCTAGCCAGGACTTGACAATTGATTTTGAATGACCTACATATGTTTGTGCCATTATTTTCTTCAAGATTGGTCTGTACATAGACGACTGTGCTTAAAAATCGAACCATAATCTCTGAATATGTATAAATAAATAGCCATAAATTCCTAATCCTAGTTCACGGCATGTAATCAGTGATTTGATGCCAAATTTGTTTTACTATATGTATAGGTGTTGTTTGACGATGTGGACAGCGAGGATGAAGATGCCCAGAGGAGGTACAAGAGGCGAATCCTGAGGGAGCTTTATGCGAGAATGCATAACAGGCGTATTAGGACCTGGAACGACGGCTATGGATGCCCATTTTGCAACCACAAGATTCATGACACGTATCTGAGTGTTCTTGCGCATGCAAGAGGACGGGCCGTTGGCTCCTTCAAGCAGAAGTATTCTCGCAGGGTGGCGCACGGCGCGTACGCCGAGTACCTGGAGAAGCTTCAGGATCGTGTCGGCCGCATGTGAGATGAGATGTGGGATGGATCGAACTATGTACGCTTGAGTATGCTTAATGACGGTTGAACTATGTACTTATGGTTGAACTATGCTTATGTACGTGTACACTTATTATCTATGTCTGAGTATGTTAAATATTTAGCCAAATTTTGGTAAAAATTACAACGGTGGACCAATAAACCAGGACGGAGGTAGTACGTCAATCACACACGGTTCCCAAAATTGAAACTGTGTGCAATTACTACCATTAGGCCTGCTGCGTCAATCACACACGGTTCGCTCTAGCAAACCGTCGCCCCCAAAATTCTTTGTGGGACAGAAAACCCTCACCACCCAATTCAAAAAAGACAAAAGAAAACCCTCACCATCCCCACGTCACAAAAACCCTCACCCCGCCCGCCACCCACCTCGGCCCCTCCGGTACGTTCCCCATTCACACCTGCACAACCTCCTCCGCGTCTATGCCATGGCACCGCCTATCGCGGTGGTAAACACTTAGCTCGACGCCTGCCGCCACCGCCAGGCTGCCGGCAAAGCCCACCGCATTTCACCACTTCCGCTTGCCACCGCCTATCGCCATCGACTTTCTCGACGCTGCTCGCGGTCGACCCAGCTCCACTCGGTTGGGGAATCTGCCGTACTGAGGGTTCTTTCTCATGGACGACAAGGTAACTAATTTAACGAGATATTATCTCATCTCTTATCCCAGTTCATCTGCCTCCTTTAATCACCCGGCGAAAATCGCCATGAATTCATTTTTATTCGAACTGATTTGAGGGTTTTCTTTCATTCATAGAATGTACAGTGCGCCGATACTTCAGGACTTGGCAACCGCCGTCAGAGATTCCATCTCATCGTACCGGATAACTTGAGGACGCGCGCGGTATGTTCAATCTCACCCTAAATCGGTTGGCATGGCCTACTTTCCTAAACATATTCTAAATATTGCTACATTTGGATAAAAGGTGCCACATGCACCATATACGTAAAAGGGGATTTCTTCCCCTCTTCTTTCTATATTAGGCAAATTAATGATGTATTGTTCTTTCGATTACTCTCATATTTCCATGACATCATGTTTACCCTATCTATCTATCTATACTTATACTAATTATAGACTTTCGGGAAATTCCCAAATTAATTAGAAAATATGAGCTGTTTATCTGGTGGGACCGAATTATTACGGTGTAGATTAACCCACAATTTTTTTCCTACAGGAGTCACATAATCGTTTCACGGCTGGACTCCTGATTCAATGTACGCCAAAAAACCTGTCCATGAGACTTTGCAAAAAAAAAACTGTTCATGGCACACGTGAGTTCAGATTCAATCTGCTACTTAAAACAACCTATATGCATCGTCCAGCGACCCAGCGACAATCTCGCTCCGTCGTCGCCTCCCCTCGCCTCTCCATGTGTCTCCACCGCCTCCGCCTCCCCTCACCTCTCCATGTGTCTTTTTTGATCCCTTGCTAGCGACATCGTAGGATTCATAGCATGGCACCACTCCAACTAATCCAGTCTCTCTGTCTTGCTATCTTCGCCTGTTTCGTAGCATCACGGCTTTCAGGTACGCCACTAACGAATCCAGCAGCAGGACTTTCAGGTTTGGCCGCCTGCCCCTAGTGCCTCCAGGAAGGACCGTGGGTAAGCACAGATCAATAGCTACGACTAGAAATTAGGTCTGAACGGATTGAAGCCGCCTCCTCAATCCTTACTGACGACCCGATCCTAACTTTGAGGTCTCCCTGTATGAGATGCGGACAGATCATAAACTGCGGCTGTTCTTCAGACTTATGTGTCATCTCATCTATAGCCGCCTCATAAAGAAAATCCATGGAGACGGCAAGAACAGTGGACTATCTTCCTCGGAAAAATGAAATAAGGGCAAACAACCACATGGCGCTGACAACGACGGCGGTCTGCTGTGGACTGCACCCTACCATGAGGAAAGAAGTGGAAGTGTTGAGCCAGCTTTCTATGTATGCATAACACCGGACGAATTTTGGGCAGGATCGCGTTGGAAGAATTAGTCGCCGTTCACAGGCCGACGCTGCAGGCCAGTACGACGACGATCCATTGAGAACTTGCAATCAATCATCGTCTCTCATATGCGTGTGTTAGCGGCTGAAAGATATCAATCTCTGTTAGCTATACATACGCACGCACCTACCTACTAGCGCATCTGGCTGGAATTGATTAATCTTCTTGGGAAGTCAGCTTAGCTATGATATATATGTACGTGCGTCATATTCATGTCTTTCTCACTTTCCACAACCCCGGTCCTCCTCATTCTCTCTACTTAGCTGAATCTGATGGCCTTCATCAGCTTTTCCCGGCAGATATTGAGATGGCACCACTGAGTACATGCAGGAGCAAAGTCCTATTTACTAGGACGTACAAGAGAGCGGCGAGCACATCTAGCCACTTGAAATAAGCAACAATTCATCCAAACAATAGCAACAGCAGCATCGATTTATCCAGCGATGACATCATCAATATCGTCGGCAACCACATCAGGTATTTTCTCCCCAATAGGTGTACGGTTATATCTCTACAGCTGTTTATGTACGAAACAGGTTATGTATTACATGCATGCTATCTGGCTATGTATCTACGTACTGATGTTGTGTTGGCCAAAGACAATTGTGTGGTTGATATCTTGACCGGAGCATTTAAAGGCACAAACTGAATAAAAGTGGAACATGTCTTGGGTTCAAGTTCCCAATTGTCATTCAGGTGATATATTCTGTAGTTGGGCAGTTGCTACATCTGCACAACATGCTAAGTTGTGCACACTCTTCGGATTAATAAGAAATGAAAACTATAGATTAAAAAATAAATTTTCATATGGTGCAAGATCCACATTTATATTTGAGATCATGGACACTTCAATACTTTACTTTTGGCGTAACGAGTTATCATTGTTTTGGATGGCTGCTATGTCAGAAACTTTTCAATGAACTGATGCATGGTCATCCATGCCACTAGATTTGGAACAACAGGTGAGAAGAGAAATATATATACCATGCTGAGCAGCTAGCCTGTTGTGATTTCTCAGTAGTTAGGGAAAAATATACTAGAAGATTTTGCATTTCTTTTCTTACAAAAGTGGGTATATATAATAAGTAGATACACTGATACGGAAATTTGTATTTGTTTTCTTACAACTGTAGGTACAATAAGTCCATAATTTGATATTGTAGAGCAGGATTAGCACCATGTAATGCAAGAAGCAGCAAGTGAGGGATCAGATGGAGATGCAGAGGCACTGGAGCCTTGGACGTGCATGGTTATAATAGAGATGTGTAATAGTATTGGATGTTTGGGAACAATGGTAGCAAGAAATTAATCAGTACTGGATTTATTTAGTCTCACCCAGATATCCTAATTAGGTTTGTTCTGGTTTGTGACACAGTTTATTTTGCTCACATAGGCAAGTGCTTTTTTTGACCAATCAAGCAAGTAATTATTTGGGTAACAACATTTTTGCATAATAAAAGTACTAGGTTCACAAGTAGGTGGCATTCTGTGTTAACTATAAAAAAGTGGTTTTCTACTAATACATACAGTTTATTAGCTAGCCCGTGTGAATGCACGGGTCGACGAATAGTCTGTTTAATTATAGACTTTTGTCCTTCGATTTCAACTGATGTACAGTTCTTTTAATTTGGGCCCATATTTGCATGTTACCCTATTTTCTTTAACAACCCTACCATTTTATGCAGGACATCCCTCGCTATGCAACAGATTATGTAGTGCACAATTTTTCCCTTTACATACATCAAGGCTCCACGAATGTCATACTGTGCACAAACCATGGATTTACAATCGTTGCTACTGTAAGACTTGATGAACGTGGTGACTCCTATTTTGGCACTGGCTTTTGGAATGAAATTGCAAAGTTTTATGTATTGAAAGCTGGCACTAAAATTGCACTGCACATAGAAGGGCCTGGTCATGAGGTATATGCTAACTTCCCCGACAAAATCATCCGTCTAGACTTCGTTCGAAGTAAGTTTTCTTTTCAACTATCTGCATATGTTGACTTACCCAGCAATATCAAATGAATTGTGTAGTATTTAAGCAACCAATTGTTATTCCGTTATCTTACTATATTCCTACCTAATAACTTCTAGTTACCAATACACTTTTCTATTGTCCTGTTTTAACTAAATATTCCCTATACTCCCATTTCTATCAGAAAGCGCCGCTGACAAGGAGACTCCGGAGGTGGAGAACCGGGCTGCCAACAAGCGGAGGCGGGGCGAGCTAGAACCGCAAGCGACTCCAGCAGGCCTAGACTTAATCAGCAGCCTCCCCGATGATATGTTGAGAGTCATCATCTCCCTCCTCCCAATCAAATATGGGGCACGGACAACCCTCCTTTCCCGGCGGTGGCGCCCCTATGGAACTCCAGTCCTCTTGACCTCATCGACACCCACGAGCTCTGCTATGGCTATCGCAAAAGCTTGGATGTGTTCTCCAAGATCCTCGGCAGTCACCTTGGCCCAACCAAAGGCCTTAGAATGGGCAAGTTCCGTTCCAACGGCAAGGACCGAGCAAATCTTGATGACTGGTTCCGATCCCCGCCCTAGATCAGCTCGAGGAGCTCACTTTTGATGATGGGCATATGCGGTCGCTGCCAACGTCCGCACTCCGCCTCGCGCCCGCGCTGCGTGTCGCCAAGTTCAGGAACTGCCATTTCCCGCCCCTTAATGACGCGCCTGCTCTTATTCTACCACGACTGAAGCACCTCGAGCTCGTCGCCGTCTGCCTCTCAAAGGGTGACATGGAGCGCCTGGTCCGCGGCTGTACTGCACTCGAGTACCTTCGTCTTCAGGCGATCAATGGGTTGAGTACCTTCCACATCACCTCCATGACTCTCCGGACTATTTATGTGTGTTGCTGGTGCGGCAGGAAGACATCACAAAAGGTGGACCACGGTATGGTCATCCAGGACACACCTGCACTTGAGAGATTACTTGTAGTTGATCAAGAAGGTCCAAGAATCAATGCCATTTCTGCGCCGAAATTTACAGTGATGGGCTACTCATCTGACAAACACTACGAACTTGTTATTGGATCCACACCCGTTCAGGTACAACAGCCGCCTTCTACCTCTCCTTCTACAAATTAACATTATTTCTAATTTTGAAGATGTTTGTTCGTCTGTCATTCAGAAAATGATTCCGACAAGCTTGACCCCGAAACTGCGCACAGTGAAGATCTTGGCACTAGAATCTATTGGGCCCGACCTGGAGCAAGTTGTCAGTTTCCTGAGATGCTTTTTGTACCTAGAGAATCTATATATCGAGGTGATGTTCCTTTCCTGTTAAATGTTAACCATAAGGAAGTTCAATTTGTGACACCTTTTTCCAAGTTTACAATGACAATGTACTACGATTTCTGAAGTTTTTTTGGAGGATTTCAGTACATACATGTCCCCCCCATATTGGTTTCTTGATCCATATGGTTACAATCAATAAGCATTTCTCCTTTGGATTCATCTGTACTAGTTTTCTTAGGGAACTTTTCATCCACTCCAACCTCTTGTGAAGAAGGCTACATTTTTCTAGAATGTAATCAAATGCCCATGTTAATCATGTCAGATCGAAGATGGCATGCTAGTGCCTTTTACAAATCCTGCAAACCAAATAGCTACTCATGTAGTAATGTTCAAAACTGCATGTAGGCACTAACACGTTTTCTTCTTTTGCAGATAAGATTAGGCCCAATGGTGGATAATGTGATACAATATAACAATCACGTCGAATGCCTAGATCTGCATCTCTCAGAAATTACTTTGAACTCCTACCGAGGGACCTTACCGGAGATTATATTCGCCAGGTTCTTTGTTCTCAGAGCAAGGGTGCTGAAGGAAATGAGGTTTGCCCTACATTTATTTCGCAAAAATGAATGGTCTGTTGATCAGCGCCGGCGCCTGCGGCAGAATGGAGTAGGCTCCAAAAATGCTGAATTTCATTTTGGTACTTCAGATGACAGAGTAATCGGAAGTCATCGGGTCAACCCCATACATGACTTCTCAGTGGCTGACCACTTTGCAAAAATTGTGAGGTTTCGAAGCCAGACTTAGAAGCGGTGATATTAGTTAGAACCTCTCTGATATCCATGTTCAGCGCATCAGCGCGAGCGTTTGCAGCTGATGAGCTGAATTTCATTTCTAATATCAGTTTGAACCTTGTAATCTTCGAATTTGAGCCATATAACTCCGGAATTTGAACCTTGTAACATTTCGAGCTTTTGTGGTACAATTGTTGAAATGGCATCGTATGAGACTCGTATATTGCTAGCACTGTTTTGACCTTAATATGCAATGGTCTTAGATTTTATTAACCATTCTCTAATCAGTTTACCTTGTCGATCTCACAGCACACGATCTGTATAGCTAACTCGACTGCGATGTTCGACATTATTGCACGCAGTTGGTTTCTTCCACCGTGTGCACTGTAGAGCGTAGAATTAATTATCGCACTTGAGTGTCCACGCCTGGGGTGCGGTGTTGTCAAGCGTGCACTGGATTCTGGAATCCTCCGCTATGAACGCCGTGACAAGACGTGACGATTACAGGCCGGCCGCCCCCCATTTATTATTACAGCGGCCATTTAACCTACCCTTGTGTCTCTTCAACCTTTCGATCGCGCCCCACCATTGCAAGAAGCACACCCACCACGAGAAATTCTTAGAGGGTATCCTGCGCCGCTCCAATGGCGCTCTGAGCGGCTGCCGACGACGAGCAGCAGTTCACCATGCGTGCCATGGTGGACACCCACAGAAGGTTCATGGACCTCTCGGTGGTGTACACCAACGACCCGGTCTGGGCGGAGCACTCCATCCACATCATGGAGCTGTTGCTTGCCGAAGAGAAGTACAAGGTGGTCGGGTTCGACCTCGAGTACACCCGCGCTCATGCCAAGTCTCGTCCCAAGGTCACTGTCACCCAGATGTCCGTGCGCCACCACGTCCTCGTCTACCACTACTGCCTGGCCACAAGGTCTTGCGAGCGTTTCGCCAGGTTTGTCAACAGCCCCCACTACATGTTCGCTATGGTGGACATCACCAACGATGTAAAGGCGCTCGAGAGTTCGGGCATTGCCTGCCAGAATCTTGTCGACATCCAGGGCCAATACAAGATCTGGGGCAGCAAGGAGCATGAGAAGGACTCACTGGTTCACCTCGCCAAGGCCATCATCGACCCCTACTACAGAGACATGAAGGATTCGTGCAACAAGGACAAGCGTGCCTGACACTCGGCCTGGATGGAGAAACTCGACAAAGCTCACGTCGTGTACGTGGCCAAGGAGGTGTACACGAGCTACGACATGTACCGGCGGATCGTTCACATGAGGAAGTCCCTCCTTCCCCAAAACGGCCAGGGATCTAGCCAGAAGCAGAGCAATGGCAAGCGTCGTCGCAACAATAAGTAGATGATTAGATCCTCGTTTCTCCTACTTTAGTATGCATGTAATTGCTTACTTTGGTGTGTGCAAATGTTATGTGTGTAGTCGCTTGTGTAATTGTATGCTTAATTTGGTTATGCAATGTTGTCTTTTTAAGTATATATGTTGATGCTCTGTAGACAGAGCGTAGATGGTATGCGGACAAAGAAAATCACGTCGCACACGGACTAAAGAATGGAACCCGTCGGTGATGTTTTCATCAATCACTCACAATTGTATACCAGCAATTGTTTGCTCACAACACACACGTCTTATTAGCAACAACCGTCTGTGTTCTTATCGGTCTTCAGACACATTTCTGATTACAGACCTGTTTGCCGCGTATCACACACATCTTGTTAAGTTGAACCGTTTCTGTTCTCATGTCTCAACGCAAACAGTTCATCCGAGTGAACTGCATGCCGTATATCGCACACACCTTTGATCTGGCTGACCGTTTCTTTTGTGTTGCCTAATCACAAACAGTTCATTCGAGTGAACCGTATGTTGTGTATCACACACGCCTCCATCTAGCTGCCCATTTCTTTTGTTCCTCCTCATCACAAACAGTTCATTGAACTGAACCGTATGCCCTTCATTGCACATGCAACTAAAACCTGAACCGTGTTTGATGCATCCGTCATCGCAAACGTTTTACACATTTCTGACGGTTTTCATACAGCACCGTTTGCGATTATGGCATCACACACAGTTTCTCGAAGGGTCTCTGATCATCGTGTCGCGTTAGCAGCATCCTGCAGGAGTGGTAGAAGTGTTCTCCCTGAGTATGCACCGTTGCGAAAGTTTGTCGTGCCGAGACACCACGTGATGATCGGGTGTGATAAGCTCTACGTTCACATACAACGGGTGCAAGCCAGTTTTGCACACGCAGAATACTCGGGTTAAACTTGACGAGCCTAGCATATGCAGATATGGCCTCGGAACACTGTGACCGAAAGGTCGAGCATGAATCATATAGTAGATATGATCAACATAGTGATGTTCACCATTGAAAACTACTCCATCTCACGTGATGATCGGACATTGTTTAGTTGATTTGGATCACGTGATCACTTAGATGATTAGAGGGATGTCTATCTAAGTGGGAGTTCTTAAGTAATATGATTAATTGAACTTTAATTTATCATGAACTTAGTCCTGGTAGTATTTGCTTATCTATGTTGTAGATCAATAGCTTGCGATGTAACTCCCCGTTTATTTTTTATATGCTCCTAGAGAAAAATAAGTTGAAAGATGATAGTAGCAATGATGCGGACTTGGTGCGTGATCTGAGGATTATCCTCATTGCTGCGCAGAAGAATTATGTCCTTGATGCACCGCTAGGTGACAGATCTATTGCAGGAGCAGATGCAGACGTTATGAATGTTTGACAAAGCTCATTATGATGACTACTTGATAGTTTTCTGCACCATGCTTTACGGCTTAGAACCGGGACTTCAAAAATGTTTTGAATGCCATGGAGCATATGAGATGTTCCAAGAGTTGAAATTGGTATTTCAGACTCATGTCCGTGTTAAGAGGTATGAGACCTCTGACAAAGTACTTTGCCTACAAGATGGAGGAGAATAGCTCAGCTAGTGAGCATGTGCTCAGAATGTCTGAGTACTACAATCACTTGAATCAAGTGGGAGTTAATCTTCCAGATAAGATAGTGATTGACAGAGTTCTCTAGTCACTATCACGAAGTTACTAGAACTTCGTGATGAACTATAATATGCAAGGGATAACGGAAACGATTCCCAAGCTCTTCGCGATGCTGAAATCGGCGAAGGTAGAAATCAAGAAAAGCATCAAGTGTTGATGGTTGACAAGACCACTAGTTTCAAGTAAAAGGGCAAGGGAAAGAAAGGGAACTTCAAGACGAATGGCAAGCAAGTTGCCACTCCCATGAAGAAGCCCAAAGCTAGACCCAAGCCTGAAACTGAGTGCTTCTAACTGCAAAGGAAATGATCACTGGAAGTGTAACTGCCCTAGATACTTGGCGGATAAGGATGGAAAAGTAAACAAAATTATATTTGATATACATGTTATTGATGTGTAATTTACTAGTGTTTATAGCAACCCCTCAGTATTTGATACTGGTTCAGTTGCTAAGAGTAGTAACTCGAAACGGGAGTTGCAAAAATAAACAGAGACTAGTTAAGGGCGAGGTGATGATGTGAGTTGGAAGTGATTCCAAGGTTGATAAGATCACCATCACACACTCCCTTTACCTTCGGGATTAGTGTTGAACCTAAAATAAATGTTATTTGGTGTTTGTGTTGAGCATAATATGATTGGATCATGTTTATTGCAATACGGTTATTCATTTAAAGAATAATTGTTATTCTGTTTACATGAATAAAACCTTCTGAGGTCATACACCCAAGGTGAATGGTTTATTGAATCTCGATCGTAGTGATACACATATTCATAATATTGATGCCAAAAGATGCAAAGTTGATAATGATAGTGCAACATATTTGTGGCACTGCCATTTAGGTCATATTGGTGTAAAGCGCATGAAGAAACTCCATACTGATGGGCTGTTGGAATCACTTGATGCTTGCGAACCATGCCTCATGGGCAAGATGACTAAGACTCCGTTCTCCGGAACAATAGAGCGAGCAACTGACTTATTGGAAATAATACATACTGATGTATGCGATCCGATGAGTGTTAGGCTCACGACGGGTATCGTTATTTTCTGACCTTCACTGATCATTTGAGCAGATATGGATATATCTACTTAATGAAACATAAGTCTGAAACATTTGAAAAGTTCAATGAATTTCGGAGTGAAGTGGAAAATCATCGTAACAAGAAAATAAAGTTTCTACGATCTGATCGTGGAGGAGAATATTTGAGTTATGAGTTTGGTCTTCATTTGAAACAATGCAGAATAGTTTCGCAACTCACGCCACCCGGAACACCACGGCGTAATGGTGTGTCCGAACGTTGTAATCGTACTTTACTAGATATGGTGCGATTTATGATGTCTCTTACCGATTAAGCACTATCATTTTGGGGTTATGCATTAGAGACAGCTGCATTCACATTAAATAAGGGCACCATCTAAATCTGTTGAGACGACACCATATGAACTATGGTTTAGCAAGAAACCTAAGTTGTCGTTTCTTAAAGTTTGGGGTTGCGATGCTTATATGAAAAGTTTCAACCTGATAAGATCGAACCCAAATCGGAGAAATGTGTCTTCATAGGATACCCAAAGGAGACTGTTGGGTACACCTTCTATCATAGATCCGAAGGCAAGATATTCGTTGCTAAGAATGGATCCTTTCTAGAGAAGGAGTTTCTCTCGAAAGAAGTGAGTGAGAGGAAAGTAGAACTTGATGAGGTAACTGTACCTTCTCCCGAGTTGGAAAGTAGTATATCACAGAAGTCAGTTCCAGTGATTCCTACACCAATTAGTGAGGAAGTTAATGATGATGATCATGAAACTGCGGATCAAGTTACTACTGAACCTCGTAGGTCAACTAGAGTAAGATCTGCACCAAAGTGGTACGGTAATCCTGTTCTGGAAGTCATGTTACTTGACCATGATGAACCTACGAACTATGAGGAAGTGATGATGAGCCCAGGTTCGGCGAAATGGCTTGAGGCCATGAAATCTGAGATGGGATCCATGTATGAGAACAAAGTGTGGACTTTGATTGACTTGCCCGATGATCGGCGAGCCATTGAGATTAAATGGATCTTCAAGAGGAAGACGGACGCTGATAGTAGTGTTGACTACAATGAGAGTTTCTCACTCGTACCTATGCTTAAAGTCTGTCCGAATCATGTTAGCAATTGCCGCATTTTATGAAATTTGGCAAATGGATGTCAAAACTGCATTCCTTAATGGATTTCTTAAAGAAGAGTTGTATATGATGCAACCAGAAGGTTTTGTCAATCCGAAATATGCTAACAAAGTGTGTAAGCACCAGTGATCCATTTATGGACTGGTGCAAGCATCTCGGAGTTGGAATGTACGCTTTGATAGTGTGATCAAAGCATATAGTTTTATACAGACTTGCGGTGAAGCCTGTATTTACAAGATAGTGAGTGAGAGCACTACAGCCTTTCTGATAAGTATATGTGAATGACATATTGTTGATCGGAAATGATGTAGAATTTTCTGGAAAGCATAAAGGAGTGTTTGAAAGGAGTTTTTCAAAGAAAGACCTCGGTGAAGCTGCTTACATATTGAGCATCAAAGATCTATAGAGATGGGTCAAGATGCTTGATAAGTTTTTTTTTCAATGAGTACATACCTTGAAAAGTTTTTGAAGTAAGTTCAAAATGGAATAGACAAAGAAGGAGTTCTTGCCTGTATTGCAAAGTGTGAAGTTGAGTAAGACTCAAAGCCCGACCACGGCAGAAGATAGAGAGAGAATGAAAGTCATTCCCTATGCCTCAGCCATAGGTTCTATAAAGTATGCCATGCTATGTACTAGACCTATTGTATACCCTGCCCTGAATTTGGCAAAGGAGTACAATAGTGATCTAGGAGTAGATCACTGGACAGCGGTCAAAATTATCCTTAGAAGACTAAGGAAATATTTCTCGATTATGGAGGTCATAAAGAGTTCGTCGTAAAGAGTTACGTCGATGCAAGCTTTGACACCGATCTGGATGACTCTAAGTCACAATCCGGATACATATTGAAAGTGGGAGCAATTAGCTAGAGTAGCTCCGTGCAGAGCATTGTAGACATAGAAATTTGCAAAATACATACGGATCTGAATGTGACAGACCCGTTGACTAAACTTCTCTCACAAGCAAAACATGATCACACCTTAGTACTCTTTGGGTGTTAATCACATGGCGATGTGAACTAGATTACTCACTCTAGTAAACCCTTTGGGTGTTGGTCACATAGCGATGTGAACTATGGGTGTTAATCACATGGTGATGTGAACTATTGATGTTAAATCACATGGCGATGTGAACTAGATTATTGACTCTAGTGCAAGTGGGAGACTGAAGGAAATATGCCCTAGAGGCAATAATAAAGTTGTTATTTATATTTCCTTATATCATGATAAATGTTTATTATTCATGCTAGAATTGTATTAACCGGAAACTTAGTACATGTGTGAATACATAGACAAACAGAGTGTCACTAGTATGCCTCTACTTGACTAGCTCGTTGAATCAAAGATGGTTAAGTTTCCTAGCCATAGACATGAGTTGTCATTTGATTAACGGGATCGCATCATTAGAGAATGATGTGATTGACTTGACCCATTCCGTTAGCTTAGCACTTGAACGTTTAGTATGTTGCTATTGCTTTCTTCATGACTTATACGTGTTCCTATGACTATGAGATTATGCAACTCCCGAATACCAGAGGAACACTTTGTGTGCTACCAAACGTCACAACGTAACTGGGTGATTATAAAGGTGCTCTACAGGTGTCTCCGATGGTACTTGTTGAGTTGGCATAGATCAAGATTAGGATTTGTCACTCCGATTGTCGAAGATGTATCTCTGGGCCCTCTCGGTAATGCACACCACTATAAGCCTTGCAAGCAATGTGGCTAATGAGTTAGTTGCGGGATGATGCATTACGGAAAAAGTAAAGAGACTTGCCAGTAACGAGATTGAACTAGGTATTGAGATACCGACGATCGAATCTCGGGCAAGTAACATACCAATGACAAAGGGAACAACGTATGTTGTTGTGCGTTTTGATCGATAAAGATCTTCGTAGAATATGTAGGAACCAATTGATGTCTACTACGCAACCTTCTTCTTGTAGATGTTGTTGGGCCTCCAAGTGCATAGGTTTGTAGGACAGTAGCAAATTTCCCTCAAGTGGATGACCTAAGGCTTATCAATCCGTGGGAGGCATAGGTTGAAGATGGTCTCTCTCAAACAACCCTGCAACCAAATAACAAAGAGTCTCTTGTGTCCCCAACACACCCAATACAATGGTAAGTTGTATAGGTGCACTAGTTCGGTGAAGAGATGGTGATACAAGTGCAATATGGATGGTTATATGTTTTTGTAATCTGAAAATATAAAAATAGCAAGGTAACAAGTAATAAAAGTGAGCGAAAACGGTATTGCAATGCTAGGAAACAAGGCCTAGGGTTCATACTTTCACTAGTGCAAGTTCTCCCAACAATAATAACATAATTGGATCATATAACTATCCCTCAACATGCAACAAAGAGTCACTCCAAAGTCACTAATAGCGGAGAACAAACAAAGAGATTATTGTAGGGTACGAAACCACCTCAAAGTTATCCTTTCTGATCGATCTATTCAAGAGTCCGTCGTAAAATAACACGAAGCTATTCTTTCCGTTCAATCTATCTTAGAGTTCGTACTAGAATAACACCTTAAGATACAAATCAACCAAAACCCTAATGTCACCTAGATACTCCAATTTCACCTCAAGTATCCGCTGCTATGATTATACGATATGCATCACACAATCTCAGATTCATCTATTCAACCAACACAAAGAACTTCAAAGAGTGCCCCAAGTTTCTACCGGAGAGTCAAGACGAAAACGTGTGCCAACCCCTATGCATAGATTCCCAAGGTCACGGAACCCGCAAGTTGATCACCAAAACATACATCAACTGAATCAATAGAATACCCCATTGTCACCACGGGTATCCCACGCAAGACATACATCAAGTGTTCTCAAATCCTTAAAGACTCAATCCGATAAGATAACTTCAAAGGGAAACCTTAATCCATTACAAGAGAGTAGAGGTGGAGAAACATCATAAGATCCAACTATAATAGCAAACCTCGCAATACATCAAGATCGTGCCAAATCAAGAACACGAGAGAGAGAGAGAGAGAGAGATCAAACACATAGCTACTGGTACATACCCTCAGCCCCGAGGGTGAACTACTCCCTCCTCGTCATGGAGAACGCCGGGATGATGAAGATGGCCACCGGTGAGGGATTCCCCCTCCGGCAGGGTGCCGGAACAGGGTCCCGATTGGTTTTTCGTGGCGACAGAGGCTTGCGGCGGCAGAACTCCCGATCTAGGTTATTTTTTGCAGGTTTCTGTATTTATAGGAATTTTGGCGTAGGTCTCACGTCAGGGGGGTTTCCGAGTCGTCAACGAGATAGGGGCCCACGCCCAGGGGGGTAGGGCGCGCCCCCACCCTCGTGGACGGCCCGGGACTCTTCTGGCCCAACTCTTTTACTCCGGGGGCTTCTTTTGGTCCATAAAAAATCATCAAAAATTGGCACGTCAATTGGACTCCGTTTGGTTAATAGGTTAGTCCCAAAAATCATAAAATAGCATATAAATGCATATAAAACATCCTAGATGGATAATATAATAGCATGGAACAATAAAAAATTATAGATACGTTGGAGACGTATCAAGCATCCCCAAGCTTAATTCCTGCTCGTCCTCGAGTAGGTAAATGATAAAAACAAAACTTTTGATGTGGAATGGTACCTAACATATTTATCAATGTAATCTTCTTTTATTGTGGCATGAATATTTAGATCCATAAGATTCAAGACAAAAGTTTAATATTGACATAAAAAATAATACTTCAAGCATACTAACTAAGCAATTATGTCTTCTCAAAATAACGTGGCCAAAGAAAGCTCCTCCCTACAAAATCATATAGTTTGGCTATGCTTCATTTTCGTCACACAAAATGCTCTCATCATGCACAACCCCGATGACAAGCCAAGCAATTGTTTCATACTTTAGTATTCTCAAACTTTTTCAACTTTCACGCAATACATGAGCGTGAGCCATTGACATAGCACTATGGGTGGAATATAATATGATGATGGGGGTTGTGTGGAGAAGACAAAAAAGGAGAAAGTCTCACATTGACTCGTCTAATCAATGGGCTAGGGAGATGCCCATCAATTGATGTCAGTGCGAGGAGTAGGGATTGCCATGCAACGGATGCACTAGAGCTATAAATGTATGAAAGCTCAACAAAAGAAACTAAGTGGATGTGCATCCAACTTGCTTGCTCATGAAGACCTAGGGCATTTGAGGAAGCCCATTGTTGGAATATACAAGCCAAGTTCTATAATGAAAGATTCCCACTAGTATATGAAAGTGACAAAACAAGACACTCTCTATCATAAAGATCATGGTGCTACTTTGAAGCACAAATGTGGAAAAAGGATAGTAGCAATGCCCCTTCTTTTTTTTGGGCCTTCCTTTTTTTATTTGGCCTTTCTCTTTTTTTATTTGGCCTTTATTCTTTCTTGTTTTTTTTCATGGGACAATGCTCTATTAATAATGATCATCACACTTCTATTTATTTACAACTCAATGATTACAACTCGATACTAGAACAAAATATGACTCTATATGAATGCCTCCGGCGGTGTATCGGGATGGGCAATGAATCAAGAGTGACATGTATGAAATAATATGCATGGTGACTTTGCCACAAATACGATGTCAACTACATGATCATGCAAGGCAATATGACAATGATGAAGCGTGTCATAATAAACGGAACGGTGGAAAGTTGCATGGCGATATATCTTGGAATGGCTATGGAAATGCCATAATAGGTAGGAATGGTGGCTGCTTTGAGGAAGATATAAGGAGGTTTATGTGTGATAGAGCATATCATATCACGGGGTTTGGATGTACCGGCGAAGTTTACACCAACTCTCAAGGTGAGAAAGGGCAATGCACGGTACCGAAGAGGCTAGCAATGATGGAAGGGTGAGAGTGCGTATAATCCATGGACTCAACATTAGTCATAAAGAACTCACATACTTATTGAAAAAATCTACAAGTCATCAAAACCAAGCACTACGCGCATGCTCCTAGGGGGATAGATTGGTAGGAAAAGACCATCGCTCGTCCCCGACCGCCACTCATAAGGAGGACAATCAAAGAAACACCTCATGCTTCAAATTTGTCACACAACGGTTACCATACGTGCATGCTACGGGACTTGCAAACCTCAACACAAGTATTTCTCAAATTCACAACTACTCAACTAGCATGACTCTAATATCACCATCTTCATATCTCAAAACAATCATAAAGAATCAAACTTCTCATAGTATTCAATGCACTCTATATGAAAGTTTTTATTATACCCATCTTGAGTGCCTATCATATTAGGACTAGTTTCATAACCAAAGCAAATTACCATGCTATTTAGGACTCTCAAAATAATATAAGTGAAGCATGATAGTTCATCTATTTCTACAAAATAAAACCACCGTCGTGCTCTAAAAGGATATAAGTGAAGCACTAGAGCAAATGACAAACTACTCCGAAAGATATAAGTGAAGATCAATGAGTAGTCGAATAATTATGTAACCATGTGAACACTCTCTAACATTTAAGAATTTCAGATCTTGGTATTTTATTCAAACATCAAGCAAAACAAAATAAAATAAAATGACGCTCCAAGCAAAACACACATCGTGTGGTGAATACAAATATAGCTCCAAGTAAAGTTACCGATGAACGAAGACGAAAGAGGGGATGTCATCCGGGGCATCCCCAAGCTTAGGCTCTTGGTTGTCCTTGAATATTACCTTGGGGTGCCTTGGGCATCCCCAAGCTTAGACTCTTGACACTCCTTATTCCATAGTCCATCGAATCTTTACCCAAAACTTGAAAACTTCACAACACAAAACTTAACAGAAAACCTCATGAGCTTAGCGAAATAAAACAAACCACCACCTTAAGGTACTGTAATGAACTCATTCTTCATTTATATTGGTGTTAAACCTACTGCATTCCATCTTCTCTATGGTTCATAACCTCCGATACTAGCCATAGATTCATCAAAATAAGCAAACAACACACGAAAAACAGAATCTGTCAAAAACAAAACGGTCTGTAGTAATCTGTATCTAACGCAAACTTCTGTAACTCAGAAAAATCTACCAAAATAGGACGACCTATATAATTGTTTTATTGATCTACTGCAATTGGAATCAGTATTTTATCACGTTCTAGTGATTTTTCACAATTGTTTTCGTGAGCAGAAAGTTTCTGACTTTTGCAGCAAGATCAAATAACTATCATCCAAGAAGATCCTATAGGTTTTACTTGGCACAAACACTAATTAAAACATAAAACCACATCTAACAAGAGGCTAGATGATATATTTATTACTAAACAGGAACAAAAATAAAATTGGGTTGCCTCCCAACAAGCGCTAACGTTTAACGCCCCTAGCTAGGCATGATGATTTCAATGATGCTCACATAAAAGATAAGAATTGAAACATAAAGAGAGCATCATGAAGAATATGACTAGCACATTTATGTCTAACCCACTTCCTATACATAGGGATTTTGTGAGCAAACAACTTATAGGAACAATAATCAACTAGCATAGGAAGGCAAAACAAGCATAACTTCAAGATTTTAAGAACATAGAGAGGAAACTCGATATTATTACAATTCCTACAAGCATATGTTCCTCCCTCATAATAATTTTCAGTAGCATCATGAATGAATTCAACAATATAACTATCACACAAAGCATTCTTTTCATGAGCCACAAGCATAGAATTTTTATTACTCTCCATATAAGCAAATTTCTTCTCATGAATAATAGTGGGAGCAAACTCAACAAAATAATTATCATGTGAGGCATAATCCAATTGAAAACTAAAATCATGATGACAAGTTTCATGGTTATCATTATTCTTAATAACATACAAGTCATCACAATAATCATCATAGATAGCAACTTTGTTCTCATAATCAATTGGAACCTCTTCCGAAATAGTGGAATCATCACTGAATAAATTCATGACCTCTCCAAATCCACTTTCATAATTATCACAATAAGATTCAACACCCTCCAAAATAGTGGGATCATTACTTCCTAAAGTTGACAGTCTTCCAAACCCACTTTCATCAATATAATCATCATAAATAGGAGGCATGCTATCATCATAATAAATCTGCTCATCAAAACTTGGGGGACAAAAAATATCATCTTCGTCAAACATAGCATCCCCAAGCTTGTGGCTTTGCATATCATTAGCATCATCGGTATTCAAGGAATTCATACTAATAACATTGCAATCATGCTCATCATACAAAGATTTAGTGCCAAACATTCTAATGCATTCTTCCTCTAGCAATTGAGCACAATTATCGGAATCCTTATTTTCACGGAAGACATTAAAAAGATGAACCATATGAGGCACCCTCAATTCCATTTTTTTGTAGTTTTCTTTTATAAACTAACTAGTGATAAAACAAGAAACTAAAAGATTCAATTGCAAGATCTAAAGATATACCTTCAAGCGCTAACCTCCCCGGCAACGGCGCCAGAAACTGCTTGATGTCTACTACGCAACCTTCTTCTTGTAGACGTTGTTGGGCCTCCAAGTGCAGAGGTGTGTAGGACAGTATCAAATTTCCCTCAAGTGGATGACCTAAGGTTTATCAATCCATGGGAGGCGTAGGTTGAAGATGGTCTCTCTCAAACAACCCTGCAACCAAATAACAAAGAGTCTCTTGTGTCCCCAACACACCCAATACAATGGTAAATTTTATAGGTGCACTAGTTCGGCGAAGAGATGGTGATACAAGTGCAATATGGATGGTAGATATATGTTTTTATAATCTGAAAATATAAAAACACAAGGGTAACAAGTAATAAAAGTGAGCGAAAATGGTATTGCAATACTAGGAAACAAGGCCTAGGGTTCATACTTTCACTAGTGCAAGTTCTCTCAACAATAATAACATAATTGGATCATATAACTATCCCTCAACATGCAACAAAGAGTCACTCCAAAGTCACTAATAGCGGAGAACAAACGAAGAGATTATTGTAGGGTACGAAACCACCTCAAAGTTATCCTTTCTGATCGATCTATTCAAGAGTCCGTCGTAAAATAACACGAAGCTTTTCTTTCCGTTCAATCTATCGTAGAGTTCGTACTAGAATAACACCTTAAGATACAAATCAACCAAGATCCTAATGTCACCTAGATACTCCAATGTCACCTCAAGTATCCGCGGGTATGATTATACGATATGCATCACACAATCTCAGATTCATCTATTCAACCAACACAAAGAACTTCAAAGAGTGCCCCAAAGTTTCTACCGGAGAGTCAAGAAGAAAACGTGTGCCAACCCCTATGCGTAGATTCCCCAAGTCACGGAACCCGCAAGTTGATAACCAAAACATACATCAACTGAATCAATAGAATACCCCATTGTCACCACGGGTATCCCACGCAAGACATACATCAAGTGTTCTCAAATCCTTAAAGACTCAATCCGATAAGATAACTTCAAAGGGAAAACTCAATCCATTACAAGAGAGTAGAGGGGGAGAAACATCATAAGATCCAACTATAATAGGAAAGCTCGCGATACATCAAGATCGTGCCAAATCAAGAACACGAGAGAGAGATCAAACACATAGCTACTGGTACATACCCTCAGCCCCGAGGGTGAACTACTCCCTCCTCGTCATAGAGAACGCCGGTGTCGGTGTGGAACGACACCTACGGGATCACAAGAATCCCTACTACGGTTGCCGGGGCGCGGGGTTGCAAGAAGAGCAGGATCAGTAGTCAGCACAAGAATCGTTTACCCAGGTTCGGGCCGCGAGGATGCGTAAACCCTAGTCCTGCTGGTGGATGTATTGAGTGTTCTTGAGCTCTTGAACTAGCTACGGTAGCTGAATGGTTCGAAAGAGCCGAATCCTTCTCCAGTACGCCATGGGCCTCCTTTTATAGTCGAAAGGGGCTGCCACAGTGGCATACAGGAGGTGGAAAGGCGTACAGTGCTACGAGCTTATCGCTCGTATTACAGGACAAGGCGCATTTTATGCGCCGCTGAGGTGTCCCCTTGCTTTATTGGGGACGGGAACGAAGCCCATCCCGTCCGTTGCCGCTCCTCCTCGCTTTCGACACGCGCCCAGGCCAATGGTGCATGCGGTGCCATGTAGGCAGGCAGGCAGCTGAGGTGGCGCGGTGGTGGGGTCTTCATGAAGATCTGCATGCCGCCACGCAGGCGCCTGCTGAGTTGGCCTGGGAACTGCATGTCGCCACGCAGGTGTCTGCCCAGCTGGTTGGGCTGGCAGCTGCATGCGAACGGTGGTGGAGACTTGGCTGGTGCGGACCCAGAGGTGGCCCCACTGGCGCCCTTGGCGGGGGCCTTGCTGGGTGGCCCGGCAAGGATCTTGTCGTGGTGCGCTGTTGTCCCCTGCAAGGATCTTGCCGGGGGTCTTGTGGTTCCCCTTGGCAAGGATCTTGCCGAGGATCGCTGCCGTCTAATCCTCATCTGATCTCGAGTATTCCTTGTCTTCACAAAGATCTGCATGCCACCACAGAGGTGCCTCCCGAGCCCTGGCCCAACGTGGTTGATGGTGTTGGAGACCGCGGGCTCAAGGGTGGCTCGCTCTGTTGGTGTTTGGGCGTGCTGCCCCGGCAAGGGTCTTGCCGGGGCTGCTGAGGCCGTCCCCGGTAAGGGTCTTGCAAGGGGAAACTGCTCCGCCCCTCTGCTTCTTTGCGTTCTTGGCCTTGGCGTTGTCTTGATCGTCTTGGGCTTCGATTTTACCTCGGTTCACCTCCCCTGTTCTGCTTGGTGCGGCCGTGGGCGGGCTCCGACTGTCCGTGCACAGGTAAAGGGGTACAAGGGTGCGCCCCTTCTTTTGTACACCGACAGGAGCCCCCGGGCCTGGGGCACACATAAGCGTGACACGTTGTTGGGCCAGGCCCAAAACGGTGTGCGGGCGGGGCAGGTTTTACCGCGGTAAAACTTTTCGCGCGCTGTGCTTCTCACGACCCGCGCGCGACATGGTGGGGTGCGCGTGACGTGGGCGGCATGCGTGGGGCGGTTCCCGCATGCATGCCTCATATCGCAGTAAAGAGGCGGCTCACGCCTTCCCCGTAAAAGAGGGAGGCATGGAGGCGTGGATCATTTACTGGATGGACTCGGGTCGCCGTCTTCAAGGCGCCCACGCCCCCTGATAACGGGGCGGGGAACGGTCGCCTCACCCATCCTTTCGACCCTGCACGCTCGCCACGCGTCCTTCATGCAGGTGGCGAGCTGTGGGGGCGGGAAACCGGGTCGTCGCTGGTTGGAGCGGCGGGTCGGTCCTGATTCCCTGCGCCCCCGATGGCTGGATTGGCTGAGCGGGGCGGCTGGGTCTCGACCCCGCCCCTTCATAAAGAGGGGGAGAGGAGGAGCGCCACCCCACATTCTTCAGTATCCATCCTTCTTCATCTTTGCTTCTTTCTCCCATCTGCCATGGCGAGAGGAGGTTCTGGGCCTTCGACGGTGGCAGCGAGGGTCGCTGCTCGTCAGCGCGTCCCTCCTCCTCCTAAGCCCGTGGTGGCGGAGCTAGCCACGAGAGGAAGGGGGAGGGGGCGTGGCCGAGGTCGCCATGTCGGTCGGGGGAGAGGGGCGGGAGGCGGCGCGGCGGTTGTGCCTCTGGCAGCGGTGCCTCCCGTGATGGAGGGTCACATCGGGGACCGTCCCCGCGAGTTCTTCGTCAAGCTGCGCCGGCCACCGCGTCGTCGTCTCCATCTCCCCACCCCCTTCGCAGCGGAGATGAAGCTCAATCCGCCCCAGACCCTCAGGTTGCACATGAGGGGCTGCGGGACTGGCTGTACGCGAGTCGACGTTGACTTCCCCACCCCTCACGTCATGTATCTCCGTCGCGGGTGGAAGACGTTCGCCCGCATCCACAGCCTGACGGCGGGGCTCATCCTCTACTTCAGATTAATGGCGGACGGCCTGCTCTCCGTCAAGGTCTTCGGAGATCATGGAACTCACCTGAAGTGCTGCGTGGAGAGCTCCTCCGATGGAGATTCTGACGATGGAAGCTCTTCCTCGAGCGAAAGTGACGAGGAGGACAGCGGGGCAGATGACAGGGACAAGTCCGACTAGGCATCGGGCGCCCTGCGCCTGGGCGGGTGCGGCAGCAGCAGCATCTGCACCTGGCCGCTCCTCCGGCGGAGCTTTGCCGGGGGAGGGGCCAGCCCCTTGAACTTCTCGGGGCCGTCTCCTTGGGCGGCTGGCGTCAGGGGGCTGCGGAAGAGGAAGAGGGCGGGCGACAAGGCCGTCAACTCGGAGTACGCGGACACCGACGCCTTCGTCGCGTGTTCGGCGACCTGCCGCCTCGTCTTCCAGCTCCTTTCCCGGCACCTTCATCACCGGCCCATTCATGGGTGGCCACCGAGGTGTTCTCTTGGTGCTTTCTGCTGCTCGTAGTTCGCCTAGGCGCCCCTTTTGCTCTTTTCGCCTCCTTGACCTGCCTCTTGAGGAGAGCGACAAGAAAGGGATCACATGCATCTTACCTCTTTTTTTAGTCTGTAAGCCTTCGGGCCTTGTTAAATTTAAAGCTTGTAATCCCCCTTGTTCATGTTTTTCTTTCCGTATGAACTGTACCTATATGGGACGTTTTTTATGAAAAGGGGTGTTTGCCGGGTTCTTCGTGCGTGAGCGAGGCCCATGCCAAGGATGAATCCTTGTTATTTTCACAATAAACGTTCTCGCGCTTTTGGCGGAGGCAGGGGCGAAGTAGAGTTAGGCTCCTCGTTCATTTCTTCGCCACCGCAACTACTACCAAATTCTGACCCAGGAAGTAACTCTCGGGCACAAGGAAAAGGGAGTATGGTGGTTTTAAGACATAAACGAGGCTCCACATGTCCCAGTTCCATACGGAAATGTACAGTAGGGGGATGAAAAACTTATCTGAATCCGCAGCCCCCGGCAACCTTGGCTCGCCGTGGTTGGATCCTCACATCTTCAGCCCCCGGCAGGCTTGTCTTGTCGGGGTTGGGGCGTCCATTCGTTCTCCTTTTCCCAAGTGGCTCGGCAGAAGTGACCTGCGGACCAAAGAAAACAGAAAAGACGCACACCCGACCTCTAGGCTAGGGGTTAGTCGCCGCTAAGCACTATCAACCCTAACTGAGGAAGGGACTCAACCTAGCATGCATGCTATAACTTAGGGCACCAGCGCTTCATTTATTTATGCTCAGGGTCTGCGCCTGGCTTTGTACAGAGGGTTACATGCCTTGCCGGCAAAGCTTGTACAAAAGGTGGCTTGCCGGGCGGCCCGGCTAGCCGCGCCTTATGGGTAAAACTTGCGAAGATGCTCAATGTTCCAGGAATTACTCACTGGGATGGCATCTTCTGTCTCCAGGCGGACTGCGCCGGGCCTGGTGACTCATATTACCCGATAAGGGCCTTCCCACTTTGGCGTCAACTTGTTGGTATTCTTGGCCGACTAAGCGCGCCGAAGAACAAGGTCGCCTTCCTCAAAGCTTCGGGCATGAACCTTGCGGCTATGGTAGCGACGCAAGGCTTGCTGGTAGCATGTTGCTCTCACAGCCGCCCGAAGATGATCTTCCTCAAGGAGCATTGCGTCATCTTGCCGCAACTGCTCTTGCTCAAGCTCATCATAAGCGAGCACTCGAGGTGACCCGTATATGAGTTCCGTGGGGAGAACTACCTCTGCCCCATATACTAGGGCAAAGGGTGTCTGACCGGTGGCTCGATTTGGCGTCGTTCTGATCGACCAAAGAACCGCCTGCAATTCATCAATCCAGCGCCTTCCGCTCTTGTGCAGCCTGTCAAAGGTCTTCGTTCTCAGGCCTCGCAACACTTCAGCATTCGCCCTCTTTGCTTGGCCGTTGCTCCGGGGGTGTGCCACGGAAGCAAAACAGACCTTGTTGCCGAGGTCTTGAATGTACTGCATGAAGGTGTGGCTTGTGAACTGCGTGCCATTGTCGGTGATAATTCTGCTTGGCACACCAAAGCGGCAGACCAGTCCCTTGAAGAATTTGACGGCTGACTGTGATGTTACCTTTCTCACTGCTTCCACTTCCGGCCACTTTGTGAACTTGTCGATTGCAACGTACAAGTACTCAAAGCCCCCGACAGCACGGGGGAAGGGGCCCAGTATATCGAGCCCCCAGACCGAGAATGGCCAGGAGAGAGGGATTGTTTGAAGGGCTTGAGCTGGTTGATGAAGCTTCTTTGAATGGAACTGACGCGCTTCACATTTGGTTACTAGTGTCGTCGCATCCTGGAGGGCAGTGGGCCAGAAGAAACCTTGCCGGAACGCCTTGCCGGCAAGGGCCCTCGACCCTATGTGGGAGCCACATATGCCTCCATGTATCTCCGCCAACAGCTCCAGTCCTTCCTCCCGGGGGATGCACTTCAATTTCACACCGTTCGGCCTCCTCCTGTACAGGACGTCATCGACGAACTGGTACAGGGCGGACCGACGGGCTACTTTTCCCACTTCTTCCTGCTCCTCAGGAAGCTCCCCTGTTTGGAGGAATCGGATGGTATGTTGTGCCCATGCCGGAGCCTGGGGCTCGACGGCAAGGACCAAAGGCATCTCTTCCGCCATGGGAGCGGCTGTCTCTACGGCCAGGGCTTGACGCCCTGCCGGAGCCATTTGCTCTTGGGCAGGCTCAGTGTGCACGGCAACATCCTTGCCGGCCATCCCAGGGGGCTCGGCGGGAAAGTACTTATCGGGACCTGATTTCCTCCGCTTGTTCTGCCCCATTGATAGTTCGACGGATGGCTGAGTTAACCAGAGCAAAAAGGTACCTGGTTCCACAGGTAGCTTGAATGCGGCACGCTTCGACAGGTAATCGGCGATGTCATTCTCCGCTCGGGGAACGTGCTCTACTTGGATACCGTCAAAGCGCTCCTCTAGCTTCCTCACCTCATCTACGTAGGCCTCCATCAATGGGCTCTGGTAATCCTTGTCGACTTGCCTGACGACAAGCTGCGAGTCACCTCTGACGATGAGCTTCTTCACCCCGAGGTCTGCCGCGATCCTGAGACCGGCAAGCAGCCCCACGTACTCAGCAGTGTTATTTGTGGACATCTCCCTGGGGAAGTGCATCTGGACCACATACTTGAGGTGCTCTCCGGTGGGTGCGACAAGAAGCACACCGGCACCGGCGCCTTGCAGCGAGAAAGCCCCATCAAAGTACATGATCCAGTCGCGGTTTGCTTCCTTGCCGGGGAGAGCGGTCTCCTGGATTTCCTCGTCGGGTGTTGAGGTCCATTCTGCAATGAACTCCGCCAAGACTCTGCTCTGGATTGTCGAGGTACTTTCAAACTTCAACCCAAAACTTGACAACTCCAGGGCCCATTCCACAATCCTTCCGGTCGCATCTGGGTTATGTAGTATCCGTTGTAATGGGAGGCGGGTGACGACAGTGATCTCGTGGGCTTGGAAGTAATGACGCAGCTTCCTTGAGGCTATAAGGAGGCCGAAGAGCAATTTCTGCACATCGGAGTACCTAGACCTTTCCCCAGCAAGAGGGAGCTGACAAAGTAAATCGGGTGCTGCATCATCTTCTTCTTCTGCACCACCTCACTCGACTGCGCGGGCACCGCCTTGGTGGTATCAGACCCTGCCGGGGGCCTTGCCTTGCCGGCACCAGGCCCTGCCGGGTGGATCTTTGGCTCGCCATTCGCTGGGTCTGCCGCCGCCACTGCCTCCTTGTCGACCTCCCTCTGGGCCACCAGTGCGGCGCTGACCACTTGATTCGTCGCCGCTAGATACAGCAACAACGGCTCTTATGGCTTAGGCGCAACCAGTATTGGCGTGGAAGAGAGGTACTTCTTCAGATCCTGCAACGCCGCCTCGGCTTCCGGGGTCCACTCCATTGGGCCTGCCTTCTTCAAGATTTTGAAGAAGGGAAGGGCACGCTCGGTGGACTTGGAGATGAATCGGCTCATGGCGGCGACGCAGCCGGTGAGCTGACGCACATCTTTGATCCGCTTGGGCGCCTCAATCTGCTCAATAGCCTTGATTTTGTTCGGATTTGCTTCGGTCCCGCGCTGTGACACAAAGAATCCGGGAAGCTTGCCGTACGGAACGCCGAAGACACACTTCTCAGGGTTCAGCTTAAGGTTGATCTTGTGCAGGTTGGCAAATGTCTCTTCCAGATCTTGCACAAGAGTTGGACCGTCCTTGGTTTTGACCACTATGTCATTCATGTATGCCTCCATATTTCTATGGAGCTGGGGTTCAAAACCAATTTGGACCGCTCTTGCAAACGTCGAGCCAGCACTCTTCAACCCGAAAGGCATCCGTAAAAAGCAATACGTACCACATGGGGTGATGAATGTTGTCTTCTCTTAATCTTCTCTTGTCATGAAGATTTGATGGTAGCCCGAGTAGGCGTTGAGGAATGACAGCAGATCACACCCGGCCGTGGAGTCAACAATCTGGTCGATGTGCGGCAATGGGAAGGGGTCCTTAGGACAAGCCTTATTGATATTTGTGTAGTCAATACACAGCCTCCACTTCCCATTTGCCTTGCGCACCACTACCGGATTGGCCAACCACGTTGGGTGGAGCACTCCACTTCTCCTCTGTGATGAACTCCTGCCTCTCTAGAGCCTGCTTTCTGACCTTCTGCTTGACGGGCCGCACATGAGGGCAAATAGCTAGGTGGTGCTCAATCACCTCCCTGGGAACACCGGGGATATCGGATGCTTGCCATGTAAACACGTCGACATTCGCCCGCAGGAAGGTGACGAGCGTGCCTTCCTATTTTCTGTCGAGGGTCGAGCCTATAGTGAAGGCCCCTCCCGTGCCATCCTCCCTGGCGGACACCTTCTTGGTCTGCGGTGGCTCGGCTCTGGATTTCTTGCTCTTGCCAGTAGAGCTCTCTGGCACGTCCTCGACGGCAGCGCAACACTCCGAGGAGGTGTGCCCCCTCCCTATAGGGAGTCCGATCAAGTTTAGGCCGGCCCCGCCGTCAACCAACATCTTGTTCACCTTGAGGTTGCGTATCGTTGGTGAGACCAACAATGGCAAAAACCCGACCGCGGTTGTGCGGTCAGGGTGGTCCTCGGCGTCAAAGATGAGGGGCGTGCTGGACCGCTTCAGCGGCTCCTGAGCGTCGAACGACGGCTCCGCTGCTGTAATCTCACGCACCCACTGCTTGAGCTGGCGGTGAGAAGTATGCAGCGAGGCGCCACCATCGACGCACATGGCCTCTGTAGCCTTCTGGAACTCTTGCTCACCGAACTCGTCGTCCTCGTCGTGATCATCGTCTTCTTGTTTCTTGTCACGGCCCCAGGCGGGCCTCTCTTGCTGGTTGTCCTTGCCGGGGCGGCTTCCTTGGCCGCCACGCTTCTTGCCGGATCCCTCGGCACCGTCCTAACCTTTCTCCTTGTCCCGCCTTTCATACTCGGCCTTTTGCTTTTCAGCAAGCAGCTCGACTTGTCGGCAGTTCTGGAGGTCGTGGCCCTTGGTGCGGTGGATCTTGCAGTACTGCTTGCCAGAGCCCCCTGGCTTGTCGGCAGCTGCTAAGGCCCGGCAGGCGGCGCACCCGGCAATCTCCTTGCCGGGGCTGTCTGCCTTGACCTTCTTGGCAGCGCTGGTGTCGTCAGATCCCTCAACGGCAAGCACGGCCTTGCCCTTGCGTTTCCTGTTGCGACACCGTCCCTTCTTCGTCGGGGTGGCGGCGTCTTCGTCGGTAGAGTCGGTTTCCACGCCGGCGTCTTCGCCGGGGTACTTCCTTCCCTCTTCAGCCCGGGCGCATCTATCGGCCAGAACGTAGAGTTCGGCCACATCCTTAACCTTGGTCATCGCCAGCTCTTCGCGCATCTTGCGGTTGCGTACGTTCTGATGGAACACGCTAATCACAGCGGCGGGATGAACGTCGGGGATGTTGTATTGCACCCGGCTGAATCTCTGGATGTACTTGCGCAGGGTTTCCCCTTCCTTCTGGGGAATGATATGCAGATCACTGGCCTGGCCATGAGCTTGGTGGCCTCCTGTGAAGGCGCCAACGAACTCATGGCACAGATCCGTCCAAGAAGAAATGGAATCCGCCGGCAAGTGCATCAACCAAGACATAACGTTGGGCTTCAGTGCCAGCGGGAAATAATTGGCAAGCACCTTGTCGTCGCGAGCTCCAGCAGCCTGCATCGCGATGGTGTAGATGCTGAGGAACTCGGACGGATGGGTCTTGCCAGTGTACTTCTCGCCGACGTCAGGCTTGAACGTGCGGTGGGACGGCCACTGGAACTGCCGCAGCTCACGGGTAAAAGCCGGGCAACCCACCTCGTAAGGTAGGCCGCCGGAGCCCCCCGGTACCCGGTGCTCCATAGCGGGTCCCGCCCGCTTGTCCGACTGGTGGCGTGTATCACGCCGGCGCTCAATAGTGGTTCGAGCATCTTCGTGAGCTCGTTCTCGAAGAACTTGGTGCTGGTCGCGGTGGGTCCGCGGGTCGGACGACGCTACAGAGATGTTATCACAAGCGTCATCACGACGGGCAGACGCCCGCGGCGGCTGGCGAGGAGGAGGAGAGTGCACCGTGGCCGCAGCTCATCCGGTCCTCCCAGCGTCAGCACGCGGTGGCTCGGTGGAGCGCCGACCCGACGGTCCCGCTGGTCGCGGATCATCTTTGTTTGGCGACGGCGACGAGGCTCCGGATGGTGGCCCTCCATTCATCGAGCTTCTCCGCGGCAGGAGGGAAGTCGAGGAGCAGCTGCGCGCGCGCCAAAGCTTCTGCTGGCGTGGGTGGCGGCGACAGCTGCGTGGACCGTGGCGCGCTTTGACTTCTAACCACATTAGAAGGAGCTCCGTCACGACCCAGTGGTTGCGCGCCATTTTCGCCAGCACTTCGGCGGGCATGCCGAACTCCTTCATCCTGCGAACGACGCACCGGGCTCTTCCCACGGTGGTGTCCAGGGCCACCGGCGTGGTGACGCTGCTCGTCGCGCACACCATGGGAAGAGCGCGTAGTGGTGGCATGTGTGGGCGTCTTGGAGGTTGCTGCGCCGCCCGTGGGTGGCACAACGACACTCATGGAGGGCCCCGCGCCGCCTGCGGGGGGTCGGGCCCCATCTTTAGACTTGGTGGTGTGCGGCCCGTCGCCTGGCGCGCGAACGGCGCCGCTCGCCAGGCTCTGACTGCCAGGCAATGTTGGTGCTCGCGAACCGCGGCTCGGGTTCTGTCCGCAACCGGGTCGCCGCTCGCCCGCGCTCGCACGGGCCGTTCGGCCCCCGACGAGCCGATCGCCATGGCCGTCTTCTTCTTGGGAGCCATGGCAATGAAGAAGCGCTAGGCTAACTACTAGACCAGATTCTCACAATTGCGCCCCCTACCTGGCGCGCCAAAGATGTCGGTGTGGAACGACACCTATGGGATCACAAGAATCCCTACTACGGTTACCGGGGCACACGGTTGCAAGAAGAGCAGGATCAGCAGTCAGCACAAGGATCGTTTACCCATGTTCGAGCCGCGAGGATGCGTAAAACCCTAGTCTTGCTTTGGTGGATGTATTGAGTGTTCTTGAGCTCTTGAACTAGCTACAGTAGCTGAATGGTTCGAAAGAGCCGAATCCTTCTCCAGTACGCCATGGGCCTCCTTTTATAGTCGAAAGGGGCTGCCACAGTGGCATACAGGAGGTGGAAAGGCGTACAGTGCTACGAGCTTATCGCTCTTATCGCTCGTATTACAGGACAAGGCACATTTAATGCGCTGCTGAGGTGTCTCCTTGCTTTATTGGGGACGGGAACGAAGCCCGTCCCGTCCGTCGGTGCTCCTCCTCGCTTTCGACACGCACCCAGGCCAGCGGTGCATGCGGTGCCATGTAGGCAGGCAAGTAGTTGAGGTGGCGCGGTGGTGGGATCTTCATGAAGATCCGCATGCTGCCACGCAGGCGCCTGCTGAGTTGGCCTGGGAGCTGCATGTCGCCACGCAGGTGTCTGCCCAGCTGGTTGGGCTGGCAGCTGCATGCGAACGGCGGTGGAGACTTGGCTGGTGCGGACCCAGAGGTGGCCCCGCTGGCGCCCTTGGCGGGGGCCTTGCCGGGTGGCCCGGCAAGGATCTTGCCGTGGTGTGCTGTTGTCCCCAGCAAGGATCTTGCCGGGGGTCTTGTGGTTCCCCTTGGCAAGGATCTTGCCGAGGATCGTTGCCGTCTAATCCTCATCTGATCTCGAGTATTCCTTGTCTTCACAAAGATCTGCATGCCACCACAGAGGTGCGTCCCGAGCCCTGGCCCAACGTGGTTGATGGTGTTGGAGACCGCGGGCTCAAGGGAGGCTCGCTCTGTTGGTGTTTGGGCGTGCTGCCCCGGCAAGGGTCTTGCCGGGGCTGCTGAAGCCGTCCCCGACAAGGGTCTTGCCGGGGGAAACTGCTCCGCCCCACTGCTTCTTTGCGTTCTTGGCCTTGGTGTTGTCTTGATCGTCTTGGGCTTCGGTTTTACCTTGGTTCACCTCCCTTGTTCTCCTTGGTGCGGCCGTGGGCGCGGCTCCGACTGTCCGTGCACAGGTAAAGGGGTACAAGGGTGCGCCCCTTCTTTTGTACACCGACAGCCGGGATGATGAAGATGGCCACCGTTGAGGGATTCCCCCTTCGGCAGGGTGCCGAAACAGGGTCTCGATTGGTTTTTATTGGCTACAGAGGCTTGCGGCGGCGAAACTCCCGATCTAGGTTATTTTCTGGAGGCTTCTGTATTTATAGGAATTTTTGGCGGAGGTCTCACGTCAGGGGGTCTCCGAGTCGTCCACGAGATAGGGGCCCACGCCCAGGGGGTAGGGCGCGCCCCCACCCTCGTGGACGGCCTGAGACTCTTCTGGCCCAACTCTTTTACTCCGGGGGCTTCTTTTGGTCCATAAAAATCATCAAAAATTGGCACGTCAATTGGACTCCGTTTGGTATTCGTTTTCTGTAAAACTCAAAAACAAGGAAAAAACAGAAACTGGCACTGGGCTCTAGGTTAATAGGTTAGTACCAAAAATCATATAAAATAACATATAAATGCATATAAAACATCCTAGATGGATAATATAATAGCATGGAACAATCAAAAATTATAGATACGTTGGAGACGTATCACCAATATGAGCATCCAGGTTCCGCTATTGGTTATTGACCGGAGACGTGTCTCGGTCATGTCTAGATAGTTCCCGAACCCGTACGGTCCGCACGCTTAACGTTCGGTGACAATCGGTATATGAGTTTATGTGTTTTGATGTACCTAAGGTAGTTCGGAGTCCCGGATATGATCACGGACATGACGAGGAGTCTCGAAACGGTCGAGACATAAAGATTGATATATTGGACGACTATATTCGAACACCGGAAGTGTTCCGGGTGGTTTCGGAGAAAACCGGAGTGCCGGAGGGTTACCGGACCCCCCCCCCCCGGGGGAAAGTTGGGCCTACATGGGCCATAGGGAAGAAGGGAGGCAGCCCACAAGGGGCACCCGCGCCCCCTCCCTATAGGGAGTCCGAATTGGACTAGGGAGGGGGGCGCCCCCCCCTTTTCCTTCTCCTCTTCCTCTCCCTTCCTTCTTTCCCCTTCTCCTCCTAGTTGGACTAGGAAAGGGGGAGTCCTACTCCTACTAGGAGGAGGAATCCTCCCCTCCTTGGCGCGCCCAAGGGCCGGCCGGCCTCCCCCCTTGCTCCTTTATATACGGGGGCACGGGGGCACCCTAGAACACAACAACAGACATTGTCTTAGCCGTGTGCGGTGCCCCCCTCCACCATAATCCACCTCGGTCATATCGTTGCAGTGCTTAGGCGAAGCCCTGCGCCGGTAGCTTCATCATCACCGTCATCACGCCGTCGTGCTGACAAAGCTCTCCCTCGACACTCAGCTGGATCGAGAGTTCGTGGGACGTCACCGAGCTGAACGTGTGCAGATCGCGGAGGTGCCGTACTTTTCGGTACTAGGATCAGTCGGATCGTGAAGACGTACGACTACATCAACCGCGTTGTCATAACGCTTCCGCTTTCGGTCTACAAGGGTACATGGACTACACTCTCCCCTCTCGTTGCTATGCATCACCATGGTCTTGCATGTGCGTAGGAATTTTTTTGAAATTACTGCGTTCCCCAACAATAAGTGCCTTTGAGTACTTACGATCCGGCCAGGGGCTTCTCCCTGGGACGCCATTTAGGGCTGCTATCGGTGTCTGATTCGGAATTGTCCGCAAGGGAGACCCTCCCTTTCTTGGACGCCTCCGCCTCTGCCTCCAGATCCGTGGAGGCCTCCCTTTTCTTCCTTCCCCCCTCGGGGGGAGAATTGCTTTCCTCCTCCTCCTCATCGTTTTCGGTGGGGGAGGAGTGGTTTTCGGCGTCTTCAAACGTTGCGTCCGAAGTGCCTTAACAGTGGAGGCCGCTTCTTGCCTCCTGGCCCTTCTTCTTGGCCTTCTTCTCTGGTGCCTTGTAGGGCGCCGGAACCAGCATCTTCGTCAGAAGTGGGATAGCTGGGTTTTTGGGCAGCGGAGCCGGACACTGGATCCGCTCCGCCTTCTTTATCCAGCCCTGAAAAGACAAATGGAGAAGCTTAGACATCTTCCTTGAATGCATAGGTAGAGGATACACCTTGAAATATGAGGAACTTACCGAACTGGCGGGATGAGTCAGGTTATAGCCGCGGTCCTCAGTCGTCTTCGGCCAAGACTGATTGGCCTTGAAAAGCACCTTCCAGATACCTTCGTGCGTGGCGCCAAAGAACTTTTGCAAGGTCTGGTGCTTGGCCGGATCGAACTCCCACAAATGGCAAGCCCGGCTTTGGCAGGGAAGGATCCGGCGAAAAAGCACCACCTGGATCACGTTGACAAGCTTGATGTTCTTGTCTACCATGCTCTTGACGCGCGTCTGCAGCACTGACAGCTCGTCCGACGACGCCCAGTCCAGGCCCTTCTTTAGCCAGGAGGTAAGCCGCAGTGGGGGCCCGGACTTGAATTCGGGAGCCACGACCCAGGTGGTGTCGCGGGGCTCTGTGACGTAGAACCACTATTGTTGCCACCCTTTGACGGTCTCCACAAAGGTGCATGTGGGCCATGTGACGTTGGACATTTTCTCACCATGGCACCTCCGCACTCAGCATGTTGACCATCCACCACTTTCGGCTTCACATTGAAGGTCTTTAGCCATAATCCGAAGTGGGATGGGATGCGGAGGAAGGCCTCGCACACGACAATGAATGCCAAGATGTTGAGGAAAGAATTTGGGGCTAGATCGTGGAAATCTAGCCCGTGGTAGAACATGAGTCCGCGGACGAAGGGGTGGAGGGGAAATCCTAACCCACGGATGAAGTGGGGGATGAATACCACCCTCTCGTTGGGCTCCGAGGTGGGGACGATCTGCCCCTTGGCCGGAAGCCGGTGGGCGATTTCCTGGGCCAAGTACCCCGCTTCCCAGAGCTCCGTGATGTTCTCCTTCGTGACGGAGGAGGCCATCCACTTGCCCTGCGCTCCAGATCTGGACATGGTCGGAGTGCTTTTTGGGGGCGGAAAGGATGGAAGCTTGGGTGCTGGAGCTCGAGAACGGATGGGCAGAGAGGAAGAAGGCGTGGGTGAAAGAGTGAATCCTTATCCTCTTATAAAGGCAGCGAATATCAAGCGCCTCCCCACTCGCCTTAAAACTCGCCTATTCCCCAAGGGTCGTGCGGACGGCGCGGTTGGATTACCCACACCCGTATTAATGAGAATCCCGCGATAAGGGGACACGATCTTTGCTTCGACAAGACGTGCCAATGAAAACCGCATCTTGAAATGTGGAGCGGGAGGCTAAAAATGGTTCGAAATAATGACCGTGCAGGGACGTAACGTCTCGCTACAAAAGTTGTCAGTAGATGGGACTTGTGAAATATTATACTCTTTGCAGCTGTGTGTGGTGCCTGTTTTGTAGAGCCGGACACGTTTTCTGTGTTCGAGGACTACTTTGAAGTATTCGGAGGAGGAACCCGCCTTGCAATGCCGAAGACAATCTGCGGGCCGGACACATCGTCATTAAAGCCTGGTTCAGGGGCTACTGAGGGAGTCCTGGATTAAGGGGTCCTCGGGCTTCCGGGCTATGTGACGTGGGCCGGACTAATGGGCCATGAAGATACGAGACAGAAGACTTCTTCCCGTGTCCGGATGGGATTCTCCTTTGCGTGGAAGGCAAGCTTGGCGTTCGGATATGAAGATTTCTTCCTCTGTAAACTGACTCTGTACAACCCTAGGCCCCTCAGGTGTCTATATAAACCAGAGGGTTTAGTCCGTAGAGGCAATCATAATCATACAGACTAGACATCTAGGGTTTAGCCATTACGATCTCGAGGTAGATCAACTCTTGTAAACCCCATATTCATCCAAGATAATCAAGTAGGAAGTAGGGTATTACCTCCATCAAGAGGGCCCGAACCTGGGTAAACATCGTGTCCCTGTCTCCTGTTACCCTCGATCCTCAGACGAACAGTTTGGGACCCCCTACCCGAGATCTGCCAGTTTTGACACTGACAGAGGGGATGGGACCGGTGGCAATAGGTGGTTCGCGACAGAGGAGCGCACGTGGCATCTGGCACGTCGACAACGCCGGGTCTCAGCGGCATGGAGCAGCGGGGTCTCGCCGGTGGGCATGTGATGATGGACGAGCGCAGGATGGTGGCGTTGTCTGGCGTCGTGCTGGCGTCGACGGTGGCTAGACCGGGTAAGGTAGATGCATCAGTACAACACTGAAGATGGATTGATGGCAGGTGGCTGCGGCGGCCGCATACCCCGTAGGCGTCCTGGTTGAGGAGTGCGCCAGACTGGTGGGTGCCCCATATCCGGCAGGCGTCCTGGTTGGGACCTCAGGTCTTAGATGTTAGGTTTGGCTGCGAGGTCTGTTTGGTATTAGGCACAGACTATTAGCATCCCTTCATCAACTGGATATGAGTAGCGACAGATGTTGACAGTGGCTTTAGTCTTACTGTTGTATGACTCTGTAAAGTCTTGTGTGGATAATTAATAAAGTGATGCATGCATCGTCCAGATGCAGAGGCCAGGGTCCTCCTCCTTTTCTAAACAAGAAAAAAACAGAAACATCAGCAAGGTACCTGCTACAGCTGATGTACACAGCTTACGATATGTTATCAAACAGAAAAGAAACAGACACTACAACCTACACAGAAAAGATATTAGTAGTTAACATTCAAGCACAGACACATGCCAAACAATTTATGGACGTCATTTAAGATCCAAACACACATGCGTAGGACTAAAGAGTTCACCGCCGCTGGATTGATCTGTCGTGCAAGGATCAGTCCTTAATCATCGTGTGTGGAGCAGTTTCGGAACAGAAATAAACTTCTGAACCCCCTTTCAATATCATCTTGCGCATTCTGAAGTTGAGGTTTTGGATAAAAGCCCGAGCTGAAAGTGGCGCTCCTGAGCGGGCCACAAAATCTTCCATTATTGGATAAAATAGATCATTGCATAGAGAGCATCATAAGAGTGGGGTTACTTTGAACTACAGAAAAGGCAAGCCAATGTTCTGAAAGGGACAGAATTTGCATGCAGCATCAATCCAAGTTAAAGGTTCTCTCGAAGGGAATCAACCATTGATAAATCATGGGTATGCTTGTAATCTGTTAAAGCATCCTCACAACTACTCATGAATTCAAGTCGAGCATCAGGAGAAGCTCTGCTGTCCACTTGTAACCACATGTGTTGATTAGACTTCCATTCGTGGTCGCAGCTGTCACTGGATACAAATTTCATTTCTTCTAGCACCTTCGCATTCAAAACGAAAAATTTGGCAAATTCAACATCCGCCATGTCCCCAGAGTAGTTCTCCAACACCACTCTTTTGAGATAGCTCTCAAGGCATTCAATTGGATCCAATGGGTCATATTTTGCACATTTTTCATCTCCATCCGTAGCTTCAACTGGAGATGGAGAGAACAAACAGAGTGAAGACGGGTTAATGGGTTAGAGGACAAGTCAGTCATGCCGATGTTGACAGTTCAGACAAGAAAATGTGAATACTCATAGGAATATACAACCTCTCCAAGCAGGGAAAGCATTTGAGGAAGCCAATTACTGCATCAAGATTAGAGCCGACAGATCCGATAAACAAAACCTTCACCGTGCACATTGTGGTTGTCAACCTGATGGCGGTCATTTCCTGATGAACTGGCAAACCGAAATAAGAACAAATACTTGCAGACATGTGAATTCTGATTGCTGGATTGTAGGAGGCTGCCCTTACCTGAAAAACCGAAATAAGAACAAATACTTGCAGACATGTGAATTCTGATTGCTGGATTGTAGGAGGCTGCTATTACCTGGAAAAACCGTGGTTCCAATGTGGAGTTTGGATATGCCCTTTGACAACACACCCAATAGCTGCATCTTAGGTGCTCGAATTACCCGGACGGTCGTCGACCCATGGTCTGGACTGAGTGGCAGCAACTTCCCAAGGCAAGGGGCGTCCTCGTCCTCAATGACTAGCTCATGGAAAAGGGAAGGCCCCTTCGTGTAAGGAGCAGAGAAGTCGATGTTCCTGAGAGTCGGGGAGCTGTTGCGGAGGCGAGCAATGGCAACATTATCTTCCAGCAAAAGGCTTTCCAATGAAAGGCAGCCAGAGGGTTCATTTCAATTTCACAATCTTGAATTAGTACTCCCTCTGTCCCGTAATATAAGAACGTTTTTGACACTACACCAGTGTAAAACACACTCTTAGAGCAATTCCAATGGGGCGACCCATTTTGTCCACCCGCGTCCGTTTGGGTCGGAGCGGACAAAAGTGGAGGCCCAACACGCCGACCCAAACTCAAATCGTGTCCGCCTGGCGTCCGCGCCGACCCATTTCGAGCCCAAAATTGCGCCTGGAATGTGTCGGCGCGGACGCGGAGCAGACGCGCCGCGCGTCTCCTCGCCGTCCGCCGCGTCCCCACCTGGCGGCCACCCAACCGCCACCGGTCGTCTTATTTATGACGACTTCCGACAGCGGGCCCACACGTCAGCCAGTGGAAGCGTCCTTTTTAACCGCGCGTGTGGCAGGGTCGGCCTCATCCACTTCTCCCGTCCACATCTGGCCACCCACCACTCCCTGTGCTTCCTCGCCGGTGACAGCAAACCCTAGCGCGCCCATGGGCCTCTTCGGCAGCAGCAATGGCAAGGGCAAGGGCACCCCCGGCGCCTCGTCCTCCCGTGCTTCCCTTCCCCCCTCCTCCGGCGGCGCTGCGTTTCCGCCCTGGTCGTCGGCGCCTGCACATCCCGGTGCACCAAGCGCGGTGGCACTGGGAGTTCAGGCAGCCACTACCGTACCCCGATGTCACGCTGCCGCACCATTGGCATTTGGATCCGCAGCGGATCCCGGTGCCGGCGGTTCCGCATAGCCAACGGGCGCACGACGACGAGGTGCGCAGGCGCCGCGCGCAGCTCACGCCGGAGCAGCGTCGGCTGCCAAAGTTCGCCGCCGACTCCTCCAACTGGGAGGCGTGGTTCGCCCTCGAACACGAGGAGTAACGGCGCTCGGGTGTCGACGCCGTCCCGCCGCCGTTCCCACCGCCGCCCCCGCAGGTAGACCCGGAGAACATGGAGGCGGAGGCGGAGTACCAAGCCGCCCTCGAGGAGGCCCTGCAGCACGCGCTGGAGGCTAGCCGCCTCGAGGAGGAAGCGCACTGGGATGGGCTGGAGCAAGCCCTTGCCCTGTCGGCGGCGGGGGACTCCGTCCACACCTCGCTCTTCGTGCCGCCACCGCCACCGTCGCCGCCCGTCCAGCCCAAGCCGGAGCCGGAGCCGACGCGTAAGCGCTCCCCGCCTCCACCCACTTGGCCGGAGGAGGCCTACTCGTGGACGGGCCAGTACCGCGAGTGGGTGAGCGCGCCTCCCGTCCACTTCGCCGCAACGCCGGAGCAGGAGGAGGCCCACCTCGAGCGCTGGAAGGAGCACTGGCTCTGCCAGGAGCAGATGCGCTATGAGGCCATGCTCCAACGTGACGCGGAGGCGCTCCGGCTCGAGGAGGAGGAGGAGGAGTGTGCGCGGCTGGCCGCAATGCAGCCGCCCCAGCAAACGCCGGAGGAGGCTGCCCTGGCAGCGTGCCAGGCGGCGTTCGGGTGGGCTGGCCCTACTCCGGTCTTCATCGACCTCATCGACGACGGCGGCGTCGACGGCAAGAGCAAGGGTAAGGCCGACGACGTCTAGGGCAGCGTGCGGGGCGGCAGCAGGCGGGCGCAGACTTTTTTTAATGTTTTATTTAATATTTATTAGATTTAGGTGGACTTTGGCCGGCGTTTGACCGGCCACTTTATGTTTAATTATATTTATTTCGTGTAACTTGTTTTTTTTTCACGCCGGCACATTTGGGTCGGCCTTCCCATTGGGCGGTCAAGCCGACCATTTTAAAATGCGGATTTTAAAATGTGGACGCGCACGTCCGCCTGGCCGATCCAAACGGACGCCCCGTTTGAGTCCCGTTGAAGTTGCTCTTATACCATGGGAGGGATGGAGTATTTTTTATGGGCGGATCACCTTATTAACGATCATTACAGACCATCTCGCTAGAGTTGCTCTCTTTTATGCCCTTTGGGCGGGCGATAAAACCTGGGCGAAACGCCAAAGCACGTGTGAGGCTGGCGGAAGCAACAAAAGCTAGGTAGAGCCAACATATGCCAGCCCAGGGCCACTTGGGATTCCACGGCCGAGCTTCGTCGTGCGTACTATGTCAAACAAGATTGTGTGTGGGCGCAAACGCACCATCAGCTGGCGTTAAACTCCCATTTGCCCGAAAAAAAAAGCTGGCGTTAAACTCCCCTGCAGCCTCTTTCCTGTTTTTTCCTGCTTTCGTTAGCGCAGACACAAAAGTGTAACTCCTCTCCATTCTCTCGCCTTTCCACCTCGCCCCCCACTCCCCCTCCCCGCAGGAATCCTCCCACTTTTCTGTTCCGTCGCCTGGACAGATCTCTCGAGGCGCATCCGTCGCCCCTCTCCGCAATCCGAAGCGGCGACGAGCTCGCGCCGGCGGAGATCCGCCGCCTGAACTGGGTATGCCACGACCCCCCTTTTGTTTCAGTTCGAATCCGCAGTAGCATTTACCCGGGGCGCCGTTCGGGTTGCTGTGGAAATGGAAGGACGGCCGGGATTTCCAGGCGCCTTCTCCTGGCCGCGCTCCGGGTCCTGGCCCTGGATTCTCGCGTCTTCGGTGCCCCTGCGAGGTCAGGGGTAGGGGTGATTTCGGGGTCTTCTTAGGGGTTAGGGGTTTGGTTCTACGCAAGGGGTGACGAGTTCCGGTTTGGGGAATTATCGTTGTGTGTTGTGGGCGTGTCAACTTTATTGTTTAGCCTATAAGTATGTAGGGTTTCTTGTTGCGCGGTAACTGTCGATGGGGAAATTTTAGCGGTCTCCCATTTCGAGGAGTTTCTTGGCAACTCGTCAAGGAAATTTGGCTAATCGGGGGTTTTGATTTTAGTTCTCCACTTGTTGGGGAGCCCCGACGCCACCTCGGGTCTCTTAGAGGGTTTGGCGGGATTGCTTGTCCGCGAAAGGGAAATGAGAGAGTCATCATCTAAAGCATGCGATCGGCGTGTATGCAAGTCAGTGCAATTTGCAGGGGTGTTAGTTGCTAGTACTAGTACAAGGTTATGAATCAGTCATAAAAAAGTCAAATGTTCAGTTAAGACAAACAACACACAAGGGATTCCGTTCCTCCTGTAGCTGCACCCCACAGATCTCGAATCAAAGCGGCAACTGTCTCAAGTACTTTGCGATGTGCAACATCATCTATCTTCAGATCGATTCCATGACCATTCCTCAATTGATGTCCCCTTTTTCTTAAATAGGTTATTACTCCATTGTTAAGTGGTGTAGCCTTTTACAGAATTTAAATGTTTTATCCCCTGTTACTGCATCTTTTACAGAATTTAAATGGTTCGTCCCTTGTATTATAGCATATTTAACCTCGAATTATGTTTTTTTACCATGTTTCCAGGTTTTCATAGTCTCGACAATTCTACCGGAATGATGTTTTAGCATGATTATAGAAGTGAAGCCTTGTAAATGTAGATTCTGAAGCTCTGTCATTGCTACACATACACCTGGATCATGGCACCACGCAACAGAACTTCATCTAGAAGGCCTCTCTGGGTCATCGTCTTGATTGCTTTTGTCTGTGCGATAGTCACTGGTGCCTATCTTTATAAACCCCAACATTACACGGGTTGCTACTTGTCTAATTCCTGTGGTTCTCAGCCTCCTCTAGAACCTGTGAGAGTATACACTGATGATGAGATAGCTGCTCGTGCTGTAATGAGAGACCTTGTTCTGTCACAGCCTGTTCAGTCAAAGAATCCGAAGATCGCTTTCATGTTCTTGACACCCAGTTCATTGCCTTTTGAGAAGCTTTGGGAAAAGTTCTTCATGGTACGATTTTTAGCACTATTTGCAAAATTAAAATAAATATATCTCTGCCTTTTCTTAACTGGAAATTTGTACACCTCAGTGGTTGAACTTGCATAATGTTACTAATACTAATGTCTTCTCCTATTTGGAAGAAATGGATTATTAATTGCCATGCCTATCTTATGATAAAGCTAACGGGATGTGCTCACTTCATGGATATCGAATACTGAATCCAGCTGCTTGGATGTAATGTTTTAGGGACATGAAGACCGATACACAATATACGTACATGCTTCAAGAGAAAAGACAGTTCATGCAAGTCCAATATTCGCTGGCAGGGATATTCGGAGTGAAAAGGTAAATTACTAGAATAGATTTAGAGATTGCCTCTTTTTACATTGTTTTTATTGATCTTGAGACCTTGTTTCATATTGTTTGAATTGATCTACACAGGAAAGGTTTTCTCAGATTATATATAATACACTCACCCCCACTCTACTTTCATGGAATGTTGTAGTTTGTAGTCAAGACTCAGAGTCTTTTAATGCTCTTGAACCAGTATGGTTTGTGAGTACTATCATACCTTGTAAAGTCGCCTGCTGCCTGATAAGCATAGTGGATCTAAGTCTGTTTCACAGTTCAACATTTTAGTTGTTTGAAAATGTAATAGTTCAATTTGCCTGTAGGTGGTCTGGGGTACAGTTACTATGATTGATGCAGAGAGGAGGCTCTTGGCAAATGCACTGCAAGATGCAGATAACCAGCATTTTGTCTTGCTCTCTGAGAGGTTAGTCATTTCCTTTGTTCTCATGTAATTTTAAATTGAATACCCTTATCCTAATGCTTTGTTTGTTATTGCAGTTGTGTACCACTGCATAACTTCGATTATGTATATAGTTATCTCATGGAAACAAACATCAGCTTTGTTGACTCGTAAGTGAGGGTTCTGAAGGTTACATTACAGATGATTCTCTATAGATGCAAGTTTTTTATATAATATTTTAAGCTGAACATATGCCTGATTGAGGACCTGCTGGTTCCCTCTTATTCATTATTGTTACACACATCATGGCCTCACCATTGACATGCCAATTATTGTTCAGTTTCGATGATCCTGGTCCACATGGAGCAGGTAGATACTCTGAGCATATGTTACCTGAAATCGTCAAGAGGGATTGGAGAAAGGGTGCACAGGTGATAATTTCTATGCTTGATTTCCCTGGAAAGTGGAATCCTTGTCTCCTTTACCAAATTCAAGTTATTCAATCGCATAAAATTGGATTATCAGAAACCTTGTAAAAATGACAAGAATAATTTAACATCCCTTCTTATTTATATCATATGGTTGCTAAAATGTTGCATCACATTTTTCTTCTCTTCACACTTTCAGAACATCAGTAGTCATCTGTCCTCTAATTTAAACAATTGCCATGTTTTCCTATAGCCTAACATCCCACGTTCTGGTGTGTTCTCCTCTTGCAGTGGTTCACGGTGAAACGGCAGCATGCAGTTCTTATACTTGTTGACACTCTTTACTATGGAAAGTTCAAACGTTACTGTAAGGTAAATATCAGCTAACTTCTAAGAAAATTAAGCAAAATATCATGCTGTCTTTTCCCTTGAGAATTATATTGCCATAATGCCCCCCTAGATGTTTGTATAAGACTAAGGTATTTGACCTTTGTATGGTATGCAACATTTTATACGTTGGTAAATATCCATGCTATTGGATAACAGTTGTTTGAGCTAGTCTTGTTCGGTGTTCGTGATTCAGCTATCACATAATAATACAAGGCCCACTTTGTTTTTTCATGGTCATTAGTTTCGAATGGTCTTTAGGTCACCAGGGAGCCAAGCCCCTGGCCCCTTGGCTCCATTAGCAAATGAAACCTGGGTACAGAGTTTTGTCCAAACTGGACTACTGTAGTTCCTTTGAAACACAAACAGACAGCTACGGAAACAATTGTGAAACTGGGGATTATGATTCATTGCCCATGATACCTATTACTGTTAACTCTTTAGCTATTTATATCTTGATTATCTGTGTATGTACAATATTCAGCATTGGGGTCTAGTACTCTAAAGTGGAAAACACAGAGGGGGCAAGTCAATACTATGTTGCTATATAACATTTTTAAGTTAGTACTATCTTCTAATCAATTGCCAGTTTGCCATGACCTACAAGGTTGTTTGATTTTTTTTTCTGCATGTGTAAATCAGATTGTTGTTCTTCCTGATTTGTATGTTGCCACTGATCTTGTGATCATTGCACTTTGTAGCCTGGAAATGAATATCATAACTGCTATTCTGATGAGCACTATCTGCCAACCTTATTTAATGTAAGCACTCAGAAGCTCCTAACCAGTTTTTCTTTTCCTTTTTGTACTTTAGCCACCAGTAATATCATACTGCTATTGTGCCTGCAGATGGTTGATCCAACTGGAATCGCGAATTGGTCAGTGACACGTGTTGATTGGTCTGAAGGAAAATGGCATCCTAAAGTTTATAGGGCTGTTGACACAAGCTTTGAACTGCTTAAAAGTATAGCGGTGAGTTATACTCGCACATCAAAAAAACGAAAACAGAAGGAGGGGAACGGCGGTGTTATTTTATTTAGTTAATTTGTGCAAAATGCATAGTTTTGGAATTTGTCTAACTAAACATGGAATCTTTGCAGTCTATCGACGAGAGCGTTCACGTGACGAGCAACGCGAAGGTATATAGTTATTTTGATTGTTTCCCCTAATGAACAATTCTACTGAAACCACGAAGTGCCAAGTCGCTACCTATACATTTTCTGCAACCACATGGCTGTGAATCATCATCGTCAACATCATACCCTTCTCTGTGGAGAATCTCACTATTCGTCATGTTCTTGCAGCACGAAATGCAGCGAAGACCGTGCATGTGGAACGGCATGAAGAGGCCTTGCTACCTATTCGCACGGAAATTTTATCCCGAGGCGCTCGACACTCTGATGAACATTTTCTCGAATTTCACCGTCATATGAGTATGGCGGATGCCTCAAGGATTCTTTTTTCATACCGATTGTTGCCCGCCGTGGCGCTGCAGTCCAGGCGCTGTTGTGTTGTAGCTGGTGTCAGAATACACTGCTTGTTCAGCAGAGGTTTGCACGTTTTCAGATGGCACCTGACCTGGCCTGCTGGTCTCTGAAGCAAAATCTCTCAATGGTTAGGCTATTTTAGTAGCAGCTCTTTTAATGGCGATTTTTGCTGGTGTAGAACAGTGGCAACTGCAAAACGAAATGAACCAGTTCGTCTGACCGAGAAGTGCTCTGTTCTTTTATGAAATTGATGCCTGATCCCTTATGTGCCTGAAATGAGCCAAAAAAAATTTGGGGCACCTGAAATGAGCCAATTCGTCTGACTGAGATGCTAAAGCAGACGGGCGTCTTTTATTTTGCACGTTTGCCATTGCGTAGTAGTCTGAATCTCTTTGCACTATATGAATGAGTTATAATAGAACGACTAATAGTTTGTAATATCTATATGAACATATTTGTAGAATGGAGAGGGAATCAATTAATTATTAGTTGAGTGAGACAATATTACAGTTATTTGTGCTAGATAAACATATTTTAATTACATGCTGGATGCTTTTTTTTAGATTTGTATGAGCAAACTTATAATATCGACTGAGAATTAGTTACTTTCTTAAATCTAGCTAATACAAAAATAGTATTAACTTACCAAATCAATAGATTTATCATGGAATATGTATTCATAGCATATTTATCTTGTAATAGCAAATGTTGATTCTTTTCTTTCTAAAAGCACAAATGGTTGATGGAACTTTGGGTGGTATAGCCCTCTAAGCATAGTTTAAAAAACTGAACCGGTGATTGAACCGATAAGACCTTCGGTTCAGGTTTATACTGGTCGGACCGCTGGTTCATCGGTTTGATTGCTGGTTTTTTTACAGTAAAAATATATATTCAGAGTAATAATATATGCTGATTTAGGTCAAATAGCAATGGTTTCTTCTATTAGACAACAAAGAAGTGTTGCTGAGGTGATTAGCATAGGCCAATGCCCATGACCTGCAATCAAATCCCACTAGGTTCGACCGCCCGGTTTATTAGTTGGTTTCTCAAAAAAATTGCCCAGTCTGACCGGTTCTCACCGGTCTAGTGTGCTTAAAAACTGCCGTGAAAAAACTACCAGTTTAGGGGTTCGCGTCCCACAGAACTACCACTTTTTTTAAAAGTGGCCGAAAACTACCAAAAATACGTAAAAACGTGACTAAAAACTACCAGGTTGACTGAATGGTTGTTTTGACAGTTTTAACAGCGATTCTGACGTGAGTGGCCCACTTGCCAGGCGGGCGGCCCGCCTAACGGCAAACGGCGCGCGCGCGGGGCCGTTAGAGCCGCTCGTCGGTCGCACCTGGTCGGGACCAGGTCATAACCTGGCCGACCGGGCCGCTCGTCCCCACCAGCTCTCTCACTCTCCCCCGAGCTCACTCCCTAGCCCTAGCCGTCGCCAGCCATGGCGGCTGTGGATGCAAACTCCGGTGGCGATTCAGGCATACCTCCGGGCGGCAGCGCGGCGTAGCAGCCTTCTCAGTCCGAGTCTAATCCTTCCGCTAGCGGCGCGCAGCAGAGGTTGGATTGGTCGGCGCCGGCGCGACCACCGTCGACGACAAGAAGCAGAGCTCAAGGTCGGCGGAAGCTTCCTCGTTCTGCGGGCGGCGGCAGGTACGACATAGTTTTTTGCATGGTTGTGAGATTCAGAGATTCAGAGAATCAGTAAATTAGGCTAGTTTTTTGCATGGTTAGATTCAGTTATGGTGACCTTGGAAATTGTTAGTATTGTGCATACTTTGTTGTGTAAGAAACTGAAAAAAGCAGTTTGACACAAACTCAATATTGTGCCTAGTTAGGTTCAGTTATCCTGTTTTCAGTTAATAAAGGTTTTTCATTTTATAATTTTCAGAATTGATGACCCAAAGTGGTCAATTTGGTTCCATTTCAATGTCAGAGAATCTGTGGTTCGAAACTTATACCAGTCAGACATATCATATTTGACAATGCTTTCTCTTATTGGGAGTGAGGGCTTTGTGGCTGATGATTATATGTACTATGTATTTGATGAGGAGAAAGGATTAGAAGGTTTAGATAAAATATGATGTGAAGATGATGTGCAGCAGATGTTGGCACACTCTCATAATGAAAAGCTTCTGAACATAAGAGTAGTGGGAGCTCTTGAGGAATGTAATGCAGATGAAAATCATGAAAACAGAGATAGTTATTTTGCTGAACATTGCATTAACACTCAACAAAGTTGCACTAAGGTGGTGGATATAAGCATGGACAGAAAGGAAGAGCTGAAGAAAAGCATGGTGCAGAGAGAGGCTGAACTTAACCATTTTGAAGGTGACACTGATGTGTCTGAATTTGTTTCTGATGATGAAGCTGCATATTCAGGTTCAGATGGGAACAATGTGGATTTTCAGTCAGAGTATTCCTCTGAAGATGAAGCTGCAAAACAAGATACAGCTGTGGTACAGAAACTGAAGGTAGTGAGAAAACCTGGTCCAACTAGTAGATCCCACCATGAGGTTGAGAAAATGGAGAAAGCAGATTGGTTCCCTGAAGCAGATGAAAAATGTTTCCCTGGTGATTATGGCATCAATGATGAAGAAGATGAGCCTGAAGGATCCTATAAACTACCAAGTGGTAGGAAGAGAAGGAATAAGAAGTTGAAAGACAGGATATGGTATGATCACAAACTTCAAGGACCAGTAGAACAGTTCTGTAAGGGCTTGTGCTTCACCACTGTGTATGAGTTCAGAGATGCACTTAGGGATTTTCACATTAGGACTTTGAGAAATTTTCAATACCACAGAAATGCCCCAGATAGGATTATTGTTTGGTGCTCAGAGAGAGCCGCCCAGGGATGTGATTTTTATATATGTGCCTCTAAGTTAGCTCATGAAAAACATTCTGCATCAAGAAGTGTGATATGTTGCACACTTGTGGAGCATGTGCAGAGTCCACAAAGGTTACTACTAAGTGGATGTCAAGGTCAGTAGAGGCAGCATTGAGAGAAGACATTAGATCTCCTGTGGATGCATTAATTAAGATGACCAAGACTAAGTTTGCAGTGGATGTATCAAGAAGTGTGGCATATAGGGCAAGGAGGAAGGCTGTTGATGTAGTTCAAGGTGACCACAAGCAGCAGTACTTGAGGCTCAGGGATTATCTTCAAGCAGTTCTTGACACAAACCCAGGTAGCAGGTGTATAGTAACAACATTTGAAGATCCAGAGAACCCAACACCTACTCCTAGATTCAAGTATATGTCCTATTGTTTAGCAGCTTCAAAGGAAGGTTTCCTTAATGGTTGCAGACCATTTATAGGTCTTGATGGATGCTTCATCAAGTTAACCACTGGACAACAAATTCTTGCAGCCACAGGAAGGGATGGAAACAACAATATTTATCCTATAGCTTTTGGTGTGGTTGACAAGGAAGATGGTGAAAGTTGGAATTGGTTTTTAACTCAATTGAGATGTTGCATTGGCAGTGGCAACAAATTTGGAACATACACTATCATGTCTGACAGGCAAAAGGTTGGGAAGAATTTCATTGAGCAATTTATGTTATTACTTTTTTTTAATTATTTCATTTTTTTCAATTGTATTAATAATTTGTGAATATGCAGGGCTTGCTTAAGGCAATAAATGAGGTATTCCCTGATTCACCTCAAAGGTATTGTCTTAGGCACATATATGCAAATTTTCAATCTGCTGGATTTAGAGGCCAGGAACTAAAGAAGTGTATTGACAAGGCTAGCTACTCCTACACTAAACATGGGCATGAACTAGGCATGGCAGAGCTGAAAGCATAGTCTGAGGATGCTTGGAAATGGCTCAAAAAAATTGAGGTCTCTACTTGGGCTAGGTTTGCTATGGATCATACTTGCAAAACAGATTTAGTTGTGAACAATCTAAGTGAAGTCTTCAACAAGATGATACTGGATGTTAGGGCCAAACCAATAAGGACAATGTTTGAAGGGATTAGGACCAAGCAAATGATCAAGAGGCAACAAACTAGGGAGAAGTTACAGATTAGCAGGTGGACAATCACACCAACCTACTCAGAGATTTTAGAAGAGAACAAGCAGTATGCCAAGTATTGTCAGGCTGACAGAGCTGGTCCAACAATTTGGCAAGTTACTAGCAAAGAAAAACAGTATTGTGTGGACATGGAAGGGTATACATGTGACTGCAAGAGATGGAACATGACTGGTGTACCTTGCAGTCATGGCATATCTGTACTGACAAAGCAAAAGCTGCATCCTGAGGACTATGTCAATGACTTTTTCAAGAAGCCACTTTATTTGGAGACATACAAAGAAATTATATACCCTGTTCCTGGTCCAGATTTCTGGCCTCACACAAACACTCCAGACATTGAACCTCCTGTGTTCAAAGAAAAGGCAGGCAGAAAACAAACAACAAGGAGGAAAGGAGAGTTTGAAGTTCCTGCCCCAAGAGACACCAGTAGGATGGGAACAATTACCTGTGGAAATTGTGGGTTGGAAGGACACAAGTATACAAGTTGCAATAAGACTCTTAGGCCTAAACTGCAAATGAGGAAAAACAAACACCAGGTAATTATCAAGCATCAGAGCAATGTTTCCTTTTACATAGTGTAATCTAAGTTAAGTTGGACCTTTAATGTAGGAAAACAGGGCAGTCTATGCACCTGCTCCATCTGCTCCAGTACAAACTCCAAGAACACCAGCCCCTAGTGCAAGAGCACCAGCTCCTGCTGCATCTGCACCAGCACCACATGCAAGAGCACCAGCTCCTGCTGCATCTGCACCAGCTCCTACTACAACAGCTAAAAGGGGTAGGCCTGCAGGTGGAGGGAGAGGCAAGGGATTCAGTGCACCAAGATTTGTTGCTGCAACTTCAGATGTTTTGGCTGGTAACAAAAGGAAGAGGTTTGCAAGCAGCAGATTGAGGGGTTATTTGTATGCCAGTGGTAACTGACACTATGAAAAGGTAGAACTTCTCTCTTTGAACCTGTTTGAATTAGTTTAGAACCTGTTTCACTTTGTTTTGAACATGTCTGTACTTTTCTGCATGAGTATGTCTGAATTTGTGTGAACCTAACCGAACCTGACTGTACTTCTATCAAATTTGTGGTGTAATGTGGGCCTGATGGTGGGCTTCCGTGTTGGACCTAACTAACCCACCAAGCCTGCCACACTGTCTACATAAGAGAGGCCACCAGAAACCACTGGATCCCTGCGCCTCATTCCCCTTGACCAAAACCTAGCCACCACTGATGGATACACAGTTAGGAGAGGTAGTTGATGAACAAGACGAGGTTGCTAGGGCTGAAAGGAGGGCCAACCGTCGAGCACAGGCACAGGAGCGACGCCAGAGGATTGCTGCCATGATTATGGCGGAACGCAACCAGAATGACGTGAAGCAGTTCAAGGAGGTGTTCCCAGAAGGAACCAACATCACAGATGAACTAATCATTTGGTGGGCCAGAGACAGGGCATCTTTCCATCGATTCCAAGCAACAAGGAAGAGATGGACTCAGATCCTGGCTGCAGCAGAAGGAAGACAAGATTGGGATTAGTTCAACGCGGTAGTTTCTGACTAAATTGTGATGTTTCTGAATCTGCTTGTCTTGTGCTCAATATTGCCCTGAATCTTGTTCTTAGTCTTGCTTTGAATCTTGTCTTGTTCTGAACTTTCTGAACTTTATGATTGCAGTGAAGGATGCAGTTCAGGAGATGCACCAACCGTGATGAAGACGATGCAATGTGGCTGCCTGAATCTATGTTAAAGACTATGCTTATTTTCTGAACTATCTATGTTTGGGTTGTTGGAAAATCTATGATAAAGACTATGCTTATTTTCTAAGAAATGTATCCATGGCACAATATTTTTAAGTCTGAACTTATGCCTGAATCCATCTATCTGCATTTATCTGAATGTTTCTATACTTGGGCTTTGCTGAAATGTGATTTTTTGGTCACTCTAATTTTTGAAATACTTTGCCATCAACTACTCCACTGTTTGAGCACACAAGTTCCAAGTTGCTGGGTTTCAACAAAGACTTTAATTGCAACACAACTACCACCATTTCTCATCACTCAATCTACCACTTCCCCACTGTCACACTCCACTGCACTTCCTCCACTCCAACATTTAAGTAGCCCAACAACTCACTCTATCTCTGCTCACTCTACCTCTCTCTCGAAAACCTCACTCCACCTACATCCATGGCTGGTTCTTCCTCTACGCCAGACCCATGGCTGAACCCCTTCCCCACCGGCAAGGGCTGGGTTGCCATGCTTTTTGGGTTGGCTCACGGTGACGAAGACCTCTTCCTGGACTACATGAAGATTGCCATGAGATACAGCAGTGCACAAGGGCTCGTGGATGCATCAGAAGAGGTGAGGAAGAAGGCGACGACTGAGGAGAAGCAGCGCATGGACCAGCGCTATGCAACCCCAGGTAAGGGTATCATGCCCATCGACATGTTGCTGTGGGCAATGAAGGAGGCGGACTCCGGCGATGCTGGGCAGAGGGAACGGTGGGCAGCCCACCGCTATATCCCTCCAGCACAAGCTACAACTCCAACTACTATGGGCAACGACGACGAGGACCTGCAGATCATCGCCCCACCAGCACTGCTGGCTCGCCGACGTCCTCCTCCCATCATCGTCATCGATGGAGACGAAGAGGAGGTGCCAGAGCTGCCACCTACCACTCAAGTCAAGCAAGAGGTGCGACGGTCAGGTCGCATAGCAGGGCAGGGGCCTAACAATCTGAAACTGTAAGTTTCAGATTCAGTTACAGCAGTTATCGCCAGATCTATGTGAGATTCAGTTCTGTCAGTTTAGTTCTATCAGTTTATTAGGGTGTTTGCAATCTCAGTGAGATTCAGTTATGTCAGTTTAAGTGTCTTTGAACAATTTCAGTGTCCATGTCCTATCTATGTAAGACTAAATGCTATCTATGGGAGACTAGATGTCTTCCAAACTTTTTTGAATTTGTCTGAACCTGTGATGAAGCAATTTATGAAGTAAACAGATCTCAGCAAGAACTTATGATACAAGACACACAAATAAACTACATCAGACTTAGATAATTTAGTTCTTAACTTAACTTAGCACCAGTTCTCAGCATCAGGATAATATTTGGGCAGTACAGATCAGGGCAAACACCACCCCCACACCAACCAAAATGATCTGAACCCATTACAGTTCTTAGGTAGTTCAAAGGTAGTTCATAGGTAGATGAGGGCATATTTGCATCAGACTGATCATTCCTAGGCCAATTATATATATAGGCCTCATATATACTTACCATCCAGAGCTGCCACTTCACTCCTCCATCACAACTTCCTTTATATTGTCCAGCTTTTCCTTGCATCCATGACCAACCTTAAGGAGCTCAGCAATGACATTCTCCAGCTTCTTCTTCTCTTCTTTAAGGAGATCTTTCTCCACCTCTAGCTCCTTCATGGCCTTCCTTGTGTTTTGGATTATATCAGCTTGACTCTGAAGGATGCACCTTTGTTCTTTCTTGAGCTTAAGCTTCTCCATTTGAAGCTCAATCTTTGCCTGCTCCTCAAGTTGCTTCTTCTTCTCCTTCAGTTCATTGATTGCCTGGCTTGTGCAATCCATGTCATGAGATTTGATTCCATCCTGAAAATCAAACAACTTGGACACATCATCCACCAGCTGGCTATACTGATTGGCCAGAGAATCAAGCTCCTTCTGCAGTTTTGCAACCTCTATCCCATGAGCCTCATTATCCTGGGCTCTACCAAGGTTCTGCTCATGATACATATCCCAGAGCTTGCTTAAGTACCTTTGCAGAATTACAGGCCAGGGGGCATCTACCCACTCCAGAACACCACAGTTCACACCATCCTGAAAATCAATTTAAATTTACAGTGAACAAGCAAATTCAGAATAACAAATCATAAACAATAATGATATAAGCTACACTAGCTAGTTAGTTCTATACTAAAAATACAATACATCAATATGTTTCATATGTTTCCAGTGCTCTTTACTACAAGTACAGTATTCAGACATACCAATGTTTTCAGACTTACGGAAAATTCAGAAAAACAGCAACTAAACAGTCTGTTTCCACTACATAGCAGAAATTCAAGCTAATCAAATCCACACCAACTTGGTCCATTACCTCAGTAGCACATCCTATGAATCTCCTGCCAGTGTCAGTGCCTTCAAATGCCACAAACTTGCCCGCCCTCTGCCTGTGCAGGATGCACCTTCTGTCAGATTCAGTCACAAGCCCACATAAACTAGGGTCTATCACAGTGTCAGGAGTTTGCTGCAAATGCAAAAGCATATCTATATCAAGAACAACTCACATATATCAACTTAAATAGAAAAATCTCAAATATCTTCAAACCCTAACCCTAACCCTAGAACAGAACAGACAGGAGAGGGAGAGGATAGACTGAGCTGACTTACAAAGTACTCCATCTGCATGCTGCTGAACTCGCTCATGTACTCGTCATCGTCGTCCAACGTCTCGTTGCTGTTCGGCCACGACGGCACGGTCGCGGCATCGCCGGAGCGCGAGAAGAAGAAACAGAAGCAGAGTAGAGCAGAGAGGAGTGGAGTGAGCTCGGGGAGAGTGAGAGAGCTGGTGGGGACGAGCGGCCCGGTCGGCCAGGTTATGACCTGGTCCCGACCAGGTGCGACCGACGAGCGGCTCTAACAGCCCCGCGCGCGCCATTAGCCGTTAGGCGGGCCGCTAGCCTGGCACGTGGGCCACTCAAGTCAGAATCGCGGTTAAAACGGTCAAAACAACGATTCAGTCAACCTGGTAGTTTTTAGTCACGTTTTTACGTATTTTTGGTAGTTTTCGACCACTTTTAAAAAAGTGGTAGTTCTGTGGGACGCGAACCCCTAAACTGGTAGTTTTTTTGTCAAACACTCGGTTTCTTCGGTTGGACCGGTGATTCGGTCCGGTTTATTAAACTATGCCTCTAAGGGTAGCAGGTAGCTACATACTCCCCTTCAAAATAACTACTCCCTCTGATCCATATTAATTGTCGCTACTAAACCAACGACAATTAATATTAAATCGGAGGGATAACATTTCAAAATAATTGCAGTCAAACAACACTGACTTCCATTGTCAGTGTGTAAATATATATTGAAAGACTCCACACCAGAATAACATCATTACACTAGTATATGATCCCCTCATTAGCGGTGTTCGAAGTTGGCTACTAGCAGCGTTCGAGCGGCGCGCTGCTAGTACGATGCTACTGGTAACATGTTACTTGCAGCGCTCAGGGAACACTGTTAGTATGACCCGGACCGGCAGTGTTCGACCACTCAATAATTGCGGGATGGTGGAGAAATGGAAGAGAAATCAAACGCTGCTCGATCCCAATCCAATGCTAGAAGATGCGTTCCGATCCGTTGCGAAATTTTGGTGGTTTTTTTTTGACGAGAACAACAGGAGCTCTGCTTTTGCATTATAGTGAGGGGGAAAAGGTACATAATACAAAAATAGATGGCAACAGATGCCCAGAAACTAACACACCAGCCCTTGAACAGGTGCCTACAGGTTAGAAAAAGACAGCCACCTAAACACATTTCTACCCAGCCCCCACAATGGTTGGGCAGAATGCCTCATTGAGCATTTTGAGATCCTCCTTAATAAGTGTGACCAGGGCTCTTGGTGTCAGCTCAACATTCTCGAAGACCCTTCTGTTTTGCTCCTTCCAAAGATGCCAATCAATGTATGCCGAAAGGGTCGTTTCCTCAGCAGCCTTGGCTGGCGCACTATGATGCAAAAATAGTCTCTTCCACCAATCTGACACTGAAGTTGCGGAGCACACCACGTTGCAAATCCTATCACTTGTACCCTGAAAGAGGTACCAGACCTCTCGTGCATAGCTGCATCGCAGCGTTAAATGTTCCGTAGATTCAGGTTCCTGGTCACATAGCCGGCAACAAGCATTATGGGGCCAACCACTGGCCTGCAGTCTGTCTGCGGTCCAATTTCTATTTTGCAGCAAGAGCCAAATGTAGAACCGAACCTTCCCCTCTAGCCTTGTCTTCCACACTTTGGCAATCTCGGGCTGCTCAATCCGTGCCGAGATTTGGATCTCATAAGCTGAGCAGGCCGAGTATCTTCCATTTGCAGTGATGTTCCATATTGCTTTGTCTTTAGATGTCGAAAGATACCATCCGCAACTTTTCCCACAGCTTGAAAAATTGGCAAAGTTGACCAGCATTGTTCATTCTTTGCAACCCCTGCATCCAGCGCCCATTGTACAACGCCTCTTTGACTGTCAGATTCTTGAATCTGGCAAGACTGTAAATATCCGGCGCCACCTGCTGCGGGGCCTCACCATTTAGCCAGCGATCCCGCCAAAACACCGCGACACTGCCGTCCCCCAAGAGCAGGGAAGTGCAGCTGGCCAAGAGTTGGCGATCGACGTCATCGCAGGGTGTCGGTGTTCCTTTCCAAGGCCTGTCCTCGTCGTTCCACTTGAACCATTCCCATCGCAAGCGTAGTGCCCTACTGAAGCAGCCAATATCCTTAACATCGAGGACACCATACCTCTTCGGGGAGCATACTTGTCTCCAATTAACCAAACTTTTCCCTCCCAGAGCATCATTGTGACGCCCCCGATTTGACCACTAATCATGCACGCAAATGTGTACGATCAAGATCAGGGACTCACGGGAAGATATCACAACACAACTCTAAAACATAAATAAGTCATACAAGCATCATAATACAAGCCAGGGGCCTCGAGGGCTCGAATACAAGTGCTCGATCATAGACGAGTCAGCGGAAGCAACAATATCTGGGTACAGACATAAGTTAAACAAGTTTGCCTTAAGAAGGCATGCACAAACTGGGATACAGATCGAAAAAGGCGCATGCCTCCTGCCTGGGATCCTCCTAACTACTCCTGGTCGTCGTCAGCGAGCTGCACGTAGTAGTAGGCACCTCTAGTGTCGTAGGAGTCGTCGTCGACGGTGGCGTCTGGCTCCTGGACTCCAACATCTGGTTGCGACAACCAGGTAGAAAGGAAAGGGGGAAAAGAGGGAGAGAAGCAACCGTGAGTACTCATCCAAAGTACTCGCAAGCAAGGAGCTACACTACATATGCATGGGTATATGTGTAAAGGGCCATATCAGTGGACTGAACTGCAGAATGCCAGAATAAGAGGGGGATAGCTAGTCCCGTCGAAGACTACGCTTCTGGCAGCCTCCATCTTGCAGCATGTAGAAGAGAGTAGATTGAAGTCCTTCAAGTAGCATCGCATAGCATAATCCTACCCGGCGATCCCCTCGTCGTCGCCCTGTTAGAGAGCGATCACCGGGTTGTATTTGGCACTTGGAAGGGTGTATTTTATTAAGTATCCGGTTCTAGTTGTCATAAGGTCAAGGTACAACTCCGGGTCGTCCTTTTACCGAGGGACACGGCTATTCGAATAGATAAACTTCCCTGCAGGGGTGCACCACATAACCCAACACACTCGATCCCATTTGGCCGGACACACTTTCCTGGGTCATGCCCGGCCGCGGAAGATCAACACGTCGCAACCCCACCTAGGCTCAACAGAGAAGTCAACACGCCGGTCTAAATCCTATGCGCGCAGGGGTCTGGGCCCATCGCCCATTGCACACCTGCACGTTGCGTACGCGGCCGGAAGCAGACCTAGCCTAGCAGGCGTTCCAGTCCAATCCGGTGCGCGCCGCTCCGTCGCTGACATCAAGAAGAGCTTCGGCTGATACCACGACGTCGAGTGCCCATAACTGTTCCCGCGTAGTTGGTTAGTGCGTATAGACCAAATGGCCAGACTCAGATCAAATACGAAGATCTCGTTAAGCGTGTTAAGTATCCGCGAACGCCGACCAGGGCCAGGCCCACCTCTCTCCTAGGTAGTCTCAACCTGCCCTGTCGCTCTGCCATAAAGTAACAGTCGGGGGCCGTCAGGAACCCAGGCCCACCTCTACCGGGATGGAGCCACCTGTCCTTTCAGCCCCCTCATCAGAATCACTTGCGGGTACTCAACGAGCCGACCCGACTTTAGTCACCACATGTTTCATGTATATAAAGTATATATATAGTATATACCCGTGATGACCTCCCGAAGTGATCACGGCCCAGTAGTATAGCATGGCAGACGGACAAGAGTGTAGGGCCACTGATGGAACACTAGCATCCTATACTAAGCAGTAGGATAGCAGGTAAGGGTAACAACTGTAGCAACAATGACAGGCTATGCATCAGGATAGGATTAACGGAAAGCAGTAACATGCTACACTACTCTAATGCAAGCAATATAGAGAAGAATAGGCGATATCTGGTGATCAAGGGGGGGGGGCTCGCCTGGTTTCTCAGACAAGAAGGAGGGGTCATCGGTGACGTAGTCGACCACAGGGGCATCAACATCGTCACGGGGTCTAACGAAGAGAAGAGGGGGGAGAAACAGTAAATACATAGCAAGCAAGTGCATAACAGGACAACAGGCAGAGCTAGACGTGTTCTAACACGGTATGAGGTGATACCGGTGAAGGGGGGAAACATCCGGGAAAATATCCCCGGTGTTTCGCGTTTTCGGACAGATGAATCGGAGGGGAAAAGTTGCGAGTTCGCTATGCTACGGATGTGTGGCGGACGAACGGGCTGCGTTTCCGGATTCGTCTCGTCGTTCTGAGCAACTTTCATGTAGAAAGTATTTTCATCCGAGATACGGATTATTTTATATGATTTTCTAAAGATTTAATCATTTTCTAGAATTTATTAAATTAATTTAAATCAACATTATCCAGAACAGTGTTTGCTGACGTCATCATGACGTCAGCAGTCAACAGAGGTGTTGACTGGTCAAACTGACGTGTGGGCCCAGTGGCACCCACCTGTCATACACTGTTAGGTTAATTAGGGTTTAGGTTAAACTAATTACTGTCTAATTAAACTAATAGGTTAATTAGATTAATTAAATAGGATTAATTGACTTAATTAATTTAGTTAGTTAATTAATTAATTAAATTTATTATTATTATTATTTTATTATTATTATTTTCTTTTAATTTAAATTAAAATTTTTTTAATCATTTTTTATTAAAACTTTCTCTGGGCGGGGCCCATGTGTCATAGGCCCCAGGGGCCTTAGTGGGTTCGGGCGCGGGGGCAGCCCGAGCGGGCGGAGTTCCAGGGGTGGCCGCACCCGGCAGCGCGTCGGAGCAGAGGAGGCCGCTGGCCATGGCGCAGCCCAGGCGGCCGGAGCGACGACGGGACGGCGATGGCGCGCGACCGCATGGCAGTAGCAGCTGCGGGGACTGGTGGAGCGGCGAGACGACGAGGTGGGGCGCAAGGCGGGGGGTCGCCGTGATTGGGTCGTCGGACGCGGGTGCGGTCAGGGCCGGACCGGGTGGCTGCGCGGTGGCGCGGGCAGTGCCGCGCCGGAGCAGCAACGAGCAGGGGGGAGAGGCGCACGAGGCACGCTGCAAGCGGGCGCAAGGTGCGGCGGCCGGAGCAGCGCAGTGCAGAGGGCGCGGCCCCGCGGCGGTGCGCCCGTGCAGCGCAGGGGTACGGCGAGCGGCGCGGTGAACGCGGGAAAAGAGGAGGGAAACGGGGGCCGCTCACAGCGTTGCCGAGAAGGGGGGGTCGACATGGCTTGTGGAGGAGGACGGGGACGCGAGATCCAGCGACGACGGAGGAGCTCCGGCGAATGGCGCTCGGCGACGGCGGTTCGGGGCGGCGTCGAGGTCGTGGCCCGAACCAGTTATGGATCGGGGAGGGGGTGAGGACGGGGCGACGACGATCCGGCGACAGGAAGGGCGGCGACAGTTGGTGTCGAAGGGGCTCGGGAACGCTCCCTCGATCCAGATCGGATCTAGAGGGGGGAGCGACGTGGGGAGGAAGGAGTGTGGGGTAGTGGGTGCGGGGGTTAGGGTTCGGTGGTGAGGGGGGGGGGGCAGCCTAAGGAGGCCAAGGGAGTGGGTGGACCGGCCTCTTAGCGGCCAGGTGTGGGCGGCTGGGCCGAGGCCCAGTTGGGCCAAGGGGGTTCTCTGCCCTGTGTGTGTGTTTTGTTTTATTTATTTTTCTTTTCTATTTTCTTTTAGTTTCCTTTTAATTTTTTTTAGCGAAATACCAAAATGGCACCTAATTTGATGTTACCAAATATGCCACAGCCACACTAACTTGCTACCCAAACTAAATTAGTTTTGTAATTTTTTTGAATTTAAAAGTATTTAGATAATAGTTTTCGCTACTGTTTTATTCATCTAATAGTATTTAAATATTTTATAAAGGTGTCATTTCTCCACCATAATTATCTACGCATTATTTGGCGCAACCCGAACATTTTAGTTTTAATGTTTGAAAACTTTTACCGTTTGATTTGATTTTGAATTTTGAATTATAATCGGTTTCGAACTAACACCAGATTAATAACAGTAATCATGGTGACGTGGCATCGTTAACAGAGGTTTACTGTAGCTTAATTATCCGGGCGTCACAATTCTCCTCCACTACAAGAAATCTCGTCCCGAGATTTAAGCGGTGGAGTAAGGGGGGGGATGTGTTGGTAGCGAAAACCTAACGAGTCTTCTCGGTCTTGACTGCCCTTTCGAAGAGGTTGATCCCTTTTGTTGATGTCTTCAATTCTCTGCTTCACGTCATCATGATGAAGTCGTGATCCTTTCTTCGGAGTTTTCATTGTACATATGACGGACAAGGGGTAACTGCAGAAAAACGGACCTCCGAAAGGTTAACTGTCTGGTTGATAACATCGGGGGAAGGTGGAACGTAACTCTCGAATTGAAACTTAAGAAAATATCAATAGTAAATAAAGGAGGTATCGTGGGAAGTTTCGAGCGGGCAGGCAATCGCCCGATGCCTGAAACAAAATGTGACAGGGGTTCAGAGCAAATGGGAAAGTATTGCGTCTGGTACCAGAATAGATCACTAGGCAGGTGGCCCGTGAATCACATACGAAGTCAAGCTTGAGGAATAACTTCGACAACAGGGTGTATAGGAGAGTCAGGTTTCGATCCTGTGGAACTGTGGGTTATGGGCCCACCATGTGGGTTAAAAGTAGGAAGGGCGGAGACGTCTTGCGTGATCACGTAAGCAAGGCATGTCAGAGGATAGCATGCCTTTTATGTCGGCAACAACATCGGTACCAAGGGTGAGGGACGAAGAGAACCATTTTCCTGCTCGTCGAAACGAGGCGGACCAATAGGCAAAGTTCTCGTCCATCGGTGGTTACCGGAATATCATCGACAATAGTAACAGGGTCTTACTGACAGAATTGTACACCGAGGTGTTTACATAAGCAGGAGAATACTACTGCTTAGATCATATAGATCACCAGAAAGGTTAAACCAAACAATGGAAAGGAAAATATGATTATCAGATTAAACAGAACAATGGAAAGGAAAATGTGTTTAAACACATATTTCAAGGGTATATCCTTCCCAAGGACAAGCAGGGCATGATATCCGTGACATGATATAATGTAGAAAACCATTTAGGTAAGGGGAGAGGAATTTCATGTCATTACCCAAACAACGGTGTTTGGATAATTGAGCAAGAAACATTTAGCATTGGGCTTCAAATGTTCTTATTGAAAATCGGAGTACCACAGACATGCTTCGAGATAGCATTGACATGGTCATTAGGTAAAGATCAGGCTATGGATACACAAAGGATCCATCAGGAACAACTTATGGAATAAGTCTTACAATTTCCTCATGGAAGAATGGCTAACCTTGGTAAAGAGGATACTATATCAATAGGTCATCCGGCCATGTGTGCTAGGCATGACATCATCTTACCGGGTTATATAAAGACCAATGTTATAACTCTTGGAATTACGTTCCAACCATCATTTCTGACCAAGATTTAGATCAGATTGGTGTCAGGATACCTCAGACTCAGGATGCCTGAGAAGAAAGGTGCAACACAAATTGTCGAGGTGACATTGTATGATTCTCGGGAATTAAACCATGGAAGCGAGTTCCGGAACAAGAGTTCATCATTAAATCAAGGAGAGGATGAGGGGGTGGCTCATGGACTCAGCGACAATTCCTCGAGATTTCCAAAAAGATGGATTTCCATAATCATGTGAACAAGGAGATAACATTTGTCAGATCAAATGGTATAATGATGTATGCTCGAGGAAAACATACACGATTAAACATTGGTTGAAAGGTGCACCCAAAATATGGGCTGGGTTGCACGACTAACGTCGGAATGGTGATTCAATAATCAATAGTCTAAGAATGAACGGCCGACCATTAACTTCAAAGCAATAGGGTTGCTAGAAGGGCAGGATCCAAACAGCACCGCTCACTTGTTGGTACCACGGTTGGAATCAACACGAGGACCCAAGAAGGAATGGTGATGGTGAGAAGTATCACCATACCAAGATTTCTTAAGAGGTGGTGAAATTCTCACAACATTGAGGACAAAAGAGATGTTAATGTTCCAAGGTAAAGAAGAATAATTCCTGGATAGCAAGGAACTTAAAGTTCATTCAAACAAGACCAAGTCTGTGTTTGAAAGGAAGGTATGGATGTGGTCGATGATAGCACAGATCATCGAGGGACAAGCATGGAATTTCTCATCATGAGTTCAATTGATATCTCGGAAGAAGTTAAAATGTTGACGATGATCACGACACACTTGTCGAGAGGTTTCTTGAAGACGTAATCGATCAGCGACGACATCAAGTCAAAGGAATGATGAAGCGGAAGGTTATTGGAACCATGGGTAGAACACAAACTTGAAATCAAGCTTGTTGTTCAAGGCGAACTGATATGACGAGGAAGATCGACGTAAGCTTAGCTCATCATCGAAAGTTGTGTTCCGGGAAGGACCAGGTAGCACAGTTAAAATTTAGCACGCTAATGATATAGCCGATCAGGCTAGGAATGACTTAAATGATTATTAAACTCGTAAGCAACGAAAATTACTTAGAGTTATTGAATCGGAGTGCGGACTCGATTCACTATTCGGTGTTCTCGGTTGACAAACAACCCAGAACCCATGAAGTGACAAAGACAAGGTAAGGTAGTACTTCATCAAAGTTTATAAGATGTAGTGCAATGGTAAGATATCCTCGAGATACCAGGGGTAATACTCAAAGGTAGATGATAATAGAGGTTGGGCAGGCGTATTGACCTGCAGAAGACAAGTGATTTAACTTGTCCAAGAAATGGTATTTAAAGGAGAACATGGTCGGAAACCACGATCATAAATGATCGAACCACGGATACAAGATGAACTTATAACAAGGAGGGTAATTATTTTTACGAGCAGCTTCCATGATAAGTTATACATCGTGTCCATGGGCATGAACGCAAGGTTCAAGGTCGACTCCCACTTCTTCAATGTATAACCTTCCATTCACTTCTCGCATTCGATGAAGTTGTATGGTAGAAAATTATCTGGTAAAATACCAGAAGAGTATGACCCGTGAAAACTTTCAAGTTCACACATATTAAGGAAGGCATAGGTTCAACCCATCAGGGCATCTTAGGAACATAAACCACAAACTTCGGAGTAAATAATACAAGTTCGAAAGTACAGCATGGTTCACAAAGCAGAGGATACAATTTACCAAAAGCATTATGTATCCGAGGAAAAGCTCACAAGCTTATTTAATATGAAGGACATTGTCGGATAACATCCGACAAAGGGTCTAATGTGAGTAACGGTACTCAACCATAAGAAGAAAGAATGCAAATGCATCGGTTTATAGAACATTTGAATACTTCAAAGTTCAAATGCAAAAGAATTATGATTTCCAAATCAGGGGATCAGAAGCAACGCTCTGATTAAGGATGGATACGTTGAGTAGGCTTAGGGGTACAATCGACGGCAATTGGATTGGTTGAGAACCAGCTCATGTTTAAAATGACGTCTGAGCCGGAAAGATAATTTAAAAGGATCAACTGATGATTGCGTGCATTTGCACTCATGTTGAATCAAAAGGATCAAAATGACAGTGCCTAAGGATACTAACGAATATTGCCAAACATATGGAAAGCATCCATCATGCAAGCAGACAAGTATTGCAGAGCAATAAGCTACTAAGGATTTTTGGAGGATCGAATAGTATTTCGAAGACCATTGTGAAACACATGAACAACTGGGGAATGAGCGGATACTCGATAAGTGCGAGAATTATCCGTAAGGGTATTCAGGTGACAAAGAACATCAAGGCAGTAAGCTCAAAGGATTATCGAAACAACGACGAGTATTTCAGGCTATCTTGTAATAACAAGACCAACTGGGGATGAATGTAAGAATAACAACTGCAAGTAGTTATCCATAAGGGTTGACGGTGGAAGGGGAATTGCAAACGCGATGAACACAAGTTCTTGGGTTAACAGCGGAAAGTATCTTCAGGGTCTTCACGTGCTGCAGATGATCATCAGTAAGGGGCTCTCCGGGTGAAAGTGATAACGAGATCCTAATGTTAGATTTAGCAAAATTTATTTAACCCGAATAGAAGAGAGATCAGAGTCCCAGAGTATAGACAAGGAGTAAAAGATCCTAGTACCACCCAATGGCGACGTGGGCCCATAAGACACACAGCCATGTTAGTAAAAACTTTTCCAATGACTAGACTCGACTTCGGCTAAGGAGTTGGAAAGGGGGATTCCTACAGGCAGTCGGCTCTGATACCAACTTGTGACGCCCCCGATTTGACCGTACACTAATCATGCACGCAAATGTGTACGATCAAGATCAGGGACTCACGGGAAGATATCACAACACAATCTAAAACATAAATAAGTCATACAAGCATCATAATACAAGCCAGGGGCCTCGAGGGCTCGAATACAAGTGCTCGATCATAGACGAGTCAGCGGAAGCAACAATATCTGGGTACAGACATAAGTTAAACAAGTTTGCCTTAAGAAGGCTAGCACAAACTGGGATACAGATCGAAAGAGGCGCAGGCCTCCTGCCTGGGATCCTCCTAACTACTCCTGGTCGTCGTCAGCGGGCTGCACGTAGTAGTAGGCACCTCCAGTGTCGTAGGAGTCGTCGTCGACGGTGGCGTCTGGCTCCTGGACTCCAACATCTGGTTGCGACAACCAGGTAGAAAGGAAAGGGGGAAAAGAGGGAGAGAAGCAACCGTGAGTACTCATCCAAAGTACTCGCAAGCAAGGAGCTACACTACATATGCATGGGTATATGTGTAAAGGGCCATATCAGTGGACTGAACTGCAGAATGCCAGAATAAGATGGGGATAGCTAGTCCTGTCGAAGACTACGCTTCTGGCAGCCTCCATCTTGCAGCATGTAGAAGAGAGTAGATTGAAGTCCTCCAAGTAGCATCGCATAGCATAATCCTACCCGGCCATCCCCTCGTCGTCGCCCTGTTAGAGAGCGATCACCGGGTTGTATCTGGCACTTGGAAGGGTGTATTTTATTAAGTATCCGGTTCTAGTTGTCATAAGGTCAAGGTACAACTCCGGGTCGTCCTTTTACCGAGGGACACGGCTATTCGAATAGATAAACTTCCCCGCAGGGGTGCATCACATAACCCAACACGCTCGATCCCATTTGGCCGGACACACTTTCCTGGGTCATGCCCGGCCGCGGAAGATCAACACGTCGCAGCCCCACCTAGGCTCAACAGAGAAGTCAACACGCCGGTCTAAATCCTATGCGCGCAGGGGTCTGGGCCCATCGCCCATTGCACACCTGCACGTTGCGTAAGCGGCCGGAAGCAGACCTAGCCTAGCAGGCGTTCCAGTCCAATCCGGCGCGCGCCTCTCCGTCGCTGACGTCAAGAAGAGTTTCGGCTGATACCACGACGTCGAGTGCCCATAACTGTTCCTGCGTAGTTGGTTAGTGCGTATAGACCAAATGGCCAGACTCAGATCAAATACGAAGATCTCGTTAAGCGTGTTAAGTATCCGCGAACGCCGACCAGGGCCAGGCCCACCTCTCTCCTAGGTAGTCTCAACCTGCCCTGTCGCTCTGCCATAAAGTAACAGTCGGGGGCCGTCAGGAACCCAGGCCCACCTCTACCGGGATGGAGCCACCCGTCCTTTCAGCCCCCTCATCAGAATCACTTGCGGGTACTCAACGAGCCGACCCGACTTTAGTCACCACATGTTTCATGTATATAAAGTATATATATAGTATATACCCGTGATGACCTCCCGAAGTGATCACGGCCCAGTAGTATAGCATGGCAGACGGACAAGAGTGTAGGGCCACTGATGGAACACTAGCATCCTATACTAAGCAGTAGGATAGCAGGTAAGGGTAACAACTGTAGCAACAATGACAGGCTATGCATCAGGATAGGATTAACGGAAAGCAGTAACATGCTACACTACTCTAATGCAAGCAATATAGAGAAGAATAGGCGATATCTGGTGATCAAGGGGGGGGGCTCGCCTGGTTGCTCAGACAAGGAGGGGTCATCGGTGACGTAGTCGACCACAGGGGCATCAGCATCGTCACGGGGTCTAACGAAGAGAAGAGGGGGGAGAAACAGTAAATACATAGCAAGCAAGTGCATAACAGGACAACAGGCAGAGCTAGACGTGTTCTAACACGGTATGAGGTGATACCGGTGAAGGGGGGAAACATCCGGGAAAATATCCCCGGTGTTTCGTGTTTTCGGACAGATGAATCGGAGGGGAAAAGTTGCGAGTTCGCTATGCTACGGATGTGTGGCGGACGAACGGGCTGCGTTTCCGGATTCGTCTCGTCGTTCTGAGCAACTTTCATGTAGAAAGTATTTTCATCCGAGATACGGATTATTTTATATGATTTTCTAAAGATTTAATCATTTTCTAGAATTTATTAAATTAATTTAAATCAACATTATCCAGAACAGTGTTTGCTGACGTCATCATGACGTTAGCATGACGTCAGCAGTCAACAGAGGTGTTGACTGGTCAAACTGACGTGTGGGCCCAGTGGGACCCACCTGTCATACACTATTAGGTTAATTAGGGTTTAGGTTAAACTAATTACTGTCTAATTAAACTAATAGGTTAATTAGATTAATTAAATAGGATTAATTGACTTAATTAATTTAGTTAATTGATTAATTAATTAAATTTATTATTATTATTATTTTATTATTATTTTCTTTTAATGTAAATTAAAAAAAATTTAATCATTTTTTTATTAAAACGTTCTCTGGGCGGGACCCATGTGTCATAGGCCCCAGGGGCCTTAGTGGGTTCGGGCGCGGGGGCAGCCCGAGCGGGTGCAGGTCCAGGGGTGGGCGCACCCGGCAGCGCGTCGGAGCAGAGGAGGCCGCTGGCCATGGCGCCACCCAGGCGGCCGGAGCGACGACGGGACGGCGATGGCGCGCGACGGCATGGCAGTAGCAGCTGCGGGGACTGGTGGAGCGGCGAGACGATGAGGTGGGGCGCAAGGCGGGGGGTCGCCGTGATTGGGTCGTCGGACGCGGGTGCGGTCAGGGCCGGACCGGGCGGCTGCGCGGTGGCGCGGGCAGAGCCGCACCGGAGCAGCAACGAGCAGGGGGGAGAGGCGCACGAGGCACGCTGCAAGTGGGCGCAAGGTGCGGCGGCCGGAGCAGCGCAGTGCAGAGGGCGCGGCCCCGCGGCGGTGCGCCCGTGCAGCGCAGGGGCATGGCGAGCGGCGCGGTGAACGCGGGAAAAGAGGAGGGAAACGGGGGCGGCTCACAGCGTTGCCAAGAAGGGGGGGGGTCGACGTGGCTTGTGGAGGAGGACGGGGACGCGAGATCCAGCGACGACGGAGGAGCTCCGGCGAATGGCGCTCGGCGACGGCGGTTCGGGGCGGCGTCGAGGTCGTGGCCCGAACCAGTTATGGATCGGGGAGGGGGTGAGGACGGGGCGACGACGATCCGGCGACAGGAAAGGCGGCGGCGGTTGGTGTCGAAGGGGCTCGGGAACGCTCCCTCGATCCAGATCGGATCGAGAGGGGGGAGCGACGTGGGGAGGAAGGAGTGTGGGGTAGTGGGTGCGGGGGTTAGGGTTCGGTGGTGAGGGGGGGGGAGCCTAAGGAGGCCAAGGGAGTGGGTGGGCCGGCCTGTTAGCGGCCAGGTGGGGGCGGCTGGGCCGAGGCCCAGTTGGGCCAAGGGGGTTCTCTGCCCTGTGTGTGTGTTTTTTTTCTATTTTCTTTTAGTTTCCTTTTATTTTTGTTTTAGCGAAATACCAAAATGGCACCTAATTTGATGTTACCAAATATGCCACGGCCACACTAACTTGCTACCCAAACTAAATTAGTTTTGTAATTTTTTTGATTTTAAAAGTATTTAGATAATAGTTTTCGCTACTGTTTTATTCATCTAATAGTATTTAAGTATTTTATAAAGGTGTCGTTTCTCCACCATAATTATCTACGCATTATTTGGCACAACCCGAACATTTTAGTTTTAATGTTTGAAAACTTTTACCGTTTAATTTGATTTTGAATTATAATCGGTTTCGAACTAACACCAGATTAATAACAGTAATCATGGTGACGTGGCACCGTTAACAGAGGTTTACTGTAGCTTAATTATCCGGGCGTCACAATCATGGTCTGTACCCAAAAGGAAATTCCTCCTCATCTTGTCCATCTTTTTGATGAACCACTTGTCAGGCTGAAAACTCGTTAGGAAGAAGGTGGCCGTGGCAGTAACCACCGAATTGCTATACACTAGCCGCCCCATCCTGTTCAGCAACCTCCCCTTTCTAGGAGCCAACTTGCCCGCGACTTTGTCAAGAACCGGCTGCACCTCTGCCCTTCGAGGCTTTCTCAGACCGAGAGGGAGGCCCAAATATTGGCATGGGAAACAACCTTGAACCCCTCCGAAAACAGCCAACAGACTTGCAATGTCATAACCAGTGCAAGATATAGGGTACGCCACGGTCTTCTCACTGCTTGCGCGGAGCCCAGACGCATCCCCAAAGGCCTGCAGAATGGCATGGACAACAGCAAAATCTTGGGGGACTGGGTTAATAAACAGAGCCGCGTCGTCGGCATAGAAGCTAGATCGCACAGTCTCGCCACCCTTAAGGTTAATGGCGTCAGAATTGCCCTCTCAGTGGCCATAGATAGCACCCGTTGCAAGGGCTCCATCACAATAATAAACATCAGTGGGGATATCGAATCGCCCTGTCGCAGACCCCGTCGATGAATAAAAGGGACTCCTGGAGACCCATTTAGCATAACCCGAGAGGAAGAGGAGGCAAGAATGGTTGAGATCATGTCCCGCCAACGCTGACCAAAGCCCATTGCCTCCAAAACCTCCAGCAAGTATTCCCAACAAACTGAATCGAAAGCTTTGGCCACATCAAGTTTCAAAAACACCAGAGGAGATTTCCTAGAGTGAGCAGCCTTGATCACATTCTTTACATATAGAAAATTATCTTGGATCAATCTCCCCCTGATGAAAGCACTCTGGTTGTTAGACACGAGCCTGTGTATCTCTGGGGCCAGCCGAGCAGCCAACATTTTACTCAGAATCTTGGGCACACTGTGCATCAAGCTTATAGGGCGGTAATCACTTGCATTCTGAGCCCCGTCTCGCTTTGGCAGAAGAACTATGTTGGCCGTATTTATAATATTCCAATTTGGGGCTCGAAGGGAGTGCACGCAATTCATG